>NC_044991.1:42095433-42454349 GCF_008728515.1 Papio anubis
TGGCCAACAAAGGTCATGCCTCATCTTAACAGACTTTAGAGCACTTTGAGGTCGCTGCAAAGAACACTTCCTAGTCTAATCATTTATTTGCGCCAAGGAAGCAGGCTGTTATAAAGAAGCGAAAGCTGCCTAATTCTCCTTAGGCAGAAATTTGTTTTGCAAAGAGAAAACTCTTCTGTAATGTTTAGAATTAGTCAAATCAGATCACTCTATCTGGAGTTTTTTATCAAACTACGCTAATGAGTTTATTTAAAGAAGAAGGCATTACCTGGCAGTTGTATTGTTCTCTTCTTATGGTGGTGCTCTGGAAGGGAGGGTGTCTCGAATACTTCCTCTTTGCCTTTCATTTATATTTTTAACTTTCACTTCTCTTCTCATTATACCCTTTAGGCTTTATTGGCCCTTTAAAGGGACCCTACTTTGTGCACTAATTATGACAAATGCTGATAAAACATCTGCTCCCAGATTTCAATTGCCTTCCCGTCTGTCAGAGTTCATCCTGAAGGCAACTTTGTTGTAAACATCAGCCTGCCTGTTAATGCAGCCTGTGGGAGACCTGAAGCCAGAGCCCACAGGAGCTACCTGAGATGAGGCCTGTGCAGCGAGCCTTGCTCTATCCATGCATTAAACTGTGAAAGAGTAGCGGCTCCACGCACAAGTCAGCAAGCTCTGCATCTCCCGTTTTCCAAATCATCTCCCCCTTGACCTTCCCAAAACAATCAGTTGTGCACGTGCATTTCATCACGAGCATTGGCTGGTTGAATGTAGTCTACAGTATATACTGCTGACCCTGTTTAACACAATTCAAGTCCCTTTAAAGTTGATATTCTCAGGGTCCCTTCCCACAGAAAAGTGGAAGGCAAGTCTGCCTTTGCCTCTCTGATGAAAATAATTACTAAGATTAAGATCTTCATTTTTCAGCAGTTGATTTTCATAACTTCTTACCTACACCTACTTTCAGTTTCAGGATCGTTTCTTGAGAGGGTACCATGAGACTAGTAAGTCAGGGATATTGAACAAGAAAAAACCTCCGAGAATACTTGCTTTCAAGTCTTCTTTCTAGATTACTAGCCTTACTCACCTCTCCTGGCAATAGCTTCCTTCCTGGGAAATGGGTAATACCAGAAGAAGATGTCATTCCAGGCCAGGTGTAAGGATAACATGAAGTTAGGTGCCTTAGGAAACTTTTGAAGGAGATGCAAACATTTATCGTGATTTAATGGTGGTTTCACACGGGTCAGCACTCATTAAGTTATACGTTTTGTTTTGGTTTTTGGTTTTTTTGAGACGGAGTCTCACTCTGTTGCCCAGGCTGAAGTGCAGTGGCAGGATCTCAGCTCACTGCAAGCTCCACCTCCCAGGTTCATGCCATTCTCCTGCCTCAGCCTCCCAAGTAGCTGGGACTACAGGTGCCCACCCCCATGCCTGGCTAATTTTTTTTTTTTTTTTTTTTTTTTTTGTATTTTTAGTAGAGACAGGGTTTCAACGTGTTAGCCAGGATGGTCTCGATCTCCTGACCTCGTGATCTGCCCGCCTCAGCCTCCCAAAGTGCTGGGATTATAGGCGTGAGCCACCGTGCCTGGCCCATTAAGTTATACATTTAAAGAATGTACAGTTTATCTGGCCAGGCACGGTGGCTCACGCCTGTAATCCCAACACTTTGGGAGACCAAGGAGGGAGGATCATTTGAGGTCAGGAGTTTGAGACCAGCCTGGCCAACGTGGTGAAACCCCATCTCTACTAAAAATACAAAAAAATTAGCTGGGCGTGGTGGCACATGCCTGTTGTCCCAGCTACTCAGGAGGCTGAGACAGGAGAATTGCTTGAACCCAGGACACAGAGGTCACCTGAGTAAGCTGAGATTGCGCCAGTGCACTCCAGCCTGGGAGACAGAGCGAGACTCCATCTAAGAAAAAAAAAAAAAAAAAATGTACAATTTACCATGCATCAGTTTTACTTCCATTAAGTGTAAAACATTGGATATTAGAAGATTTTTAGAAACTCAGTTATTTTACAAGTGTTGTTGTTAGTAGTCCTCATTAATATTTTCAAGGAGAATTAACAAATTCTCCTCGAGTAGCATGTCTTCTTTCAGAAGGAAATTTCAGATTGGCAATTCATAAAGGTAGCTAAATTCCACTTCCTCTTCTCAACTGTGGCATGGTCAACATTTCGGCCAGGTAATTCTTTGTCAGAGGGACTGTGTGTGCATTGGCAGATGTTAGCAGCATCCCTGGCCAGCATCCACTAGGGGCACTGCCTGTGCACCCCCATGTGACACTCAAAACTGCCACCAAACACTGCTGAATACCCTATGGGGCAGAACTGCCCCTTGTTGGGAACTACTGCTCCAGGCTTAGGCCATGTTGCTTTGACAAATTTTTTGTTGTTGTTGCTCAGAGTCCAGAATTATTATGTTTAATTCCTAAGATTGTACCAGGGTTGTTTGGGTTTTTTAAGCACACTGAGACAATAATAAAGGTTTGGGTCTAACCCCTTCCCTCCAGCCCATTTTCTGTTAGAGATGAGATATGCCTGGCCTCAAATATATTAACTATTCTTGTGTGCCCTCTTTTCCTTTAACACATCCCTCCAGCTCCCACGTCTGATTTTATCCCCAGTTCCCAGAGCCTAGTCTCACACATGCTTTGCTTTCTCAGTGCCAAAAAAGGCAGATAATGTTGCAACAAACACGTGCAGTAGGGGTCTAGAACAATTAATCTTAGTAAGGATTCCTTTTTGTTGATGATTACAGGATGTGCAAAAAGATCTGTAAATATCATTGCTTGGAACTGACCGTCTTGTCCCCAGTATTTCTTTCCCTTTATTTTATAAGAAGGATTCGAAGCAGATACTGACTGTGCAATTTTAAAATACCAGTAAGCAGCATATTTAACCTTGTACAGATGGCCGGCCTTTTTTTTTTTTTTTTTTTTTTTTAATCGTCTTTCTGTTTAATGAGTAACTGGAATGGGGGAGGAAATGACTTTTTTAAATAAGAGATTAACTAGTGACACTGCGGCTGAGAGGCAGACCCCCTGTGCCCGGCACCCTTGACATTTCCCTGGGCATTGTCTGCCATAGACCTGAGGCAGTGCTGCCCAGAATCAGTGCTGAGCCGAAGATATTTCTCCTGTGCATATGTGTTTTGTGACTCCATCTTCTCTGGTTGGTCTGATGATAGCTGAGACAGTGGAGGACATTCCTCACGTGCTGGTTTTAATGACAATGATAGCACTTTCCAGCTGGATGGGAACTTGTTTCTGGAAATTTCTTCTCTTCTTCTTGACACCACCCAACAATATCTTGACCGTGTTCTGATTGATTGATTGATTGATTGAAACAGGGTCTTGCTCTGTCACCCAGGCAGGAGTGCTGTGGCACCATCACAGCTCACTGCAGCCTCTACCTCCTGGGCTCAAGTGATCCTCCCACCTCAGTGCACCACCATGCCCAGCTAATTTCTATATTTTTTGTAGAGATGGGATTTCTCCCTGTTGCCCGGACTGGTCTCAAACTTCTGAGCTCAAGCGATCCACCCACCTTGACCTCCCAATTGACCATGTTCTTAACTCTTGTCTCATCCACAGAAATACCTCAGGGACTTTTTCAGCGTGATGCTCCAGTCCGCAACATCTCCCCTCCACATCAACAAAGTGGGGCTGACTCTCTCGAAACACACCATCTGTGAGTTTTCGCCATTCTTCAAGAAAGGAGTCTTTGACTACAGCAGCCACGGGACGGGGTAGAGCCAGGGCTGATGGAGGAACCACCAAAGCAGTGCCTTCTCGTCGAAGCGGGCTCCAATGCAGGGCAGCTCCCCCATGCGAGGATCCGGGTCTGCCTCCTCCTGCTGAAGGCAGACGTGCAGCAGCGGGCCCGGGCCACCTCATGTTTTCATACCTAGTGCCTGAGTTTGGGGATAGGATGCTCTGCCTGCTGATGTGACCCTTGCAGGCAGCCGTTACCGTTCCATTGCGGATGAACGTGGCCTTTTCCCACAGTGCTTCCTTCTCACTGAGCAGCAAAGTTCGTCCCCTGTGGCAAGATAGATGTGGCTTGGCCATCATGGGCTCCCTGAGCCAAGCCAGCCTGGGACCTCCCAAAGTGGGTGGCTTACCAGACCACCCTTAAATGACTTTCATCTGATTTCCCCTTTCACCAAAATACACTCATATTTTTAATATTCCTTCCATGTGGCTGACTATATTCCAAGAAAAGCATTTTAAATTATTTCATTGTATTTTTTTCTTTTTTTCCCTCATTTGAATCAAACTTTTATATAAAACCTAAACACTGATGTTTACACAGAATTTCATATTCTGCAAAAGGGATTTTTTGATCCAGTCATGACTGTAGTCTTCCATGCTTGACAAATTGGATGTAGACAACATCACTTAAAACTTCTATAAATCCCTACAAATAGAATATTTATTTAACCTTGAATATTCAAGAATGTTCTCCCAAATCTAAATGGCTACTGTGCATTCTTGGGCTTTTTCTGCTAAGCACAAAATGAACGCAAAGCTAAATGCATATTTTTAAGTATTATTTTGTTCACATTTTTTGTTACAGAATCTACTGGATCTTTGGCTGGAAAACTAGAATTTATAGCAGTTTATTAATGATACCTTAAATTACTCAGGACTTAATGTAGCATTGCACTTCTGTGTACAGTAAAAGTGCTTTGTTTTACTAAAGAGAAAAATGTGAGTGGAAAAAATATGTATGTGGTATATATTCAAATGTATATAATTCTATCTATAGATTTATATATGTACACATTCTGTACAATAGTTCCATCAAAATATGTTATCACACCAAATTTATTAAATGTGTTTGCTTTTTCAAAATTTAAATTGAGCTGCTATCAATATTAAATGAAGATACAGCATCCAACCCTGTAGCTCAGCTTATTTTAAGTCTGTGACGTGATCATTCATAGTAGTCTGTTTAAACATTGATCTAATGTGCTTGGAAAGATACATAATGTATAACTCAGCATTTGTGCTGAAGATGCAGTGATAGTAATGATTGAAGTCATAAATGAATGGTTAACAGAACATGTTTGCATTCAGTCTTCTAGAGAATGCCTTCACAACGAAGTTCTCCAACCTGAAAAATATGTGTAAACAGGCAATTATCCCTATAAGGGGGAAAACTAGTACTGCACTAATTAAATATCATAGTTTAGTGTGAAAAAAAATGAGGACATTTTTGCTACAGAAGGACCTGCTTTTGTCTGCAGTTGTGATTATAGGCATAGGTTTAGGAGCAGTTACTACCAGAGAATTTCAAACTAGGGATTAAGGGATAAGAGCTGGGTAGATAATAATTAACCATAGGTCATTTATTTAAGAGGAGTCTTAAGCACTAAAGATGGTCCCTCATTTGCTGAGTAAACTAAGTGGTTTTTCTTCAAACTGACCAGATAATCCATCTCTTGGCCTTTGAGGCCAGTATTGGAGACGAGGCTCCTGGTAAGCATTTTGTTAAAATCATACAGGAGGTTTGGCAAGAATAGATCGACATGTGTTTGTAAGAAGTACAGGAATCAGAAGATCTTTCTATTCTAATCCTCATGTTAAGTAATTACAGTTGAGTTTAGAGTTTGAGTACTACTAGCAAGCTCTGGCTAAAGTCAGCCATAACATGGGAGTCGTTTTGCCTCTCTAGGCCTCAGTCTCCCCATCTGAAAATGAAGCTGTGGTACTGAATGGTCTCTTGAGTTTCATTCTAGCCCATGGTTACAGCAGAGGAATAAACCACGTCATTCGGACTCATTTCAGTCCCTCGTGTGTGGACGGGAAGTACATACTCCAATCCGATTTAAAGGCAGCTGATTCTGAATAAAACATGAGGGAAAGTGGAAAAGCAAATGAAAAGTCACATCTAAACAAATAACGGAATTCCTTTCTGGAGTGAAGATAAGACAGATGACAGAGTTAGGATAACAAATGGAAACTCCATTGATTTGGACTAATTTAAAAGAGTAAAAGAAGATTAGCAGTTGGATATTTTATTACTTAATAACAAAGTAACGCCAAGCTGACCACTTTTGGCAATTCACATTAAAGTGCCATGAACATAAATACTTTGGCAGTCAGTTGGACAAATCTAAGGAACTTAAACAGAATTTTTTATTTAAGTAGTTTTGACATTCACTCCTAGGTCTTACTTGCATGGTTAATATGTGTACCAAATTTGTTTATATCACTGGTATTGTAACCTTCCACCCAGTTCCCACTCAGACCTTGCTATTACTGAATTAGAAAGATTCACATTTAACTCTGTGATTAATTTTGGCATATGAATAGGGAGTAACCAGGTCATGCTGGCTTCCCCAATGACTGACATCTAGAAGATTCTATGGCTCATAATGGGGGATGTTTTGAGGATACACAGAGTATCCCACCCCAGGGCTGATTCTATTTACAATTTTATGCAGAGGGAGCTAGTTCTGCCCAATTTGGTCCCTGATCTACTCAGAACTGTAGACAGCATACATGTCCAAGTCTGGGCAGAAGCAGCCAAAAGCTTTCACGGCTAGAGCATGCCATGGACTCAGAGGTGGAGACCGCTTTGGGGAGCATCTGTGGTGCAGGGTCACGTTGGTGTTCTGGATTCAACTGTTAAAGACAAGTTTTTTGTTTTTTTTTTTTCTGGACACATCTCCTGCAGCACACAACCGCAAGACCCCATTTCCTCAGACGCTCACTCAGGGATGGGGAGCCCCCCGTGCTAAGGGGATGTGGCTCCTTACCGATATTCTGAGCCTACCACAAGGCTTGCCTTGTCTCCTCAAAGAGAATGTACATAGCGATTCAGGCCTGACATGCTTCAAACAGTAGCATTAGGTTTTCCAAGTACACTCTCGTTTATAAATGCCTAAAATGTTGCCTTGAGGTGTCATCAGTTGACAGTTGAACGTCTCTGCCTCAGGAGACCCTTCTCCTCCCATAATCTGACACACCTATAGGAGGGATTCAGATCCCATCCGACTTTATCAGAAAGGTCTTTCTTTTTTCATGTTAGATAAAAGAAGGGGAGTAGAAAAGTTAGGCAAAATAAATCCATGGCAAAATTAACTGGGAGCTGGGAGGGACAAGGACAGTGAGATGGCAAAATTAACTGCTTTAGTTTTATCATGATTTAGGTTTTGGGAAAACTAATCAAAGACTAAAACTAATCTACAGAGATTCATTCTTGCAAATTAAACCTTGTGTATTCCTCCTTTCCAAAACGGCTTTTTTCACATACAAGAAGACCTGGCTATTGACTTTCTTGGTTTTTTTGTTTGTTTGGTTTTTGGTTTTTGGTTTTTGGTTTTTTTTTTTCTGTTGAAACTGCTTTCACTGATGACAGTTCATTAGATGGGAAATGATTCTGTGGTACACGATTTTGAACTTTGCACACAGGGAATTATTTCCAAATTGACAAAAATTGCCCGTTATTACAAATTTCTGAAGCATCCTGTTTCAAATTGATCCTGTAGTGGTACCTTTAAGTTAGAGGGGTGATATTAGTGTTGACCAGGGCGTTACCTTGAGAATGATTATTTGGGATCCAGTAGAACCCTGTTAAACTTTATAATGGTAGAAGGAACAAAAAGGCAGTCGACTGAACTGAAGGGGTTGAGGGATGTGAGTTCATCCTTGTTACCTGCAAATAGCGCATGCGCACACTTATCATCCAGGAACTCTGGGCGCCTGGCTGTGGCACATCTCCCAAGGTTACCCCATGCCTTTCTAGAAAGCTCTCTCCTGTGTGACTCTTGCAAAATTGACTAAATGCAAAACATCCTTTCTTTGACTATCCTCATTTGAAATATACTCTTGTATTTGAAAATGACATAATGAGGTTTTTTCCTAAGGATTACCTCTCCAAACACGGAATTTACTTGGTTTTCCCCTTCTCCATTGCCGAAAAGGCAGATTCTTCCCCATTCAGAGAGAGACAAATGGCTATGTTTGCAAAAAGATGCACAAGCCATCTTTCTCTAAGCATCGAAGAAGGGGAAGTAAAATGCAGAAAGCCCCACAAGATTAAAATAGAGGAAATGGTTTGGTAACATCGAGACATATCACCAGAAAGAGGGAAGCCTTTCTCCAGAAATTAAATCCGGTGGGGAAAATGTGAAAAATATAATTAAACATCACTTATCACTGCTTGAAAGCACAATTCTTTTCCTCAAAGTGTCCAGAATTCTTACGCACAGCTAACATTTGCAGAAGTGTTTGTGTCTTTCCAGTAGCACTTACAGTTGTGCCTGAGAGCATCTCACTGGAGAACAGCCTCGGGGTTTGCTATTCCTGTGACTCCAGCGTTCCTTCCCACTCTTGCAGAAGGAAGGAAGGAAGGCGGGCTGCGACTGCTCTGTCAAAGCTGCCAGGACTATCTCACAGAGAACAATAAGAAATACCAGTTTGTGGTAATTAAGGGTTTAGAATAAAAAATTGAACTTTGGTTGATTTCTAAACTCTGTTAGCTTTTCTCCTAAAAACAAGCTAGAAGCCAAACAAGGAGTGTGGTGGCCTGCCATCACAAATGACTTCGTGGTGTTTAAAGTTTGATTTCAGTGAATCTAATACGAAGAGTTGACCCATGGTGGGTGCAAGCCTTCAGCTGCAGAGTGATTAAAATACTGGCTGTTTATCCCTTACAAGTGAATGGGAAAGGCCATGTTTACATTTATGAAGGGTTTTCAGTGCCTTCTCCTAGAGCAACAGTCTCTCAGCGCACCTATGTGTAGTTGTTTGTTTTTAGTAAAGAATTTCCGGCCAAGGAGTGCAGCATTCCCTTGAGGGTTTGGGGCCTGGAGTGTTCCTTCAGACTTCTTATCCGAAGAGTTTGGACAAGTTGGGCATTGGAAGAGTTGTCCATGTGTGTAGCTCTGCCCAGAAGACACTGGTGCCAGCCAGGGTCTTCCACTGCACACCTCAAGCCTGCTCCCCAACATCGGTCCTCATGAGCATACGCCGTGTGCCATTCTTCCCTGCCTGCCATCCCCATGGCCCCTCTCTCACTTTGTACCCCTTGGGGGCTGGGGGTTGGGAGGGACAAGGACAGTGAGATGACCAAGGTATTTGAAGTTGGCCTGAGAATGTTCATAAGGAATGGAGGACGCTTGCCCTACTTGAAGCCACCTGTGTAGATTCATGTCATGGCCACATCTCCAGCCCCTCCTCCTGCAGTGGGAGAGGGGAAGGAACTCTGGCTGTTTGTGTGGCTCCACTGGCCACCTAGTTGAGAAGGAGCATGGCACAGAGAATGCAGAGCAAGCTGGCTGTGTCCTTCTTACTCCTTGTGAGAGAAGAGTTGGCTCCTCATCGGGGCCCTGCAATCCACCATTCAGTCAATGAACACACATTCACAAGCGTCTTCTATATCCTGGCCCAGGGCCCAGTGCCAGACATGCAGCGGTGGGTGGTGTGGGCATCATGGCCACAGGTCCTCCCTCTGGGAGCTCCCATTCCACTCGAGATGTGGACCAATAATGGCACAACTGTATGACTGCAAATTGTGATACATGTCATGATGGAAAAGTCAAGGATGCTGGAGAGCACGTGCTAGAGAAATGCTCTAGTCTGGGAGGCTCGGAGGCAAGCGACATTTGGCCTGAGATCTAAGAGTTGAGAAGTGTGCCAGAGAGATCACCCCAGATTGAGAAAAGACCTTGAATGGCACAAATCACCCATCCTGGCTATGACATGAAGAGAAAAACAGGAGAGCGTGGGATTGGAGAGGCAGGTAGAGGCCAGATTAAAGGGCGCCTGAAAGGTTGCTGACCAGTTTTGTAAAGGGAGTCATGTGTTCCCATTAGCTACCACTGTTTCAGGATATTCCTGGGGGAGGAAAGATAAGGGCACGTGACAGCCGAGACTCAGCCTTCAAACTCGCACGTAATAGGGAGAAAGAAACAAGCTTCTGAATTAAATATTAACAACGAAAGGACAAGATCGGAGCGCAGAGTGCTGTCCTGCGCCATGCAGGGGCTGGCTGTTCTGCTCTTTTTCTTTGACCTTTGGTGCGTTTGGAGTTCTGAGATCTCAGAGGCTCTTGCCATGGAGAAGCGTCATCTCCTCAGACCCTCAGATGCCCAGCTGCAGTGTGTCCAACTTATGTACTGCAGCAGCCAGCAGGCCCAAGTAAAGTTCCCGTCCTGTCTTTGGGCTCCTACCTAATCCTTGCTTTGTGAACAGAAGACAAAAGCCCCATGCGGGCACAGCTGTCACAAAGCTACGTGCTGGCTGTGGTGCTCCGTTTATGACTTAGACCGGCAACTGCACAGGAGCATTGTGTCCTTAAGCCCAGGGATGCCTGGGCATCAGATAATCTGTGCATAGCGTCTGATTTTATCCCCAGCCTGATTTTCAAGCGATCCACCCGCCTTGACCTTCCAATTGACCTTCTGGGCCTCAACATAATCATGTCGGCCCTGTCCATAAATGAAAAGATTATTTTTAGATTCAACAGGACGGCCTATAAATTAATGTTAATATGAAGTGTCTATGTGGGGCCATCAGAAATGGGTTGCTCAATCCATGCTTTGCATTTACAGACAACCCCTTTGCTGAATAGAACCAAAAGCTCAGCCACCCTGAGTGTGTGTGGTTCAGTGAAGCAGGTCAGTTTCTATGGAGCACATGGCTCGTAGGCTGATACTGAAACTGGCCCAGTGGTCCCATAGAACTGATGTTTATGATTTCTTTGAACAAACAGAAAATGATTCTCCCAGAGTTTAAACTTGAGAAAGTTACATTTGACTTATCTGAGTTCCTTTCTCAGGAAACCAACCATCAGGCCTCGCAGATGGCATCAAGAAGCTGGACTTCACCAGATCACCACATCTGGACAATGAGACATAGACCCCTCACCCAGCATGACTACCAAGTGACCACCTGCTTCCTGTTGAACAACCCCTCTTCCTTGCCCCTCCCTAATTTCTGTTTCATGGCTACATTTCTTCCCTGCTATATAAATCCCTAATTTTAGTCAGTCAGGAAGATGGATTTGAGACTGATCTCCCACTTCCTTTGCTGAAGCATTCAATTAAAGCCTTCTTCCCTAGCAGTATTCATCCCAGTGACTGGCTTTCTGTGCAGTGAGCAACAGGATCTAGACCAAAACCCTGGCATTTCAGTAACAATACTCCTAACCTAGGGCCTCCAAAAAATTTCAGCATGGTCCAGTTTGTATGAATTCAGCGCTGTTAGTCAAAAGGACAATTGTGCTTCAGGTATTAATTCACTGGAACATTTAGTGAACTAACTTCTCAGTTTGGTGCAAGCAGAAAAGGTCCTCCTAGTCCCTCCAATGGCATCATCACCAATGGGGGACAGACTGCCACTGGCCATAGCTGCAGCCAGTGACAGCTTCCCACAAAAGCAAGAGGCCCTGAGGTGTGAGGACACATCTCAGGTGAGGAGAAGTTGCAGCAGGATGTGGGTGGCAGGTCGTGTTCAGGCAGGGAGAGGGGTACCTAGCTTCGTTGCAGCTTCTGTGTCTCCCAAACAGCCAGGCTCACACACATTCTCCTTGATGCTGACAATGCTCACAGCTGTTCAACCTCAAAGGCCTTCTTTCTCAGAGTGTGTACTAAAGCAAGAGTTTATTTTGGTGGAAGTGAAGATCCTTCAAAGGCAGTCTCTCTGAGTAGCTCTTGCCCAGAGACAAATCTATTGAAGTTAAAAGCAGAAGGAAGGAGGAGCTGGACTCTGTAGGGCTTTCCAGCTGCACATGATGCTACTTTTTGACATCAAGTAAGATGCCACATCATCTCCACATGCCACTTTCTTACACACGGGCTGCAATCTTGATGAGCTGGGCAAGGATCCTGATGATGGTTAGAGGTGGCAAGAGATCTATTAGTTTCCCAGAAAACCACAACCATTCTCCCACCAGTGGCCAAGCCTCTTGTTGCATGCTCAAGTCAGGGGAAAAGTCTCCATCTGTTCCAGCAAATCTGCTGGTAAGGCAGTAACCGCTGCAGATGAGGAATGGGCTACAGCCCCTAAGGACTCCAAAGAGCACAACTTTAGCATGTTGTTTTATACCTCCAGAGAGTCTGCACTTCTCAGCGTGCCCAAGACAGGGGGACCAGTTATTTCTTGCGTTTTTTCCTACGTCTGTGGCTGGGAGCAATTACATCACTTTTACTGCCTGGTGACATTCTCCAAGCTCCCAGCAAAAGCACAGGTCATGAGCAGGACAGCATTGCACCTGGCTGGAAACAAAAGAATGTCAGAGCTAGAAGGAGCCTTGAAAACAATCTGGATCCAGGGGCCAATCGGGGGCTAGACAGACATTATAGATGTAAATGGGGAAGACGTGCTCCACCGAAAGAAATTCAGGTTGCATAATAAAACTGTCCACCCAGGCGCGGGACAGAGGCTGACACATACACAGGCTTCAATCTGCCCATGGCCACCATTCCATTTACAATCGAATGTAAAATGATCTCTAAAGGTAAGACCGTCTGAAGGAGGTTCTGACTTATCCAAGTGACAGAGCTAATTGGGACCTGAGTCTCAATGTTCTGTGTTAACTCCAGGCTCCCTGCCACTGCCTGGATTAGAGAAAAACACTGAGTACATCAGTCATGGGTGAGGCAGGAGGTAGAAGTCACACCAGTTATTTTCATAAAGAGAATTTAAAATAATTACAGTGAACTGAAAAGGGGAAAATATACAAAAACTCCAAGTTGTCACAGAGGTTATAACTATGGCAAGCAGCTGCCTCCCTTAGGGCTGGGGGAGCATGGAATTATTAATATGCAGAAACATGGAGGAAAAGCCCCCACAGCATGGAAACTCGGACGCCCCAGGAGGTCTCTGAGCTGTAGAGGGAGTCTTGTGGGGCTGGGACCATGGCCCCTGAAGGGGTGTGCTGGCATCATTGAGGGTCAGGGCACAATGAAACTTGTTGGCAAATGTTGAGAAAGCTGCAAGCTGGACCCAGCTGCTGCTCCTGGCAGGCACTTGCATTGCCTGGGGGAAGAAGTGTGGCTGAAGTGATGCTGACAAGAACAGGAAGTGATCTCTGAGGAAAAGGAAGCAGGCAGGAAGTGCTGCTGGAGGCTGCTCATGGGAACAGACAACAAATACAAAGGAGCAGGTCCCTTCTTCCTCCTCCAGCCCTGTGCTCTCCCTTGAGTACCTGTCTTGGCAGAGCCTACTAGGGACCATCTGGCAAAGCAAGAATCAGCCTTGCAGGTCCCAGCCCCAGCATCCCATAGCAGAGGAGAGAAGGGTGGGTTTGAAGCTGGGAGATATGAGCTTACTAATTGGCACCCTGAGTTTTTGCTTCAGTTGAAGCTGGGACTAACCCTCATCAGCTCTCAGTTGACTCCAGGAGACCCATCTGGAAGCTGTAACCCTCCAAGCCCCACCATAGTTCATCACTGGGCATTCTCAAGCTGTTGCCTGTGCCAGTTGCTGGGCCAGGGACACTGAAGCCTGGGAGTTCCATCTACATGGCCTCTGCCCTCTGGGAGCTTACTCAGCAAGGGCAAAATTTGTCCCTTATGGTGGCCAAAGAGACTGGACACTCTTCTCTTGAAGCAGCAGCCATGGCCATGGGGTCCTGCACAGTGCAGTGTCCATCCTCCCACGTGCATCTTCTGCCCAGACTATACCACGGGCTTGTTTTCCTGAGATTATAAGAATTGTTCAAAGACTGCTTTAGAAAAGGAACCCAAGCATCCTAGGACACCCATTCCTGGACTACGATGATAGTTTCTTCTCTCTTCTTCCCTCCGTGACCAAGAAAGCTGCTTTGGTCACTAAGAAAATGGATCTGGGAGGACTTGCTCTAGTTCCATGGCCATGTGAGGCAGAGCCACGTTGTGGATATGCCCTGTGGGCAAAAGATGAGGGTGTTTCTAGAGCATCCACTGAGGAGTAAGCTCTATGAGTCAGGGCTTTGGGACCCGCAGTTATATGCTGCTGATGAAATGCAGTGGTTTCTTTGCTCTTCTTGCAGCTGTCAACAGCCCTTTACTAATCTGTGTTAGAATCGTCTCTGTTCCCCACAGCCTCAACGTTCAAGGTGGGCAGGTTCATCTCTTCTACCCAAGTGACTTGAAGTGCTACTCACCTGAGAAATAAGTTAGTTCTCTGTGTTTATCCTGAGAAGCAAGGTAAGCTATAACATTCCTGGCTCTGGGCCATGACTTTGACCTTCAGAGACCTGAAGCAGCTGTTTTCCTGACTGTTTTGAGGGTCAGAACTTGTAAATAGCTATTTCCTGAAGATAACTAATATCCCGTAAACAGACATGGGAGGCATAGTTTGGTCTTGCTTTTCCCAGCCTCTGACTGGTTTTTCTGCATGACTACTGTTCTGATGTGAGACCAGCTTGCCAAGCCATGAATCTAAGAGCTGACCTCCCATTTGAGCTTTTCTGCTCACCTATGCCAAAAGTTAGATCAGAGGGGTGGGAGAGGAGGTGGGGGTGGAGAAATTATTTAGGAAATGTGTTCGGAAAGAGAACTGGCCACATCACAAGAAATAATTCTGATGGCATAGAAAAGCCTTCTAGCTCCGGGGCTTGAATGTATCTAAATATTGTAATAAAATCCTCAGGAAATGAAATGAACATTGAGCATTTGCTTAAGGTCTCACCCCTCCACCCAGCCCGCAATGGCTGGGCTGGTGTTTGTCTTCCTCTTGAAATGGATGCTGCCCAGGAAGCTCAAAGAATTTCATTTGTTTTCATTAAATTTCCTAGTATCAATGACAGATGATCAGCTCATGGGTGTGAGGGATGACAAGTAGTTGTGAGTACATCTGATCAAAAAGAAAGCTTCATCTTGTTTGCAGTAAAGGTGCCAGGAGCCGTAATGGTCTCTGCCTGCCATCTGAGAAGTGCACTGTCACAGGCTTATCGGTGGAGACAAGGCAGAACCACAGCTGTGAGTTCAGGGGAACTCAGCTGACAGTGAAGTTTCTTCCACAGGGGCAGTCTGAACAGAGTGAAACATATTTTCAGCGATCTCTGTAACCAGCACCCACTTGGTAGAGAGGGAATAGCAAAATACTGGTGATCCAGAAAATCTGGGCAAGCATTTCGATTCATCTTCCTTTTTCATTACCCTATTAACAAGTCTCTCCTTCCAAATCCGGGTGTCTGAGTTGTGTCCCCTTTTTCTTCTCTGTAAGCAGGAAGGACTGAGAATGGCTGATGTGCCGTCTTTGCACTGCAGTGTTGACGCGTTGTGAACACTGCGAAGTGTCTGTGGAAGCTTGCGGGGCATTGCTGCTTCCTGAGTCCCTCTGTGATATCCTAAGGGAAAGGCAAAGGCAGAGATAATGTTTAACATGAAGATGTTTCAGCTTAAACCTCTCACATGCAGAGACTCCTTCTAAGGTCCCCGAGTGCTCCTGTGAAGACAAGGAAGGAAGCAGCAGTCAGGCCATTCACAGAAGGGTGGGGTGGGGGAGTTCTGCCCCAGCTTGAGGATCCCCCCACCCCTGGTGGGGATGCCACTGAGGCCCCCGGGCTGCTTCCATCACCCACATCAGCTGCACAGTGGCGGGGGCAGGGGGAGAGCAAAGACCTGCCGCAGGACCTGCCCTTACGCTGGAAGCACTCCACACGCTGTGGCATTTCCACTAAGAATCTGTGATGTCAAGGAAATCCTAACATCTATTTTCTCTAAAGAAGATGATGTTATGTCGTTGTCTGGTGCAGAGATGATAAAGAAAATGCAACGAAAGAAAGTGGACAAAGAGCATTAGAGAACTGGGTCAAGCAATACATTCCTGATGATTATTTCATATAATTGCTGTAAGATTCCATTCATAAGACAAACTCGAAAAGGCAAAACCACAGGACAGAAGACAGGTCATTGGTTGCCAGTGGAGCAGTGTGGGGTGCAGCAGGGGAGGGGTTGACTGCAAGGGGCAGCAGGAGGGGATGTTTTGGGGTGAGGATACCATTTTGTATGCGTTTGCCAAAATTCACAGAACCATATGTTAGAAAGGGTGGGTTGTACTGTCTGTGAGTTATTCAGTAATTTTACTCAGTAAAATGTGTCGACTTACTGACTGTGTTCCACACTGTGCCTATTTCTTTCTTTTTTCTTCTTTTTAAAGACAGCTAGCATAGTCCTATGGGGGTCGGGGAAGGTGGGGGGAACAAACAAACTTTAGACACCAAAATCCATGTTGTGAGCTTAGATCCCAGGGCCTGACTAGCATGGGGACATGAATTTGTTCAAGAATCTGTCTCCTCCCACAGCCAGTTAGCACACAGATGGCGGTGACTGTTCCAACATCAGGAGGTGCCCAATAAATATTGTAGATAGGGATGGTGACTTACTCAACACCACACTCTTCCCTCTCTCCTGCTTCCTCCCTCTCTCCTCCTTCTTTCCTCTCCCTGCTTCCTTCCCCTGCCTCATCCCTGTGAGTGTCCAGAATGTTTCCACCATCTCAGGGCTAAAAGAGCATTGGCCCAGATTAGGTCAGCATGATTCTTATAGGAAGAGGGATTCAGAAGGCTTTCGTGTCTGTCCTGCAAGTCTCTAGGAAGACTTTCTAGAGGTAAACACATGAAATTCACGTGAGAACGCAAGGAGGAATTCACCAGAAGATGACAGAAGTGGGGCTCTCCAGACTGGAGTAGAAGGTGAAGGCCACCTGGGTGCGATAGGGCCAGCCGGGGCCACGTGGTGAGGCTGCGGGAGGCGTGAGGGTGACTTGGTGTGTTAGGACCAGCAGGAGGAGTGACGGTGACCTGGTGCATTAGGGCCAGCAGGGGCCATGTGGTGAGGCTGAGGGAGGGCTGGGATGAAGCTGAGGCTGCTGGGGCCAAGTTAGGCAAGCCTGGGCCTAGGGAGTTAGATCCATTCCAGACTCAGTGGGATATCTCATGGCGTTTGACAACCTATCTGGCAGCCTCCTGCTTCCCCGTGCAGGTGGTAAGTTCAGGGAGGACAATACCATATTCCTCTTGTTACTTTGCTTCTCTTAGTTCAGTGCCTGGCATGTTCAAATAAATCGAGTTGGTTCATATGTTCGGGATAGGGAAGGGTGTGTGTGTTTGGGATGGGGAAGGGGTGTGTGTGTTTGGGATGGGGAAGGGGTCGCGTGTGTGTTGGGATGGGAAGGGTGTGTTGTTAGGATAAAGAGAAAAGGTCTTATATATTCGGATGAAGAAAAGTCATTCGGGAAAATTCGGTCGAGAAAAGATATATCTTCGAGATCGAGAAAAGTGCAATAATATTCCGGATCTTGAAAAGTATATCTTCGAGATCGAAAAAGTCTCTTCGATAAAGGTAATATTCCGAGATAAGGGAAAAGTGAATATTCGGATCGAAATTAATATTCGAGATCGAGGTATTCGGATCGAAGCGCAGATATAATATTCAGGATCGAGGAAATTCGGTAAAGGCAATTGTTAAAGATCGAGAAAAACAATATTCGAGATCGAAAGTAATTCGAATCGAGAAACAATATTCGAATCGAAAGTCATAATATTCGTCCGAAAATAATAATATTCGAGATCCGAAATATTCGAGATCAGAAGTATATTCGAATCGGCGTAAATTCCGAAAAATTAATATTCGAATCAGAATATTCGATCGAAAAGTATAAATTCGAAATCGGCGCCTTCGGGCCAGGCATAGATATTCCGGATCGAAAGAGGTATCTTCGGATAAAGGAAAAGGAATGTATTCGGATCGAAAAAGGTGTAATATTCGGATAAGGAAAAAGAATTAATGTTCTGGTCGGGGAAAAGTCTATAATGTTCGGATAAAGGATCGGTTCGGATCAGGGAAAAGTGTTCGGATCGAGAAAGATGGATCAATATTCGGATCGAAAATTAATATTCCGAGATCGAAAGGGAATATTCCGGATCGGAAAGTGGATCGAGAATAATAATATTCGGCGGATCGAGAAAAGGTGTAATTTCAGATCGAGGAAAAAGTTAATAATGTTCCGGATAAAGGTGTCAATTTAGGATGAAAGGTGTAATGGGATGGGGAGAGGGTGTAATATTTAAAATCGAGGAAGTGTATTCACGGATGAAAAGGTGTAATGTTCGGATCGAGGGGAATAATTTAAGGGTCGAGGAAGATGTTCGAGGAAAGGGTCGTGTTAAGATCGGGGAAGAATATTCCGGATCGGAAAAGTATATTCGGTCGAAGATTTTGGGATGGGGAAGGGGTGTGTGTTTGGGATGGGGAAGGGGTGTGTGTGTTTGGGATGGGGAAGGGGTGTGTGTGTTTGGGATGGGGAGGGGTGTGTGTGTTTGGGATGGGGAAGGGGTGTGTGTGTTTGGAACTAGGAATGGTTGCGTATGTTTGGGATGGGGAAGGAGTGGGTTGTGTTTTGGGGTGGGGGTATGATGTCTGATTTCACATTATAAAAAAGGATCCCTCAGGCTGCTACTTCTAAACAGACTTGAGGGCCCACAGTGAATGGAGTGAGAAAAGTAAGGGGCAAAGGTGGCAGGAACTCAGCTGGGGCAGCCTCTTGGGGATGGAAAGTAGGGGTGGGCGTCTGCAGAGGCAGAATCAACAGGATTTCATGGGACGGGCATCAAATGTGATTTCATAGCTCACCAACTTCTAAAACTATAAGCTGTCCTAAATTTATGGCCAATTAATATGTAAAAGTAAAGGAAAAGTCAAGATATTGGTGATTTGCTTCAGCTTAAACAGACTGGAAGAGCTACCCCCAGCCACAGAGTTGGAGAGTTGCTTCCAGGCTCCTAAATGCATTGTTATTTCTTGTTCTAGTAAAAGGCCCAAACAAATGGGAAAGTGGAGATTTATAACTGGAGGCTCCCAGGCACTCCAGATGTGGCGGATGCATGTGCACGTCTGTGGGACATGGAAGAAGAGAGACAGTGGGTTTCAAGGAAGTCTGGAAACTGCACACTGCAGCCAGATGGCCCCAACCTGGGGGACCGTCATGGCACACTGGAGCATGAAATCAGATTTTGGAGGGAGAGGAGGACGTGGTGTGGCAGAGGCCCAGGGAGGGGATTCTCAGCCAGAGGTTTATGGGAAACAAGAGATGGCCTAGGTTTACAAACAACCAAACAGATGTGGGAGAGGGAAGATAAGCACTGGAGCGCCTTAGAGCCGGTTCTTCCCACTGCTCAAGTTCAACTCCTGACACTTGGTCATGCCTCCTATATAACCCAGCATCAAATAAAGACTGAGGTGAGTCAGCCTGTCCCTTTCCTCCTTCCTTCAGTCTATCAGTAGGCTTACAGGCTTAGATTGAGCCCAGGCCCTCTCTGCTTTCTATTCTTTCCCTCCACTGCCCCACCCAGGGACAGATTTCAAAATCCAGGCCCATAGAGTCCCCAAGGACACCACTGACAAAGGCATCCTGGCCAATGAGGGTTTCAGGGGCCTAAGACCTTCTCCCAAAGAGGATAAAGTTAGAAGCTGTATCTATCTATTATATATATAATTTATTATTTACAAGGAATTGGCTTGTGCAATTGTGGGCTGGCTAAGCAAGTTTGATATCCATATAGATCCAATATTCATCAGGTAGCATTAAGCAAGGCAAGTGTGTGGGGCATGAATAGAACTCCACAGACATAAACCTCAAAGCTGTCATCCACAAGTAGAATTCTCTCTCTCTCTTTCTCTCTCTCTCTCTTCTCTCTCTCTCTCTCCTCTCTCTCTGTCTCACAAACACACACACATACACACACACACACGCACACACACCAGTCTTCCTCTTAAGGCCTTCCAAAGACTTTAGCCAGGCCCACCTAAATTTCCAAGATAATTTCCCTTACTTAGCATCAACTGATGACTCTAGGTAAGTTTTAATTACATCAGAAAGATGCCTTCACAGCAACACTGAGTATAATGGTTAAATTTAAGTGTCAACTTGACTGGGTTAAAGAACACCTAAGAATGAGTAAAGCACTGTGTCTGTGAGGATTTCCAGAGGAGTTGCAAGGATGTCAGTGGACTGAGCTGGGGAGATGGCCCTCGGTGTGGGACGGCCGGTCATCCAGTCATCTGGAGACCCAAAGAGAACAAAAAAGGAGAGAAAAGGAGCTTCTCCCTCTCCTGCAGCTGGGACACTCTCCCCTCCTGCCCTGGGACATCAGAACTCCAGGCTCTCTGGTCTTGAGACCCCACGATTTGCACCAGTGGCCCGCAAGTTCTCAGGCCTTTGGCCTCCAACTGAGGGTTCCACCATTGGCTTCCCTGGTTCTGAGGCTTTTGGACTTGAACTGAGCCACTCTGCCAGCATCCCAGGGCCTTCAGCTTGCACATGGCCTGTTGTGGGACTGCTTGGCTTCCATTATTGTGGGAGCCAACTCACTTAATGAATCTCCCCCTCACATATCTTTAGCTGTCTGTCCACCTGTCTCTTTGTCTCCTATTGGTTCTGTCAATCTGGAGAACCCTAATCCACCAAGGTTAGCATTTGATACTAACTGAGGACTGTAGCCTCACCATCAAAAATGCATCATAGAGGCCTGATTTGTAATTCAGAGCTTCCAGACTCCTCAAGCCACTGCTCGATCCACTCCACGCCTAAAAAGGTTCTGAGAGGTATGACTTCTCTGGAGGCCAGTGAACAAGGCTCCTCTGAGGTGCTAGGCAGGCTCTGAGTCTGGGAAGGGGAAGTCGATGGTCTCTAGGTATAGCTCAAGCATGGATGAAAACAGGAACAGCGTCATCCCAAGGCCTTAACAACCAGCTCAGCTCGGTTCCCCACTGGATCATGAGGAATCCGGATTGCTGTGTTAACCCTGCTGAGACACCCTCAGCCTGCTACTCCTTCTCTCAGATCCAGTCTAAGCTGTAAAAGTATCCAACATGATTGGTGGGAACGCTGAACTCCAGAAACGCAGCCCACGGTGAGCCAAGTCCCCCAGTCCAATCCCCTGAGTGAGCTTCCTGAACTAGTATTTTATTTTGTTGAGGTAAAATATACAGACCAGTGTGTATATAATTTACCATCTTTACCAATTTAAAGTGCACAGTTCAGAGGTAATAAATGCATGTATATTGTTGTTTCCCCCTTCATTCCCTTTCCCACCTCACCCATTCCCTTCCCAACCTCTGGTAACCACCAAACTATTCTCTGCCTTTGTGAGATCCACTTTTTTAGCTCCCACATGAGTGAGGATGTGCAATATTTGTGTTTCTGGTCTTGGCTTATTTCACTTAACATAATGGCTTCCAATTCCATCCAACTTGTTGCAAATGACAGGATTTCATTCATTTTATGGCTGAAAAATATTCCACTCTGTTTATACCATATATTCTTTATCCATTCATTCACTGATGGACTCAGGTTGATTCCATATCTTGGCTTTTGTCAACAGTCCTGAAGTAAAGATGGGAGTGCAGATAACTCTTTGATACGCCGATTTCCTTTCTTTTGAATATGTACTCCACAGAAGAATTGGTGGATTATATAGGATAAGCGAGCATTTTAGATACACCACAGAGTGGCTGATCCATCCAGGAACCTGTGCTGAGGATGTGCCTGCGGGACTGAGCGCATAGGAAAATCTAGATTAGCTGGGCCTGAATGAGGTAGGGATGTTGACAGGAAAGGATGCAGATGGTTTTTACTTCAGAAACAATGTAAAGTGCAAGCCGGAAAAAAGTTTGCAACCTATGTGATAAAGAATTACCTTATGTGTAAAGAGCTCTTTCAAATTAATGAAGAGGACGCACAATTCATTTCTAAATTACTTTTCTAAATTCCTTAATTTTTACAGCGACAAAGGATATGAACGTACAGTTAACAAGAAAAGAAATTTAAGTGGCCAACGGACAGGCCAATATATGTTCAACTTTACCAGGAAGTAAAAATTAAAATCAAGTTATTTCTGGACTGCCAGTTGCAATGCCTTGAACTGATAAAAGTTTAAAGATATTTCTGGTACATCACTAGAGAATGCATAGAACAGACAGACCCACTCCTGTAGGAATGTCACTGGTGCCCTCTCTCTAAAGGGACTGTATTTGTCAAAAGCCTTTACAATTTTCATAAGCTTGACTTATCTGTAGATTGTTTGCAACTGTGTCCAGAACAATTCCTCTCATCCTACATGCCCTGATGCCGTGTGATTTTCCGTTCTCCCATCAGACATCCCAGCTTACTTGGAGACTTTCTTTGATAAAATGCAGCAGAAGTGAAGTGTGCAAGTTCTGAAGGGAGGCCTTAAATGACCTGACAGTTTCCACTTTGGCCATCTGGGAATCCTGAGCCACCATGTAGGTCATGGTGAAAATTATATTTTTGGAATTTCTATGGAGGGATCAATATTTATTTCTATAGCCATTTCTGTATTTAAAAAGGAAACCAAGGACATATTGTTTTTCACACTTCTTGATGATTTACTTATGTTCATGAAAAGTTTTCCTAGACTGTGCATGTGTGTGTGTGTGTGTGTGTATCTGTGTTTCTCACATGTAGTGCTGCCATCCCAAAAATGACGACCTTACAATGGATGATCAGCTTCAGCATTATGGATTTAAACACATTATTCTCAAAGCCCTGGATGAATCTGTATTTTCTGTATTTCCGACTGGGGTCCTTATTAGAACATCTTGTCTCCCCAAAATCTGGTGACAAATTTCCTTCGGAAATGCCACATACCATTTTTGTAAATGACTGACTCATTTGCAATGCATAAAATGTAAAAAAAAAAAAAAGTGGAAAAATGCAGTTTTTACCTTAATAAAGAACTCCTACTTTATCACGTATTTTAAAGAAATTTATAATGTTAGCAGTCAAAGATTCCTAAAATATGGGACAAACCTAAGTATCAGTTTTCAGCACTGCAACAGGAATCCTTAGAGGTCTCAGCTAAATTCTTCAAAACTAATACATGCAATTAAGCCTGGAGTTCTGAACGTGGAAAAGTGATTATTCCTAGTACACAGGGAGACCTACTCTGTGGGTCATTTAAGAAAGGGGCACCATCTTCAAAAACCCACCATGGCTGTCCATGGTCAAAAATAAACCATCTCTCTCTCTTTTCTTCTTCTTTTTTTTTTTTTTAAATTAACAAAATGTTTTATAATACTGAAGTTTTGCATAGTTATTGCAGTAGAGGTATATTTTTATCCCCTAATTTTTTCAAATCATTTGGTCATGGAATCTTTCTTTATTTTCAGTTTCTTTGTTTGAGATGGGGAAGGATGGGGAAGCAATTGTGGGTAGACATAAAATCTATTATAATCTCACAGAATATACTCTAGCAATTAAAAGGGGAAAGATTGCAGGATGGAAGGAAGGAAGAGAGGGAGAAAGTAATGAAACAAGGAAGGCTGGTAGGAGATGATATAGGAAGAGGAAAAAATAAAGTCCATAATTTTAATTCATAATTCCAACCCCAAGAATGCTTGGAAATCAGATTTTTTCCCCCCAAGTTTGATAGTCTCATTAGGGAGAAAAACCTGACCAGGAGTGATGTAAGGTTTTAAAAACAATCTCCACATATCCCTCTCATTGAGCATATTTCTATGTTTTGCTGCAGAAATAGTCCTTTTAGATGACAGTGGAGTTTCACTCAGGCCCTGATGAGGTATCACGTAATCTAGGGTCACTGGATCACATTACATTTTCCAAATCTGAAACTCAATGTAAAGTTCTATGGCTTGAAGGGATGTTAAGAAAGGATTGTGGACCTCTTTTGCAGCCATATTTTGTAGAGCTATTTATAACAAGCATGTTCACTGCCTCTCCTATGAAATGTGGAGAGGCCTCCCAGGTTCGTATTGGTGGTCAATACAGTAATAACACACCAGAAACCCAACACTCTTCTAGACACAGGACATGCTTTGAAATGTCTGCTACTGTCTTTCACTCTCCTGTGGCCTTTCCCCACTGCATTCACCTGGTCATTGATGCTTAGGGGTCCCTGAGCTGTATGTGTCCCAAATCCAGATGACAGTGAGCTAAGGCAGAAGCCAATAGTATGTCTCTGTTCATTCCGACTCCTGCAGAAACCTTGGCATGGTTATCACTATGTCAATTCTGCTATGACGGGCTATGCCTTGGCCTGTTTTGTTTTGCTTCATACAGCTTTGATGACTTCCTCTGTGTAAAACATACCTTTTTAAATTAAAAAATTAAAAATTCAGAGGTAGATCTGATGAGACAGCAGCACCCTCCATTGATGGCCTTGGCATTGGTACACAATGTCATGTCCAGTATTGTGACTACAGCTAGGGGAGTTGTTACACATGTTACGAATCTGAGTTTACAATTGTAGGTCATGAGGCTGAAATAGTTATGAATGGACTGGATTTAGCCTGACTGCTGCTGATAAACTCACCCTAGTTTATGATGCTATTGAATGGGGCCAAAGTATTTGGGGGAAGGAATAGGAATGACAATTCTCCAATTTCATGTTTTGTTTGAGCCTTACATTTTTCTTTGAGGATTAGGGGTAAGAGAAGGAGCAGGAAATTGGGAGGAGTCACTGGAGGAATGGAAAGTAATAAACAAAATCAAAATTATTATTTACTCACACTAAAATCCAAGACTTTTAGAGAGATGTCTTTAGGAGTTCGAGGGCTGATAACAAACACTTTGAACTTCTGTGGAAATATGGAGACTGAGCTCAAATGCTGAGAAGGTCTTCAAGTCAAACAAGAAAAATCCCAGGCCGGCTGGGCGCAGTGGCTCAAGCCTGTAATCCCAGCACTTTGGGAGGCAGAGACGGGTGGATCACAAGGTCAGGAGATCGAGACCATCCTGGCTAACACAGTGAAACCCCGTCTCTACTAAAAAAAAAAAAAAATCAAAAAAAAAACTAGCCGGGCAAGGTGACAGGCTCCTGTAGTCCCAGCTACTCGGGAGGCTGAGGCGGGAGAATGGCGGGAACCCGGGAGGCGGAGCTTGCAGTGAGCTGAGATCCGGCCACAGCACTCCAGCCTGGGCGACAGAGCGAGACTCCGTCTCAAAAAAAAAAAAAAAAAAAAAGAAAAAGAAAAATCCCAGGCCAAGACTGAAGAGGGACTTGGAAAAGCAAGGTGGGGCCTGAGTCTACGAGTAGCCTTGTGACCCTCAATGCCAGGGCAAGTCTTGGGCAGGGCAGTGCACTTTGCCACCCTCAGCCTCAGCTTTGGTTCCTCTTGGTGGAAAACTTTATTCAACAGGTAATTTATTGAGTACTGCTATGCTCCAGTGTTCTAGACACTGAGGAGAAAATCGGGAACACAGCAGACAGCTCTGCCAGTGCTCTCAGCAGCAGGGCGGGCCACATCTGACCATCCCGATCTTGGTCTGTGAAGCCAGGTAAGGCTTATTATAAATGCCTCATTTCTCTGAGTCTTCTGTACCTAATCTATTTCTCTGTGTCTCTTGCCCGTGTTGGAGATAGCTAGCTGTCCACGAAAACTGTTCCCCACTTCCATAGAAAGAGTAGTCACTGGCAAGTGGCTGCCCAGCCAGGCTCATTCTATCCCAGCTCCCCACCCAGTGAAGTGTAGAAGAGTGACTACTTCTTACCAATGGAATAGAAGTGTAGGTGAAGCAAAACATTAGAAGGCCAATGCTTTTAAGAAGTGGGCAAACCTGCTCCATACTTTCTTTTCTTTCCACAAGTGGATGCAAACCAGAACAAAGACCCTAAGGAATGGATGTGTGTCCTTAAATCTCCACATTGAGTCACCTGCCCCAGACAGTTACTGGGCAAGATATAAATTGCTACTATATTTGCTTTGCTGCATTTTTGGATGTATTTGTTACAGCTGTTTAGCCTATCTTAACTTACATATACTCTTGTTTCCTATTCTATAGGATATCGTTATATCTCTCTTCCAGGTTTCAATGTTTAACTCTCAGGAATATTTTGTCTTTCTTCCTCTTTAGCCCACTTATCCTAATCCCTTCTAATTCTTTCTGCCATTTTTTTTTTTCCTATTTCTATTCCTCTTAGAATACATTTATGGTTGGGCTTCTTTTTCTTTCTATACATTTTGAAAGCTATTTAACACTCATTCTGATGACCATCTCAAATAAAAAAATGATTAACTTAATATATAAAAATCTCCTACAAATAAATAGAAAAATGGAAAGAGTATATAAAGATGTGTCTCACAGAAAATATGAATAATACTTATATAAAAAGATGCTATTTTCTCAAAATAAGAGAAATATGAGTAAAATTTTGTTGAGATACTTTTATCACTTATTATCCTAGAGATAAAAAGTTTATTAATACACTCTGTTGACAAAAGTATGAGGTAATAGCCACCCTTATATATTGCTGTAGGGAGTTTAAATTAGTACAAGCTTGATGAAGAGTCATTTGGCAATACCTATCAAAATTACAAATGTATTTACCATTTTACCCAGAGATTCTGCTTAAAGGAATTTATCTTACAGATATTTTTACACGAATTTATGCATGATCAAGCTTATTTATTGCAGCGGCCATAACAGTAAAATATTTTTATATAACCAAGATGTTTATCATTGAGGAACTGGCGCAATAAATTATGGTATATCCATCAATAGAATACTAAGAGCCCTTTGAAATAATAAGGAAGATCTTTATGTTGCAGGGAAAGCAAAATTTTACCTCTTCTCTTGTAGAGTTTTAAGCTGGGTCTGAGAATTAAATTGACATAAGACACTGACAGAAGGAAAGTATACAACTGCATATAAATTTTACATGACATGGGAGCCTTCAAAAGGAAATGAAGACCCAAAGAATTGGCAAAACCGAAATGCTTTTATATGAGGTTGAACAAAGAGAGACAATTGTGGAAAAGTAAACTATGTGGGGAAGCTCAAGGAAGATAAGAAGTCTTTTAACAAGGCCTGTTTGTACAGAATTCTCTTGAGCTATGACTTACTACCGTAGAATGTTTCCTTTCTAATGGTACAGGGAGGGCACCTTTCACATGGGAGTTTTTATCTCGTGTTTCCAGGAAGAAAACAGGAGATTAGAATGCCCTTCTGGCATTTGTTCTTTTTCAAATGTCATTAGCTCCAAAATAATCCTTTGCCAAAGTGACATATTTTGGGGTGATGTATTCTACCACCTGTCCATCAATGCCCAGGTAGGGATATATTAAGTAAAAGAAAGAAAGCAGAGAATAGTGTTCTATAGTACGCTGCTCTTTGGGTAAAAATATATAGGCCAGGCACGGTGGCTCACGCCCATAATCCCAGCACTTTGGCAGGCCAAGGCAGGTGGATCACCTGAGGTCTGGAGTTTGAGACCAGCCTGACCAACATGGTGAAACCCCGTCTCTACTAACAATGCAAAAATTGGCCGGGAGTACTGGCACATGCCTGCAATCCCAGCTACTAGGGAGGCTGAGGCATGAGAATTACTTGAACTCGGGAGGCAGAGGTGGCAATGAGACGAGATCATGCCACCCCACTCCAGTCTAGGCAACAGAGTGAAACTCTGTCTCAAAACAAAACTATATATATACACACACACATACACATGCATGCATACATAAATGTAACATCATATACACATCATATATGGGCAAATATATGGATGCACGTGTATATTTGCCCATATATATGTGTGTGTGTGTGTGTGTGTATATATATATATATAAAAAACATGCTTGCCCGTATATGTGTCTGTATATATAACATGCAAATATATAGAGAATGCATTATGGAAACAACAACAAAACTGATAATATTATTTGCTATGTGGAGGAAAACCAGGGGGAAGTGGGCAGGGGAGGGAGAGAAAACAATTCACTGAACACACTATGTATTTTAAATTGTGAAACATGAAAATGAGAAATCTACTCAAAAAGGAAATAAAAGTATTTTTAACTCTTTTCCCCTTCTCATTATAATTGTTTGTCCACTACAGTCAGTATTTGGGCTGGATTTTTGTTCTTAAACATTCACGGAATCATAGTTGCTTTTAAGGATCAGCTGAAATTTACGGATGCTCCCTTCAGAAGAACGTATTTGTGCAAACACAATTTGTTTTCCATCTCAGGCATCTGTGGACAGCTTGAGCACAGTTACAAGCGTTAGGTTCGTAACTCCTGTAAGAAAAGATCAGCAATGGAAGAGAAGTGAGAAGACTTTGTGTCTCACACCTCTCCCTCTGAAAAGCTATTTGTGCAGAACTGGCCATATCCTACTATATTGATCTCATTCTTCTTTGTTTCAGAATCCCCCACCTTCTTTGTACCAAATTTTCTGGATTTCTGTGTGATTCTCCTTTAAAAAGAAACCTTTAATAAGAAGCCTTAGACTAATTCTCTGATTACAGTTTTTTTAAAGACTTTCTCTTCATTTCCTACCACTTTTTGGAAATTGATTTTCTCCTGACACACTTTAAGAAACACACTCTTGTTGGCCCCTGAGGGTTCCCATTTGAACAACTGCTTTTTTTCCTGTCCTTGAACTGATTTAGTGTGAGGCCCATGTCCCTCTTTCCTTGGCTATTAATGTAGTTTCTGTAACCCAAATCTGAATAGAATTTTCTTGAACTGAAACCCCAACAACCAGCATTTAAGTTCCCCAGGCTTTTAAAAAACAACAGAGTATTAATTACAGAGACTCTTTATTCTCACCCTCCGGTACTCTTAGAATCCCATGTGAGAGATTTAGGAGATGGCATCGAACTAGCTCTCCCGAGATCAGAGTGTTCAGGCTGCACTGACTGCTGGTACCAGGGTAAGTAGAGTTTGAAGCCTCACATTTGGGAATGTTACTTTGACTCCCTCACTTGACTGCCCCCCACTTGGACCCTCTTCATTCTGGGCCTCCTTCCAGGTCTCCCCTTCAGGATGAGGCACTCCTTTCCCTAAGTGCTAGGAATGGTGCCTAGTGATGGTCCTCAGTGGAGTCCCTCCCCCAAGAATTGCCCTCGACTGAAGAGAGCCTTCTCACTAAAGGTTAGGACCCTTACTAAGGGGCAGACCGCATCCAATGACTGGTCACTGCAGAAGGTAACAAGGGCTGGCCCCTTGGTTCAGTTCAGGGTAACCCGCAAGAGCTGTCTGAGCTCTAGAGCTCCTTGTGGGGTGAGTTGAGACTGCTGTTGTAACTGCATAGCAGCCCCACTCCTACTTCTGCCCAATCCAGCTTCCCTGCCTCTCTCCCTGATGCTGTCCCAAGAGCCATCTGCAACAATCCACCTGCACCTAATTCATCTCAGAGTCTGTTTGCTAGAGAACTAGAACACTAAAACTCTCAGGCATTGAAGCATTCCAAAAAACTGTGCTCTTATGAGAGCTAATGTTGCAATGTACGTCAGTTGTTTTTCCCAGCCCAGCATCCTTTGCCCCTTCTTCTTGTAACAAGCAGCTTCCAGATTTTCCTCTGGGTAAGTGCACCACGCTACCTCTCCACCCATGATGCAGTAGGGCTGAGACCAGCCCTTCCCAGCCTCCTACCTGACCCAGGCTTGCCACATCACCCCAGCCACAGTAATTGGTTCAGGGATGGCACGAGACCTCAGCAGGGCCAGTAACAGCCTGTTTCGGTACTTGTGCTGAAACCACGGAGACAGATGAGCCCATTTTGTCTCAGAGTTGCTGAACTGACTGAATGAAAGAAAATTTCAGGCTGGGCACGGTGGCTCACACCTATAATCCCAGCACTTGGGGAAGCCGAGTCAGGAGGATCACTTGAGGCCAGGTGTTTGAGGCACGTTAGCGGGGGAAGGAGACATTTGCTTCCCTGTTCCCCTTTCTCTGTGGAGCAAAAACAGATGTAGAAGGATGGAAAATGTTTCTGAGAAAGGAGGAGGTCTGACAGCTCCAGACAGTAAAACCTCCTCAATTAGTATGAAAATAGCACTCGTTTTTGCACAAAGAGAAATCTTTTCGCCAATCACTGCAGCTCCTCTTTATCACTTTCCAGTGTGTTTATTTTGACGGCTTTTTATTTATACTCTTTTTTTTTTCATTTGTACATCAGAAATATGGGCCCATCTGGAGACGGTGCGCAACTTGATGCTTTTCATGGCCCTTCCAATCAGGAGTAACTACAGCTGTCGGGGGAGCACTGAAAAAATGTCAATTAGCTATAAAAGTTCCACAAACAAGCATTATGTCTTCCTCTTATGAGTCCCCGGGTGCAGCTCAAAATTGAGCAATAATGTCCACAGTTAAAAATGGCTGTTGGAGGCCCCAGCACTCTTTTCCCATTAATAATTGCTTGGCAGCAGAGCTGGAGTCACCGCATGTGGATGGTGGAGCTCAGGTCGCGGAGGGTATTTGCGTTAAAAACAGTGACAGCACACGTCATAGTTCTTACTGCGTCCCTCCATGTTCACACCAATGGCTGAACTCATCCCTCTGGGATCGGGACTTGAGCCACCTTGCGCTGTCCTCCTACCTCTGGGTTCCTCTTCTCCAGTTATCTGCACCCTGGCTGCCTGTTTCTTGTTCATGTCTAAAAATCACCTCAGGGTTACTCTGGCCCTGGGGAGGAACTGAAGAGCAGTCTGCCTCCTTGTGTCACTCTTTGTGATAGTCCAGGACCTTTATTTGCATGTGGCCTTTATTTATAGACAAGTGCTCTGCCCTCCAGGTGAAAAAGGCAAAGAAAACCTTTATTCTGCAAGTGAAGCCAAGTACCTGGGGCCAGTGGAGGTGACTTGCCTTGACATGTGAAATGTCATAAAGCCTTATTTACCAACACAGGCAGCTGGGCCAAGGGCTGCAGTTTGCCAATTTTTAAAATTTTATTTCTAGCTTTATTGAGGTATAATTGACAAATAAAAATGATATATATTCAAGGTGTGTAATGTGATATTTTGATATACATATATACAGTGAAACGATTACCATGCTTGAGGACAATTAACATATCCATCACCTCACAGTTACTGTTTTTTTATTTTTTTGTGGTAAGAATATTTAAGATCTACTCTCTTAGCAAGTTTCAAGTACACAATATATTATCATTAATTATAGTCACCATGCTGTATATTAGGCCTCCAGAACTTACTCATCTTATAACTGCAAGTTTGATGGGGCTGTGGGAAATGGGGAGCTGTTGGTCAAAGGTTACAAATTTGCAATTCATTATTTTAAAAAATGTTGCATTGAATTATTAATTATCATTATTATTGAGGTTTTTGTGTCCTTTAAGTCTTGCCCCTGAGGCTAGTGCCTCACCCGCCTCACCCTAGTCCTAGTTCTATCTTCAGTCAGAAAGGACGCGGGTGTGGGTCCTTCCCCGAGATCTCAGCTGTGTTTTCCAAGAACTCTCACATTTAGCAGAGTTGGGTAAGAGGGTTTTGGCAGTGCCTTGTGTGGAGATGGCATCTAGAAAAAGTATACATACAGACCTTGGTTCCAATTCTTGTGCTGCAACCTCATGACCTTCAGCAAGTCATCTAACTTCTTTGAGCCTCGGGCTTCCATCTACCAATCTGACATCATAATATCGACCTCAGAGTATGGCCGTAAGGATTAAATACAATAAACGATGTCAAGTGGTCTGCACTCGATTAATGACACCGGACAAATGTTTATGGAGTGAATAATCAATGTGCAAAATGTTGGTTTGAAGGACAGGAGGACTTTTATCATCAGATTGCTTTCTGGTCAGCTGGACCTCCTTTTTTTTTTTTGTCTTCTTACTTTCTACATCAAGTCGTGGTGACATCTCTGTTTTATGCTGGACCTGAGAGTATCTACACATAGGAAGCATCTGGTATTTGTTGCATGAATGGAAAGAGAGCTTTTTTTTTTTTTTTTTTTTAATGAAATCTCCCTCTGTTGCTGAGGCTGGAGTGCAGTGGCATGATCTCAGCTCACTGCAACCTCTGCCTCCTAGGTTTGAGCAATTCTCCTGCCTCAGCCTCCCGAGTAGCTGGGATTACAGGTGCCTACCACCACTCCTGGCTAATTTTTGTATTTTTAGTAGAGATGGGGCTCACCATGTTGGCCAGGCTGGTTTCGAACTCCTGACCTTGGGTGATCTGCCTGCTTCTGCCTCCCAAAGTGCTGGGATTACAGACATGAGCCACCACGCCAGCCAAAGAGAGCTTATTAATAAGCAATGGTATGAATGAATGTGGAACCAGGCAATGTGGTCAAATCCCCGCTGTGTAGGTGACCGGAGTCATTTTACACTATTGGCTACAAGGTTCTTATGAGGCTTAGACACAAAGAAGATAAGTTCAGGAGCCAAGAAAGCTACAGTGACCCGAGTGATTCTTAAGTAGAATCACGTGCAGAAATCATTGTCTGGATCCTTCCATGGACCCTCGCTCCATTGAAGCAAAGCCTGGGTCCCTTGCTTTTCAGTGGGTTGGGAATTGGAAGCAGCAAAAAGAAAATCTGGAGCTTTTGCTATGTTTCCAGGGTTGGCCCATGGACATTGAGTTAATTCATAACTGATCAAAAGTCAGAAAGTTCTGGGTCATGAGGGAAAGACCATGCTAGGGCTTTTCCGGGAAAACGGTGTGAAGAGGCAAGCTTATAAGATGAGCGATCATGTAATTTATCATTCAAACTGGGATAATTTTGAGAGTGAAAGAAGCTGCTGTTAATAATTACACTGGAATAAAGAATGCCAATTCAGACTGTCCTGGGCAAAGCAAGGCATACATTTATCCTGCTTCTAAAGTAATCCTGCAAATAGCATCCTGCTCAGTGCTGGAAAGAACAATGCCATTTGTACCACTGCCTGGTGGACAGCACTGGCTTCTTTCGCCAAGAGGGCAGCCTCATGCCTGCCCCCTGTAGCCGTTGCTATCTCTGGGTCTGCTGTTTCGTGATAAAGCAGTTATACCTTCCTTTGCCTGCTTTGCCCTCTTTACAGCCAGTAGCCCAGTGTATCTAAGAGCTGTGTCACCATCCATTGCCACCAGCTGGCTCTGCTGTCACATCTGGGCTCTCATTTGAGTGATGTCTCACAGAAGCCTGAAAAACGGAATCACAAGCGGAGAGGCCAGCAAAGGCAGAATGCCAGAGGTGAGCAGTGTGGGATGCTGAATTGTCTTTTAGATAAATTGCTTGATGTTAGCACAGGAAAGAATTGCAGATAATCATTTATTCTAATATCTTGCCTAGTATCCTCTCCCGCCACCTCAATTTACTGTTGAGGAGATAAAATCAAAAGAGTAATGTGCTCAAGTTTATTAGTTCCTTCAAATTTATATCTCTAGCCCACACATTCTCCACAGATTCCAGACTCAAATATCCCACCATCTCCTCAATGTCTCGCTGGTAGAAATATCAAACTCAGCGTTTCCAAACATGGCCTTGTGATCTCTTCCACAACTGGTTCCACCCCCTGTCCTTTTCACCTCGGCCAATAGTAAGTCCTCTCTCTGTTCCTCAGGCCAAAAATCTTGGAGTTACCCTTGACTCTTCACAACTTCTCCTTCTTTCTCACAACACACCTAATCTGTTAGAAAAGACTATTCAGAATATACCCAGAGCCTGACTACTTTTCACCACCCTCATTGCTACCGTTGGTGCAAGCCACCATCTTCTCTCACCTAAGTTGTCATTGTTGCCTCTTAACCGCTGCCACTCAAACCTTCCTACAGTTCTTTTTATTTTTACTGAATTGAATAGTCTAATGGGACCTTTTAAAGCCTATGTTAGGTTGTGTCACTCCTCTTCTCAACATAAAAGCTGAAATTCTTACTCTGCCCTACAAATTCCTACACAAACAACACCCAACACCGTTACCAGTTCTGTTTTTATCTTGTAACAGATGCTCCCTGTTCACATGGCTGCAGCCACTGAGGCCTCTTTGCTGTTCTTCAAATAAACGAGACATACCCCTACCCCAGGACCTTTGCACTGACTGTGTCTTGAGCCTAGGACACTTTTTCCCCAGATCCACTTGGTTAAATTCCTCTATACCTAGGAGTCTTTGCTCAAATGCAAGCTTCTATTAAAACTGCTGTTCCTCATTCTCCTTTCCTGTTTTATTATTCTGTATAACGTTTGTTATCCTCTCATATACCCTATAATTTATCTATTATTTTCTATGTAACCTTTGACTCCTTTGAGTGGAAATTAGGATCTCTGAAGGCAAGAATTTGTCTGTTTTGTTTCCTGCTCTGACACCAGAGCAAGCACCTGGCACAAAGTAGGAATTTGATAAATAGTGGCTGAATGAATTAATTCAGCAGCTATTTACCCAATGTCTTCCGTGTGTCAGGTGCATACTGGATGTATCAAGACAGTTACAGCAAAATCCTTCCTCTTAAAGTGAGCCTGAGTCAGTAGGATGGAGGCACAGACAACCCTAAGGCAGTGTACTCATGATGTACAACAGTGTTAAGGATAGCAGTCCCTGGCATTATTGTTCTACCACATGGGGGAGTGGAATGAAAGCAAGTGACGTTTGCCCAGAGGAAGCGATGCTGTTACTGGATCTTGACAAGCTAGTGGAATTTTACCAGGCAGTAGAGCAGGGTGGCAGAGCTGTCCCTCATGTCTCAGTGGGTTTTCACTCTGCATACTAATTTAGAGAGCTGGCTTAGTCCCAGGGAAAAAAACAGATAAGGATTTCTTTTTGTGATAACCGTGCTGTCCAGGCAGCACTTCTTAACAGCAGAAGGATGGCCTGATGGCATCCCAGGACATTCAAGTCACCAAAGTGATCCAGTCTGCTCACCTGCTGGTGAAATCAAATGCAGTTTTCCTCCAGAGCAATCTGGGCAGGTGATCTTACGGCGTTACAGCCACTGTACTGAGCATCATCCACTGGAATCACTCCATTTCAATTTCCCCTGGACTCTCAGGAAGCCCTGATTTTAAAAAGGGCTTTTGGTTTGTGATTTCTTAGAATAATCTTGTTTAAGTCAGAGTTGTTTGCCGTGGAATTCAGCTGTTTTTGCTGAGTCCAATTGCCTCTGGAGAATAAAAGGATCACCAGACACTTGTAAACTACTTCTGTAACATAACTAAAAGAGAAAGAGCAGGCATTGGGCAGGGGCTGCTTTCGGGCTTGGGAACCTCTAGGACCACAGGATTGTTCTAAATTCCACTGTTTCCTGTCCAGGTAAGTCTGACAGTTCTAGTGGTAGTGAGAGTAAACTGGTTAACTATTTATGTGTAACAAATTACTTCTATACTTAGCAGCCTAAAACAACAACAGTTTATCATATCCCATAATTCCTTGAGTTGTCTAGGTTGATCCTCTGACAGTTTTGTTTGGGCCCACTCATGGGACTGCATCCAGCTGGAGAGTCCGCAAGGCTGCAAGGTCCAAGATGGCCTTCCTCACCTATCTGCCAGTTGGTGCTTTTAGCTAGGACACCCTGATGCTCCTTCACGTGGATTCTAGTCTCCAAGTAGACCAGCTTTCTTACAGTGAGGACATAACAGGCTCAAAGAGGATGATGGAGGAAGCTGCAAGGCCCAGTTGAGGACTAGACCTAGGACACAGATAGTTTTGCTTCTTCTACATTCCACTGGGCAAATTGAGTCACAAACCCAGGCCAAACTCAAAGGTCAGAATAGATTCGATCTTCTGAGGGGAGGAGCTAGCTGCAAAGCTCTGTGGCTATATTTAACCTACCACAGTTTTCCATTTGACTACAGTTACTAATAGTCTTCCCAGATACAAAATAAATTTACACCTCCCAAGATCTTCAAAAATCTCACCCAGTTATAACATAAGGCTCAGAATCCTGGAGCTTGTGATCTTCATCTGGTCTGGATACAGAAAAAGCCTCTTGGGTGCAGCAGATCCTCTTGATCTAGAAACGTGAATTTAAAGCACCAAGGGACACGGACTAGATGATGCAATAGTCACTCTTATTCAAAAAGGAGAAGAGCAAGAGGCACTAGCAGTCACTGGTACATAGCAATTCTGAAAACTAGCCAGGCACAGGCACATGTCATCAGAGCCCTCTACCCAAGGCAGGGAATATTCCTTTACTAGGGCCTGGCTCTTCTCTCTGGGAGTAGTTTCTTAATCAGCTGTTTTCCTTGGCCCTTAAATTCACCTTCTAGGCTCTTGGCTCTACTCTTTGAATTTCTTTTTCCTTCCATAAGAGAGGGTTCATGTTTGTAGCTTTCTTAGCCTGCTTTCTAACTATAAACTTTGGGGATCACAGTCCTCTTTGTGTTTTAAACCGTGTGTGTTTTCTTCAATCCAAGCTGCTACAACTCCTTTAAAAATGTTTTGGGTTTTCTGTGTATCACATTATACTCCATTAAACAAAAACCGTATTCACAACTATATTTGAAATAGATTCTTCTGTACTTGGATGGGGAATTTCAGGGTGCTGCTGTAGGACAAGGCCCTTAAGATTTTTGTCTAGCTGAAAAGGTCTATTAGACAACATCTTAATTTTTCAGAGAGTCTTATACCTACATTCTTGATTTGATTGTGATCCTGGAGCCATTTTCATTTTTCCCTTGATAATCTTTTGCCTGTTGAAAAGACTGGAAATATTACAAAGAAAACCAGCTTTATTTAGAAACTCAGTATGTATCAGGTCCTCTGTACTTTCTTTAAATTCTGCTTACAAATAGAAGTGACTTTAGTACATCTCTCTTTCTCTTCTCATTCCTTATCATACTCAGCTAGAAAAAGCCAATAACCATTGTCAGCATTCTGCTTCGTCATCTCCTTAGGGAGATCCACACATTCATTAGTACATTTCTCGTCTTTCAAATTACTTCAGATGAAAGTTTTGCCAGTTGCTCCTCAATTGTAACTTGGCTTGACATTTTCCCAGCCTCTCCTGGCAGTTTTCTCAATGCATTTCTAGCTTCTACTAATAGCTTCCTTAATTCTCTATCAGCCTCTGCCCATTGCCCAGTCCCAAAGCCAATGCCACATTAATAAAGATGGTTTTTAAAATTTTATTTTCAATAGCAGCATCCACTTCCAGGTGCCGATTTTTGTATCAGTTAACTATGCAGTATAAGCAAACCATTTCAGAACTTAATGGCTTAATATAACAGTGACTTACTATTTTAACATTCTATAGGGTGATTCTTCCACTGGTCTCACCTGGGATTGCTCATGTAGCTGCATTCAGCTGGAAGGTTGACTGAACTCAGCTACGTTGGTTGGATCTTCCTCTCCATGTTGTCTTTCATTCGAGTTTCTTCACATCCTGGAGTCTTCTTGGCATGATGGTCTTCGGGGAGCATTTCCAGAGGGCATGCCCAAATTCATAAGCACAAATCAAGCCTCTGCTTACACCTAGTTAACTTGGCTAGAGCAAGACTCATGGACAAGCCCAGAGTCAGTGTGGGAGGGGACTACACAAAGGTATGGATACTGAGAGGTGTGTTTCACTGGGCTATGACTGTAACCATATTGCACAGAAGGATAAAAGAGATCACCAACCAGATCTTTCTAACCCAGGTCTCCTGTCCTGGGTTGTCCTGTTCTCTACCTGTTGACGTCTCTGCAGTCCTAATCTGTAGCTCTCATGTGTGCTCTGACTTTTGGTGCTAGAAAGGGTACCCAGGCAGCAGCTAGGCCAACATGCACATCCTTAGCCCATTGCCCTTAGTCAAGTTTTTGGGAAGGCAGACCCTGCTTCCAGGTCTAATTCTGATCTTGAATATCCAGATCAATTTTGTGCAGATACCCTTTTCTTCTCTATATAACATTCTTTGCACCACAAAAAGGAAACTCCCTTTGGAGCTTGCCTCAGACATGTAAGAGCTATGCATCTAACAGGACAAAACTTCTCAATGTTTATGCTCAGATGATATCTACGAGAGGGAAAGTCTCCTGTTTGTCACAGTCATCATTAAAATGGTCTCTAATAACTCAGTCTCCTTGGTATTCACATCGTTGTATCATCCTCTTCTCTGAGTGTGGGCAGGATTAGCTGATACTTCTAACCAATAGAATATTGCAAGTGTGGTGTGATGTCACTTCTGATACTGGGTTATAAAAAAAGCTGTGGCTTTGGTCTGGGTGTGCTCTTACACTCTCTCTTGGGTTGCTTACTCTGGGAGAATCCAGCCTTCATGCTATGACACAGCCCTGTGGAAAGGCCCACATCTGTGAACCTGGAAGCTGATCTTCTGAGGCCTGCCCACAGCCATGGGAGAGTGGGTAAGCTCAGAAGCTGACCTTCCCCAAGCCAAGCCTTGAGACGACTGCAGCCCTGGCTGACACTCTGATTGTAGTCTTGTGAGAGACTCTGATTCAGCACCACACAGCCAAGATGCTCCTTCATTCTTGACCCGGAAGAACGGTGAGAGTATACATTTGTTGTTTCCAGCTTCTAAGTTTTGGGGTATGTATTTGTTACACAGCAGTGGATAACTAACACATATTTTGGGTTACTGCCTGATATGGTTTGGATCTGTGTCCCCACCCAAATTTCATGTCTAGTTGTAGTCCCCAGTGTTACAGTTGGGACCTGGTAGGAGGTGATTAGATCATGGGGGGTGGTTTCTAATGGTTTAACACCATCCACCTTGGAGCAGTCATTCTGATGGCGAGTTCTTATGAGATCTGGTTGTTTAAAGTGTGTAATACCTCCCCACCTCTCTTTCTCCTGCTCCAGCCATGTAAGACATGCCTGCTTCCTCTTGGCCTTCTACCGTGATTGTAACTTTCCTGAGGTCTCCCAAGTCATGCTTCCTGTACAGCCTGCAGAACTGTGAGCCAATTAAATCTCTTTTCTTTATAAATTACCCACTTGAAGGAATTTATAGCAATTCACGAACAGACTAATACACAGTCTTTGCAAAAATGTGCATAGCCCAGGAGCACCCCACCCCAAAACAGCCAGTATAAGACTAACAGGAGCAAGAAAGAGAGGGGTGAGGACAGGGAAGGGTGTGAAGAATCTGGAGGATTTCTTTGGTCCCTCGGCCATTCCCTCCTGCTTTCCTTCCTTGGGGGAAGGAAACAATGGTCTTTCAGAACAATCAACCAAGCAGAAAACAGTCTTCTCTGGGTTAAGATCGCAGCAACAAGTAATTTAATACTTTATCTTGATTGGATTAGTAGCAAAGGCATTGACTAGTCTCTCTAGCTGAGACATGGACAGTTTAGCCTGTCTAAATTAAATCTCTTTGGCATCATTGGTTTGAACAGCTTACTCATTTTTGCTGCAGATGCTCTATACATTTTTGTTGTTGTTGCTGTTTTGCGTTGGAGAAGTAAAAATGCATTTTCTTTGCTTAGGTGGGAGGACTGATCGCCTCTACCTACCCAGCATGATTATTGCAGCACATATGGTTTAGAGCTGCCGAGAAAAGTAATGGATCTGCCCGAATTAGTGCCTGACTTGGGTGAGCACCGAAGCAGAAATTCCCCCCTCCCCTTTTTAACACTTTGGCTCAGTGAGGCAGGCCAAACCCTATAATCATCATTGATTATCTCATTCGGCATGACTCCTGGGAAATCTTGGGTGAAAGCAAATTGAATCGGATATTTGCTGCCACTCTTGTAAAAGGGGCCTCTCTCAGATTAATTTCAGGGATGATAGCAGCCCAGAAAATGAGGGCCTGGAGTAGTGTGGCCAAGGGGGGCCGTCGGGCATTGTGAGAAGATGCAGCTCTTGCGAACTGATGTGTATAAAGGGTGGCTTTGGAGAAAAGCGCAATCTTTTAACGTGGAGGATTAGTCCCAGAGGGGAGGCTCCCTCACAGATGAGTTTGCTTGGCCTGCACCTGGGAAAGGCTGGTTGTTAGGGAAGATTCATCAAATAAGGAGCAGGCCCCATTGTTCCTGTGGGTATCTTAGGCTCCCTAGGGAGGAAGGGGCTGCACAAGTTCCCTTGGGATAGAACCTCAGGCACAAAGGGAAAAGAAGCCCTTTTGTGGATTCCAAGGAATCCCTTCCCCTTAGGGGAGGAAGCTGAATGGGCAAAACTTTAAAAGGTCAAGAGTTTATTTAATAAGAGGAGGATTTGGGACTGTCAAGTCCTGCTGGAGGCCAATGGTACCACTGAGAGAGAAGGCAGCACTCACACCTGGCACTTCTGCCAGGTCCCGCTCTCAAGAACATCCTCTTGGCAAGAAGAGGGGCCTTTTGATCCACTAGAGGAGATCCCAAAAGGACAGTGGTCATGAGACTGGGCAACAAACACAGAGCCAATTAGAGAGAGCTGATGATGTGAAATCAGCATTCAGGAGCCACCCTGGCTGGCAAACCCAGAACATGGGCATCACCAAGTCCAGTTAGTGGGACTGTCAGCTGTGAGTGTGGAGAGACCTGCTTTAGAGGGTTTTATGGGCAAGGTTGGTAAAACAACAGCAGCAACAACAACAGTCATGCATATTTATCAAGTGTGTCCTATAAATGCTCATAATAACCCAGCGAGAGAAGTATGGTTATGTGTGCTGGACAACGTTGGTGCTTCACTCAGACCACCCGGGGTCCCTTTGTGCCCATTTTGTGCACCTCCAGTTTGAATGTGCTCTTGCTTTTAACAGCAAGCATCTCAAGCTATTTTTTCCTAAGATTTTCCTTGGGCCAGTGGAGTTTGCTTTACAGAGCTGCAAGTGCCTCAAAATTTACATCTACCCTCCTTTCCCACCACCCTTAACCAATGACTAATGGATACAGAAACATGAAGGCCCCAGCTCCTATGGATAAAGCCAACTCTGAAGTGTAATTTACAACACAGAGGTCTCCGCAGCATTAGGCTAAAGTTACCCTCTGTCTGCTGGACCTTTGCCTGAGACTACATACCTGCTTAGCTTCCTCTGTTTTCCCCTCTTGCATCCCCTGCTCAATTTCCAGTTTCCCCTGGGAGCACTTTCTTAGTAGTACAAGTTCTCGTCTTAGAATCTGCTTCTGGAAAACCTAACTTGCAATGTTATCCCTGATTTGTAAATCAGAAAACTAAAGAATATAGCGAGATGAAGTCACTTTTCTGCCCAACGTCACACGAAAAAATGTCTGAGCTGGTATTTACAACCAGTCCTCTCTGACTTCAGAAGTGTGGTTTCTTATATCACTCACAGAGCCCATTTTCAAAGAGGAGAGGTTTATATAGGGAAAACGCAGAGGAAAACTCATCCTTATTGTCAGACTTTTGTTTCCTTTTGGGAGCTTCTTGCCCATGTGACCAAGAATTGGTCAAAGTCACAGACACTTTTAGCAGCAACTCTTGGGAAGAATGTGATTGACTTGTCAGGATTTCTCAGTAGGTGCATTTCATTTGGTTTTTGCTAAAAATTAACTCCAATGGTCAATGGATTTACCACATTGAAACGACCCTGAATAACACCTTCCTTGCAGGCATATTTGCAATTTCTTCTAAGCCCAAAGTATATTCCATGTTAACACTGCTCTGGCAGGATCGCAGTGAAGGGTCACTCCTTTGTGTTTATTTTCTTTGAAAGCTGGAGGTCAGGTAACCACTGTCAGAATCCTGACACTGTTATCTGCCTGCAGAAAAACTGTGCCTTGGGGGAGATATATTTTGGGAGCTGTGATGCGGCTAAAGCACTGGCCTGAGGAGCCTAAGAAGTTGTGGCTAAAATTGGAGAAGGGAGAAGAGTGATTAAAAACTAAATAAATAAAAGCTGAGCAGTGCTAGAGATAGACATTGTTCTGGAATCAGAAAAACCTGGACGGAAATGCTGGCTCATAAACTTTAGACGTGTAGCTTCAGACAAATTAACCCCTCTAAAGCTCATTTCTCATCATCTGCATAGTTGGAATTCTAATTGCCCCTAGGTTATAGAATTACTGTTTTGTTTTGTTTTGTCGAGACAGAGTCTCACTCTTCTGTCACCCAGACTGGAGTGCAGTGGCATGATCTCAGCTCGCTGCATACTCCGCCTCCTGGGTTCGAGCCATTCTCGTGCCTCAGCCTCCCAAGTAGCTAAGATTACAGTTGTGCATGACCACGCCCAGCTAATTTTTGTATTTTTAGTAGAGATAGGGTTTTGCCATATTGGGCAGACTGGTCTTCAACTCTTGGCTTCAAATGATCTGCCTGGCTTGGCCTCTCAAAATGCTGGGATTACAAGCATGAGCCGCTGCGCCTGGCCTGCCGTGATTTTTTAATGAAACAATGGATACAAAGGACTTGATGTAAGCTTTGGCACATAGTAGGCATTCACTGATGATGTTTGTTTTAATGAATAACTTAACTACAAATAATTTTTGTTTACGTTAGGCAGCAGGGAAGGGTCAGGAGATTGTATAAAACACAGCGAGCATGTCAATGTATATCAGTGTACACTGAACTCCAACAAACTGCCTGCCTGCTCACTAATGTCTTGTTTTGTGCCTATAATCAGGAGGAGAAGAAGACAAGACCTATATCATAAAAGCTACATTTTCTCATTGGAAATGTGACTTTCACAGCCTTTTCTTTCTTTCCTTTTTTTTTTTTTTTTTTTTTTGAGATGGAGTCTCAATCCGTTACTTAGGCTGGAGTGCAGCGGTGTGGTTTTGGCTCACTGCAACCTCCGCTTCTTGGGTTCAAGCTATTCTTCTGTCTCCACCTCCTGAGTAGCTGGGATTACAGGTGTGTGCTGCCACCCCCGGCTAATTTTTGTATTTTTAGTAGAGATGGGGTTTCACCATATTGGCCAAGCTGGTCTCAAACTCCTGACCTCGTGATCCACTCGTCTCAGCCTCCCAAAGTGCTGGGATTACAGGTGTGAGCCACCGCGCCCGGCCTCACCACCTTTTCCGTGATGACAGCACAAAATATGGAGCCCATGACAGTGAATTTTTGTATTTTGTCTGGGCTCTGGAACCTTTAGACTTACAGATGAATAGTTAATGTTTAGGCAGGAATTGCTTGGCCAGGTTGGGCTCTGCTGGTTTCAGGGCCACTCGAATTCATTCTCTTCAACTGGGCTTATCTTCTAGGTGTAAAACTGATGCTGTGAGTATGAGCTGTGCAGTTGGAATGAAGAACACTGAAATTACACACCTCCCTCAAAACATCCAAGGTCTCTTTCTTCTACACGAACTTGCCGATGATTGTACGTAAAGAGATAAAAATAAATGCACTGATGTATCTATCATCAGTTAATGATTTATAAATAATGCCTCTAGGTAGACAGATTGTTACTTCTGTGGCTAAATTTCGAAGGAAGACGGCCAAGACTTTTGGTTGGCTAGAAATTTAGGATAAAAATCACAATTTCTTGAGCCCTGTAGAATTTTTTATGTAGGCTTTTGTTTGTTTTTGTCACTTGAATAACCTGAAAGTCAATCTTGTTTGGCTTTTAACTAAAAGATGCCTTCCTGTAAATCCATGCCGCTCAGCTGCATGCATTTGAACACTCAAACCCATAGAGGACATGTTACTGGGTTCCAGTGCTCTGGCCAATGAGGACGTGCACCTGAGAGGAGCTGTGGGTTAATTGTGGTGTTTCCGGGCTAGGACTGTGTCGTCTTCTTTCCCGTCCAAGAGTATAGAGTCATGACAGCTATGAAGGACAATCATAACTTTAAGCAAAGGCATTCCTGGGAGAGCCACCCACCTCTGGAAATGGAAATAAGTGGGCAGGGCAAGAACCTCTAAAAGTCTTCTTAGAAAAATTACACCTTGCCCTTCCATCTTTTTTCTCACTTACCAAGTGTCTGAGGATGTTCATGATTGAGTACTTGCAGAATTTGGAAATGCCGAGTCGGCTGGGCTGCTAGGAATGGGAAGAGAAATAAAATAAACCTTGACAAAATTGATCCTGGCCTCTGCTGATGAAAAATGCAGCCCAGAGTGGCCAAAGCACAGATTTGAAGGGTGGTTCTTCTATGAACCAGCTGTCATTTACCAGAGGTAAAAAAAACTGTCGGTCCACAGCTGAATCTGGCCAACAAAGATCTCCAGTTTAGCTGGTAAGAGTGTGGAATTGTACTTTTTATTGCAGGAAGTTCTCTTTAGCTCACCACCAGTTCCTGTCTTCTCTGTGGCCTCAACGTTCCCTTCCCGCTTAATCTGTGTCTGTCACCTGACCCTCCCTGGAGTGATGTAAGTCTATAACCACCTCAGCCTCATTTTCCTCAACCGTCAGATGCGAACCAAGTCTGTTTCACAGGGTTGTTGTGCAAGTCTAGTGTGACAACATGGATAACACGCCCAGGATGGGCTAATACTTCATGAGCTCAATGGACTTCTTTCTTTCTTCTCTTCCTTTTTTCTTGCTTTCCCTTTTCTCTTGCTCCATTTCTCATTCTTGCCATTTTGTTTGCCTCTTCTTTGTGATGTTTGGATATTTATTTGATCTCGTTGCTAAACTTTAAGCAAGGGATTTGTTTTGTTTTGTTTTGTTTTGTTTGTTCATAGAAGCCCTGGGTTTTTCTGGTTTATCCTGAAGTGAAAGTTGTACTAAATATGTCCTCTGCTTCTCCACAATTTATGGATTGAAAGAGACATATCTAAAGGGCACGAAAGTGATTAAACACTGAGTTACTCAGGCCCTGAGTTAAGATGAGGTTTGACCCTACTCTAGATTAATCCAGAAGGAGGTTGAAGATGATGACCTTGCATGTATTTGCTTGGGGGATGTTACGGTTAGTGAAATTAAACTGCCCCACTGTGATGGTTACTACTGAGTGTCAACTTGATTAGATTGAAGGATGTAAAGTATTGTTCCTGGGTGCATCTGTGAGGGTGTTGCCAAAGGAGGTTAACATTTGAGTCAGTGGACTGGGAAAGGCAGACCCACCCTTTAATTTGGGTGGGCACCATCTAATCAGCTGCCAGTGAGGCTAGGATACAAAGCAGGCAGAAACATGTGGGGAAAAAAAAAAGATGGGCCTAACCGCCCAGCCTACATCTTTCTCCCATGCTGGATGCTCCCTGACCTTGAACATCGGACTCCAAGTTCTTCAGTTTTGGGACTCGGATTGGCTTTCCTTATACCTCAGCTTATAGACGACCTATTGTGGGACCTTGTGATCATCTGAGTTAATACTTAATAAACTCATATATGTGTGTGTGTGTGTGTGTATGTATGTGTATATATATATATAAAATTAGTTCTGTCCCTCTAGAGAACCCTGACTAATACACTTACCATGAAGACAGAAAATATAATTCCAGTGTATTGAGACTCACTTAAATAAGTGGGTTTCATTTTTCCTTTCTTTTACAGTTGAGGAAAAGGAGGCTTATTAGGTTAAGGGTCTTGTTCAGAGCACTGGGGTATTTAGTGGCAGGGACCTTTGCACTAAGTGTGCAGTTTTTACTCTTCATAGTGAAACTTTATTGACCATAAGGGTCTAGAACATTTTCAGTTTCTGCCTTTTGAATGACAACAGTTGAGCTGGGGATCATTAGAGGCAGAGGTTACATAAGCATTGAAGACATTATTGAGTAGCAATGCTGACCTTGGCCTTGTAAAAAGAAGCAAGAAGGCATGGCTGTAGTATTCACAGGCCCTGGAAGGAGGGAAGGAGAACCTTCCTAGAGATCTGGTTATAAGACCTGATTTGGATACCTACTAGCTGTGAACTTGGAAATGCTATTTAATTTACTTTCCTCATTTGCAGGGTAAAGATAATTATTTCCGAACTGCCCACTTCAAAAGTTTATTTTGAATTTCCAAATATAGATGATTTAGTCCAACAAAAGTGTTTAATATGCACCTTCTACGTGCAGGGTATATTATGCCTGGCACCAAAGATTCAAAGATGAATACAGGAAGAACATGCTACATGTGCTAAATGATGAACTATCAAGTTTGCATAAAAGAATAGATCATTATTATTATGACCCAAAAGGCTGTCCCCTTCTCCTTGGAAATAGTGGCTGGAAAGACATCTGTTAGCTCCTCTGTCACCCATGCAGCTCAGAGCTCTAGGTTTTATTGCTCTCACTAGTTACAATAGCACATAGTACATTACACAAGGATGATTATTTAAAACAGTGCTTCTGAAATGGTTTATTCATATGTATACATATATGAGTTTCAAGGGTGACTTACATCTTCTTCTTGAGAAAGAATCATGACCCATGAGGAAAAGTATAACACAGAATATTATGAAGCAAGGGCTGAATTTCTCAAGCTACTTTATCCCCAACTTGCTTTAAGGTCCTAGAGTACTCATTTAATTTTTCCAAGTTTGAATCCCCCTTCCTCAGAGAAGAATCTTGCCCTGACTGCTAGAGATTGTTTTCATGAAGTAAAGATGGTGATGGGTATAGACGTGTTTTTAAAAATTTGTCAGATGACAGAAAGGTAAAGGTTAGCAGCAGGCCTGACCTCTAATTTTGACCTTTATTTGGGAAACCTGGGAAAGAAAGAAATAAACCAGGAAAATTCCCTTTCAAACTCATGAGTAAGCAGACTTCCTGGAAACCACAAATAGTGTTTACCAGCGGAAAGATAAAGAAGAGTTCTCAACTATGAACTACTTTATAGCAGAATATATACCCAGTCTGTGTCAGCTGTTTATTGTAAATAAACCTGAAATCTATGGATATATGAGACACGGCTCACTGGAAAATGTCACATGGCTGTGTAATTGCTGTGTCTTGCTATTGCTCATCAAGTTTGAATCAAAAGTAAACCTCGTCCTAGGTATGACCAATGGTTCACGTTGAATCTCATTTGCATTGTCTTTGTGTTATATCGGGTGCCATCCTAGGTCAGGTGGAAAGAGGCATAGGTAGAAAAAGGAGATGCTCCGTAGCTGAGTTGCTCCTCCGTTCAAGTCATGTACAACATGTTCTTAAAGTTCACATGGGAAATCTGAACCAGAACAATCCTGGTGCAGGAGAAAACCAACATTTGGAGGCAGGGTTGATCATCTTGACCTCTCTGAGCGAACACCCCTTGGCAGTGTCTTGCTATTTCTGGTAAACCTTGCATCAGAAGTACATTTGTTGCTCAGCATCATCAGTGCCTCAAGATGAGTCTCATTTGCATTATCTTTGTGCTTTCTCAGGTGTCCCTTACAGAGAAGGCATTGTTAGTACCTCATTTTTGAACATCACTGAGGGAGCTTCTGTAAAACCCAATCCAATCTTTAAGGTAAAGATTTTGTGTATGTATGAGATAAAAGCACATGATAGACTTATGCAAAATGTCGTCTTAGAGCACAGGCCTAGGAAGCTGGGGGTTTTGCTGACTCTGTTACAATTAAAGAAGCAGAAGTTAGAAACAAGTTAGAAACAGCTCTGGGGGGTGGGGTGGGGGAGGGGATATTGGTCACGTGGTCCACCCAGTGGGTGTAGTCACCAATGTCTGCAGGCTCTTTAACCCTGTAGCCATTTTCCACTTGGTCATTCTTTATTGTTGGATTCTCCCCTCCCAGCTAATCCCCCAGCCCCAAAATCAGTCTCCTCTGACGCCTATTAGAACAGTGGCATCCCGCCTTATTCCCTCCCTTCCCCTGCCATTGATCTTGACTTACCTGCAACAGGAATGAGGAAAGCCTGGACTCTCCTCCCAAGTGCTCTGCCCCTGGCTCCCTTTTCTCATACCTTGCCCATTGCCGTTTGGAAAGCCAAGGGATAAAGGCAAAGTTAGACTCAATAGGTAGATGTTTTCCTTAGTCTAGGTAAAAATGTTCTTTAGGGTAATTAACCCAAAAAGTCAAGAAAGAATGATTTTATCTTATTGAAACGTGCAAAGTACTTTTTGCAAACCCCAGAGGGAAAAAGAATTGGAGAGAACAGTGGCGCTCTACCTTAGCTCTCTACCTTGACTGCAGAATTATCAATGGTGCTTGGAAAAAAATAAATTTACTATTCCTGGGCCCCATTCCAGACCAGTCAAATTAGAATTTCTGAGTGAGGCCCAGGTATGGGATTTTAAAATTGTTTTCCAGGTGATTCTAATGGGTAGCCATAGTTGCAGACCACTGGGGTAGCAGTTTTATGGTCATTTGCTATTGTCTTTATGAACAAAGTCAGGCAGTAAGTGCGTTGCAGGACATAAAATGGCTCAGGGCTAAAATGTTTTCTATTGTAAGATCAGCTATGTAGAATGGAAACCCAGCTGGAATCAGGGCATTAAGTTAGCCCACGTGTAAAATAATTTCTTTTGAAGTTTTTGGCACTAACAAGTCCTGAGATGGTATTTTCTGATGAGAATGGGCTTAATGACCTGAGTATATCTATAAGCCAGAGGAATATCCTGATTGACTTCTCCCTTTTCAAGTTTATCAACTTGAAGAGGATATTAATATTTTTTTTCCATTTAACAATATGACTTACAAGTGAAACATTATGAGAAAGTGTGAGATCCATATTATTTCAGGGACATGACCCTGCACACCTTCTTCCCACTCATGGAGGAGCTGAAACCACTATTCTCAGGAGAAAAAGCACAGAATTTGTATGGTATTCCAGAAATTTTGATCTCTGCAGCCACCTAGTCACATTAAGGACCCAAGGGGGAGACATATTTGTAATCAATGTCTGTGCATATGCAATTTCTCTCTACATAATTTTGCTCTTAAGGATGATAGAATGAGGTCCACTTTAATTAAATGTATAAGGAACACTAATCCACTTCGAAAGGCACCACTAATCCACTTACTGGTCGCCAAGTTATGCAGATACTAATGAGACTTTCAAGAAAAGAACAGGCATAAGAAGAAGACAATTTACAGGAAATATGCTTGGAACAGACACTCTATTGTATGTATTCCTCATGGTCAAGGGCTACCAACCAACACCAAAGGTAGTTCATTATACCCTGCTTCACTTATGGCTGTGTCTTCTGTAGGGGATTATTTACACAATAGAAGCAGAATCTGGTAAGTAAAGTAAGAAATTGTGGATCTGTTTACAATTTGGTTCCCATGCTCAACTGTACATTGGTTTGGTCTCCTGTTAATAAACTTTTGTGTATGGACTCCGCACTCCAAGTTATTTCTGTACGTACTCTTACAGCTTTGCACTTCAGTCCCGCAGGAAACTTCAGCAATACATTATATGCGATTGCATTTATTGTTGTTATTATAACTAGTTTGATGGTACTGTTTTTTATTTATTGTTTCCTTAAATAGACGCTGAACTGCTATAGCAAATTAATCAGAATATAACCATTGTTCAGGAAATGCTTGAATATTTTCAGCAGAAGCAAAGGAAAGTATATCATCAATTTGATTGGAAAAATAGCTGAGCTGTCTGAGAAATACTCCATGGGGAAGATCATTAAAAATCTCAGCTCTATCTCTGCCCAACTACAGAATCTCCTCTGAGAATCTTGCAATGCTCCATTAAAAGCCAAAAACAAACAAACAAAAAACTCCTCACGTGATTCTGACAGACTCAGTCGTCTATATCTGACAATTAGCCATGTGCTCATTTAGGGCTGAAGTGGGGAGAGTCAACTGGCATTGATTGTATGACTACTACATTCACTGTCTTATTTAGTACTCATCATGATTTTATAAGATAGGAATTACTCTATTTGTTTTACACTTCAGAAAACTGTCCCAGAGTCACACAACTAAGACAACTATCAAATTGGAGATTTGAACTGTGGAGATGCCTTGAAGCTGATTCTCAGTAATAGTGACACGAATACACACATACATATATATCATATGTATACTGAGGGCACTGGAGAACAGGCAGAAACTGGAACGGGTTCTACTTCTGGAATAAAGAGCCAGCAGACCAACAGTGGGTGAGTTTCCCATCTTTTTACAACTTTTAGCCTGAGGAACTCACTCAGCACCATGTGGGTAGGCTAAAACTTGATAAAATCCACAGTCTTACTAGCTTGAAGAAGACAGAATCCAGGGCTACCCCATCCACTGCAAAGAGAGGACAAATTCTGAAGAGAACCAGAAAAGGGGAACTCCAAATTCTGTGTATTAACTCATTACAGTTCTCTGGCTCATCACACAACCATGAATGCTTGGGGCAGAATCCAAGTATCCCAGTTAAGGTTAGAAGAACTGATCTGAGAGTTGGAAGTTTGAGTACAGACATGTTACCTGACTATTAAAATAAAGCCAAACAGTAAAACAACAATAAAAATAAAACTCTTTAGAGGAACATAACAAATCCAGTGTCTCTACAATATAACACAATGTCAAGAATATATGCAAATAAACAGCAAAATAGGACTTAATAGGAAACGTATTTGATGAAAATCAACCTTAAGGAAGATGAATTTTTTGTCTTAACAAACACCCCCCACCACCCAAAGCTCAAGAGCAACCTTTGAAGAAGGGAGAAGTAAGCTAGTGAAGATGGCATTCAGGCTGGGTACTACCTGTCTGTGGGCGTGAATGCTCCAGAGAGGAATTAGTGGTCAGAATCACAAGTTCCACGGGTGTGTGGAAAGGTCTTGCTCCTATTTCCTGATGTTTCTCCAAACATTCAACTCCTCCATGAATGGGGAGGTGTGCAGGGTCATGTCCCTGAAATAATGTGGATCTCACACTTTCTCATAATGTTCCACTTGTAAGTCATATTGTTAAATGGGAAAAAATATTAATATCCTCTTCAAGTATTGTGTAGCTCAATAGCAAGGCTCCCCAGACAGAAACAGTGCTTACGTTCAGATGGGTGCAAGAATTGGAAGACTCAATTCCCATGGGGTCCTGGTTATGCTTAGAGAATGTTTCAAGAGGTCAATAGTTTTGAGTGTTGCTGAGAGATGAAATACGGTGGTCAGTATTTCTGTTCCTCAATTTACTTGCCTGTAAATTAGACAAAGTTCAGATTAGCAGCTCCTGTTTAGCAAAGGCATTCTGTAAAACCATGAAAATGCCGAGTCATGGCAAGATGCTCTATATACTCAACTCCTTATTCTACCTCAGTGTATTTTAAAACACTCTTATATAATTCATCTTCCACTCCAGTGAGGGATGTGGTAGTAATCGTAAATGCACTAAGATAGAGTTTTTAATACATGCACTTTCAAATTTGCCCTTTTAAGTGTGTTAGGGTTCCTGATTTATAGATGCCATCACTCAGAACACCAGTCTTGCCAATCCACTCTGCTCCTGCTCCTAGCCATGGTCAATCCCCTTGTATTATGCAACACATCCCCAATGATGGAGAGCCCACACTGTATCTCTTTCAAGCTGTTTCAGTCCAAGTTCCAAAGGATAGCAGAAAATGTCAGTGCTTTTTGCAATGGAAGAAAAGGGTTTGGTTATAAGATTTTTTTTTGTTTTTCTTCTTTTGAGACAGAGTTTTACTCTTGTCACCAGGCTGGTGGGTAGTGGCGTGATCTTGGCTCACTGCAACCTCCACCTCCCAGGTTCAAGCGATTCTTCTGCCTCAGCCTCCCGAGTAGCTGCGACTACAGGCACGTGCCACCATGCCCAGCTAATTTTTGTATTTTCAGTAGAGAGAAGGTTTCACCAGGTTGACCAGGCTGGTCTCAATCTCTTGACCTCGTGATTCCCTCGCCTCCCGCCCAGCTGGTTATAAGATTTATGCTTTCACAGAATTATTATAGAGTTTATGTGTCAGGGTGGGGAATTCACCTGCCATCATGGCCTTGGTGGCAAGTGCATTCATGAGAAGAAATTTCCTGATGAGAACTTCATGCTGAATCATATGAGTTTTGGGATCTTATGCATGACAAATGATGGGCCCAATAAAAATGGTTCCTGGTTTTTAGTCCACACTATTCATACTGATTGGCTGGATGGCAAGCCTATGGTTATTGGTGTGAATAATGTGGAATCCATGGAATGTTTTGTCTGTAGGATTGACAAGACAGCAGGAAGATTACCACTGCTGCACCAAGAACTCTCATAATTTGATTTTATGTTATCTTTATCACCAAACAATGTCTTCTTCAGCTAAGGAGAACACCTCCACTCCCAGTCTGTTCTCATATCCCATAATCTTTGAGGTCTCCTTTGCTATAGTTCTTCAGGCTTCGTACCTGCCTTACCTCTTTCCAAGTCTAGCCAGACTTCACATTTAATTTTATGATTGTTAAATAAAAGCTAAACAAGAAACAATATGCTTAGGGGGATGAGTTAGCCTTCTCAACCCCCAGGAGCACCAGGAGCCACCAGGATCTCACTAGGATCATCACAACCGGGTGACCACAGGGGATGAGAGGGATGACTCATCCCCTCTAACACAATCAAAAGAGCAGCAGCACAAACCACAACAGCAGCGTGGCCAAAAGCTTGCTGATCATTGTCATGGCAAGCTAACTTCCACTTGCAACATCGAGGAGATTAAAGTCCTTCTACTTTGTGCCCTTCGGGTCTCAGTTCCCACAACTTGCTTTTTCTTTTTCCAGAATGTCTTTTCCAGGAAATACACCCAGCCAGGTGGAGTGTCAAATTCCGACATGTGACAGCATGTGTGATCTCAGGGGGCACATTCTCTGTAGATGAGTAGAGCATAGAACCATGGTCTGGCTACTTAAATACCTTGACACACTTGAGGTATCCATAAGATTTTTCATAGGCAGCTCACTTTATGTGTTATGAAAATCCAAATGGAAAAAGAAAAACTACCTTCAAATATTTGAAAAACTAGTGGCAGAAGGGACAGGCTTTTTCTGCCTCACCTTAGAGGACACAGATAAGAATAAATGGTAGAAAAATTTTGGTGAGGCAAATTTCAGCTTCTTTTTCTTAAGAAAAACCTACTAACTCTCAGAGCTTCAGTTGCCGTGAGCTACCCAATCTCTGAACCTGCAGTAAAGTGACCATCAAGCAGATTGTCAAGAGAAGGTCCTACAGTGGAAGAATTGTTTGGAGAAGAAAATGTCTAAGATGCCGTAATTGACTAATTTACCTCCTGTTCGTCTACAACTTATAGGAGCATCACAACCAGGTGAGCCACAAGTGTCTTAATTTAAAACATGGCTGATATCTCACTGGCTGTTTTTCAGCCGCAGTCCTCAAAGTTCAATTCCGTTGTCAAAGCACAATTAAAATATCCTCAGTCATGCCTGTTCAGGCTTCATCATACAGGCGTCATTTCTTCTCATGGATTTGCTTTATTATTTTTTGCTTTTCCTTATGTTTCTCTGTGATTCTTGGAGACAAGTTTTTTATTCCAACAGAATAGGTCTTATGAGAAAAGCATGCATGGTGACTTTTTCCATTTTTGATTGTTAAGCAAGCTCAGAAGGGAAATTAATTATTCCAGAGTTTATGGTCAAGATATTTTATGCTGCAATTAATTTCCCATCTCTTTTATTTCCTCTGTGGAATATTAAGAGCACATGGTTATTGGAGAACTCTATTTGGGGTGAATCAGGCTCTCTTAGGCCTCTTTAATATTTCCCAACCTTTGTACTTAACTTCAAATGTCATGCTTAAGCATATGTTCAGCATGGGGGTTGCTGAGTAGTGATTTGATTTTACTCCCATTGGATGTAAGTGGCAATTAGCCCCTTACAAAAAGAATAAAGAAGTAATTAATGATTGTAAACATAAAATGCTTCTCATGCAAACCTTTCCTTTATTGTTGTGATTTTAAAATTTAGCCTTTGCAGAGTTCCTATTTCAAAGACCACTGTACTGCTAACTACCTGTGTGATCTTAGGCAAGTCACATAAACTGCTTGAATTTCATTGATAAAGTAAGATGTGAATATATGTTTTTGTTCCCCAAATAACTTACTTCTAAACATCATATAATTCAAATTCTCAACATGTGTCTAGGGTCACAATATTTTATTTTTCTCTTTGATTTTGTCTTCATATGGAATATTTAGATGACGAACTTAGGATTTAAAAATGAAGACATCTTTATTTCTGTTCTGTTAAATTTTATACACTTGTTCATAATGTAATACTTAATTTTCTATTTTCAATTCTCTGTTGAATTTAAACCAATTATGTGACTTGTGGGCTAATACAATGTGAACAAAATGACATTTGTAGCTTCTGGGATTAAAAGTGAATGATGATTCCTCATTTTCCCTCTCCCTCCTGCTACTGTGACTAACCTGGGTCTCTGAGTAAAGACGATATTGAGTAAACTCCTTCATCTGCCACCAATGAACATGAATCTTAAATATGCTCTTCAAACCATTGAGATCTGGGGACTGTTTATCACTGCAGCATAACCTAGCCTGTTCTGACTAGTATAAGTTTCTTCATCCATTTCAAGTAGATTATTGACACATAGCATTTCAGAGAACTTACAAATTATCACTTATGTCAGAATTGACAGATAAACCATGCTTCTAACACTCTTATCACATGGAGAACCCCAAAATTGGAGCTCAGCTCAGGAGGCCATGTGGGTTCTTGGCTTCAGGCAGGAAGGAATTCAAGAGTGAGCCAACAAAGTGAAAGCAACTTTTTTTTTTAAGAAAGTAAAGGAATAGGGTGGGTGTGGTGGCTCACGCCTGTAATCCCAGCACTTTGGGAGGCTGAGGAAGGCGGATCACAAGGTCAGGAGTTTGAGACTAGCCTGGCCAATATGGTGAAACCTCATCTCTAGTAAAACTACAAAAATTACCCAGACATGGTGGCGTGTGCCTATAGTCCCAGTTACTCGGGAGGCTGAGACAGGAGAATTGCTTGAACCTGGGAGGCAGAGGTTGCAGTGAGCCAAGATCATGCCACTGCACTCTAGCCTGGGTGACAGAGCAAGGCTTCGTCTCAAAAAAAAAAAAAAAAAAAAGAAATTAAAGGAATAAAAGGATGACTACTCTATAGGGCAAAGCAGCCCTGAGGGCTGCTGGTTGGCTATTTTTATGGTTATTTCTTGATCATATGCTAAACAAGGGGTGTATTATTCATGAGTTTTCTGGGACAGGGATGGTGAATTCCTGGAAGGGAGGGTTCCTCCCTTTTTTATACCATATAGGATAACTTCTGGAAGTTGCTATGGCATTTGCACACTGTCATGGCACTGGTGGGAAATTCTGTTAGTATGCTAATGTATTATGATTAGCATATGAGCAGTGAGGACCACCAGAGGTCACTTTCATTGCCATCTTGGTTTTGGTGGGTTTTGGCCAACTTGTTTACTGCAACCTGTTTTATCAGTGGGGTCTTTGCCACCTCTATCTTGTAAAACAAGTCCTGCCACATTCCTCACTTTCACACCACCTACTAGGAAATTTAGCCAGTACAGTTCTTTAGTTTACTCATCACTCAGCAAAAACTTGCAAGTGATCCAAATTAAACAAACTCTTGGCCTTACCTCATCTAATTTCTCATCTTCCTGTAAAATATCTAGTAAACAACAAATTTTGGTCAGTAGTGAATTATAAAGGACCACCTACATTCTTAAAATGGAAGACATTATTTGTACACACAATTGTTACAAAGAAACCTCTGTGTAGGTTGCAGATTTTTTTGTTGTTTCTGATGTTCCTGTTGTTACATCTGACTTTTGAATGGAATAACATTTGCTACAATGAATTTTGAGGGTAAGAGATCTGGCCCTAATCCAAATGTACCAAATGACATAAATTCTTTAAATTTGCTATTTAAGATAATTCCCTTGAAAACAAAACTTGGAAAAGCACACAATAGAAGAAAGTGGAGAGTCTTTCAAGTGTGCTAATGGTTGCTTTATTGTTCATATTCTACTGAGATCCTTTCCTCTTCTTGCTCTACATGCCCTCCCTGTGTGGTCTCCCTCTCCCTCAAGTTTCTAATAAAGAGACTCAGCAAAGAGAGAATAAAGGATTTTCTGGGATGGTCTCGGAAGTGTGCAAAAAAAGAGGGTGTGTGGTGAACTGAGCAGCAGAGCCAGTTATGCAGTGTTTGCCTTGGATGTTCTAAGCCCTCCCAGGTGGATTCAGGAGGGCAAGTGTTGGAAGAGGGAAGACTTGAGGAGCAGAGGGAGAGAGCCAAGTTTTTGGGTACAAAAGCACATCTGAAGGCCAAAGGGGAAATCAAGTCAGGGAACCAGAAGTGCCATCAGGAAAGGCAGTCAACAACAACAATCAGCAACCGGGACTCTGTAGAATCTTACAGAACAGATGGCTGATTTTCTGCCAGCTTGGTTCTTCTATTGTGAGTTCTGCTGTGAATTTGCTTCAGAAATGTCTCAGAGGCAGAGCACACTCCCTGTGGGATTCAGCTGCCATTTTATGACTTTTAAGGCTGACCTCCTAGCTTACAATCTAGGCCAGAATTTCTAATGACTCTTCCTCCTTCCCCCTAATCCAGCAGCTCTACTCCGGTTACACCGTCTCAGTGAATGGCCTCTGTCCATTAGTCCTGTATTCCAAGCCTGACCCTTGGAGTCAGCCTCAGTTGCTTTTTTCCCCTCACTCCCCACATCTACTCAATCATAAATCCTGATATTCTTACTTGAGAACTATCTGTCCAATCCAGATTTCCTCTCAGTCTCCACCCTCTCTGGTGGGTTTTTCTGTCATGAGACTTTTTCTGCTCCATCTGTTTTCTGACATGGAATAGAGTTGACTTCTTTTAGAGGAAATGGGCATGTCAGGATCTCACACATGACAGAATGAGGGACATGGGAACTGTATTTTTCTGAAGAACGATTGATCCCTGAGAAGTTAATACAGAGGGTTTAGGGATTAATAGAATGGAAGAAATCTGCCCATGTAGATTTCCAGGCTTCTTGTCTCTCTCCAAGTGCCAGAAACCATCTCACCTCCACATCTGGGAGCCATCACAAATATACTACATCCTAAACAATCCTAACCCAATAGAGTGAGACCCAGAAAGACACTGAGAAGTTCCTCTCCAAGATCTGGTTGCTGTCTGCAAACCTTCTGCATCTTGGAATGGTTGATACCAGAAATGACTTTCTCATTTCAAGAAAGACTCTGGCTCTGTCCCACAGGGGTATGGTCTTATGGGGTCTACTAGATAGGTACCCTTGAAAAAGTACAATGCACCTGATACCTACCGAAATGATACCCAGAGAAGGCTGCAGTAGGCAGTTGGATAAAAGGGGAGGCCTGGAGCTAAGGGCAGGGCCTTATGGAGAGGGGGCAATGGGTATTTTCACGCAGGCATGATACTCCCATAGAGGGTAAAGTTGAACGCTCAGATCAACCTGGAACAATGGCTGCATTTGAGCAGAGAAGGATAAATTTTGATATATTGTCTCAATGCCATGAGCTTCATCTAATGTAATCCTCACCACAGCCTGTCAACACATTGGGAAGCAGAGGTGTAAAGAAGTTAGATCAACAGTTCTCACACACTCTTAAAACTTACTGAAGATCCCAAGGAGCTTTTGCTTACGCAGGTGATTTCTATTAATATTTATCTTATAAAAATTAAAACACAGAATTTTGAAAGATAAGAATACACAAGCACACATTCCATGGCCATCAGAATGGTGATAACATTACACGTCTTACAGCCTCTGGAAAACTCCACTGTATGCTCGTGAGAGAATGAGCATGAAAAAGACAAATAACATTGTAGCATTATTAAACAAAATAGTTTCGACTTAGTGTGGCCTCCAGAGGGTCTGGGGGACCCTTCAGGAACCCTGCACCATATTTTGAGGCCTATCTGACATGAGATCAAATGTTCCTTTTACTCCTGTCGAAAACTTGGTGCTACACAGGAAATAATCCAGGAAAGTACCCTTACCTAAATGCTCAGGAAAAAGCAAACAATAGAAATCCACACAGCAGGCAGGAGTCATCTTTATTGGAATATAGATTTCTTCTGATTAATTTGGCATTTGGTTTAGGGGATTAACAAACTCACTTGCTTGGGCTTTCAATGTGGTCCCTTCCCTGGGACTGGAGCCCACCGTGCCCTCACATACAGCCGAGGCCGAGGCTCTCAACACAAGTTTAATTGTGGGGCATGAGGGCCGGCCACCGTGCAAAGGCACAGGGGGCCACGTGAGGCAGACCCACTGCTGACATTACTCCACTGCTTTTCTTGCCAGGAAAAAAAGGTGGGCTCATGGCTCAACTGACATCCTGAAATCAGAAAATGCCATCGGTCACCGGCACTGACTGAAGTATCTCAAATGAAAAGCATTTAAATTAAATTTGACTGCGTTTTCTAAGAGCTTTCTGAATTCACAGTGAAAAGCAACATCCATCAACCTTGTGCTCTGCCCCACACCGCAGACTAAGTCTAATTCACTTTTCCATTATGGAACTCCAGTCCCTTGGGTGCATGGAGGGAGGAGCTCATTTCTTAGGGCAATCATAGTGTCCGTGCAGGCAAATGTCAGTCCCCAAGCTGTGGCCCAGGTCAGCTGGACTTTAAGGATGTTGCAGCCTTCATCTCAGGAAAGCACGGTTCCATTTCAGGTCTGCTGGTGACACACGCCTACAGATTTACTTTCTTTATAGTGACTCAGTGCACATTGTTCAAAGAAGATATTTACCAACCGCATCCCATTGGCTCAGCCTTCAATCCATGAAAGCCCCTTTCAGGAGTTGTCATGTACATTTGTAAGTGCCTGGAAATCAATGCTATTTAGCCACTGGTTGTGACCTTTCAGACACAGAGATGATTTCAAAATGGCATGAGAAAGATAACATTCAGTGATTCCGATACAACACTCAGAATTTCCAATACCACTTCAATTACCCTCTCTGGCAAAAAAAAAAAAAAAAAAGGAGAAAAAGCCCAAGCTTAATTCGCTTCCAAGTCAGCTCTTAAAGCTAAAGTAAGTAGAGAGGCTGACCTGACTCACAAGAAGAGAATTGAATGCTCAATTCTTACCCCTTTGTCAAAGGTCACGGCCAGGTGACTCCAGCTTTCCTAGAAGACAAGACCACTTGCAGGCTAGTGGAAGAGAACCGAGACATTGAGGTGAATGTCCTGGCTCCTATCTTAATTCTGCCTTGTGATTCTGTACGAAAATATCTTCTCTATACCTCAACTTGCCCATCTATGGAATGGGATAGTAACACTACAGTACTTGTTAGATTTACCTCAAACTCAGGATGCAGTTTCGAAACCTCTAAAGTTCTTTTCATTTTTTTAAATCACTTTTTCAAAAGCAACATAGATCTATTTTTAAAAACTTAGATCACAGAGATTAGCTGAAATAAGAAAGTAGAAATAACTTGAAATCCCATCAACAATTTTTCTTCTAGGCACACATGCTTTCTTATTTTATTCGGTTATTTATTTAGTTCTAAAATGGGATTATATTGAACACACTCTTAACTTACTTTGTTACTTAACACTGTATTGAGTATAGTTTTTGAAGTCATTACATTTTTTTTTTTTTTTTTTTTTTGAGATGCAGTCTCACTTTGTTGCCCAGGCTGGAGTGCAATGGTGCGATCTTGGCTCACTGCAACCTCTGCCTCCTGGGTTCAAGTGATTCTCCTGCCTCAGCCTTTTGAGTAGCTGGAATTACAGGTGCATGCCACCACACCCTGCTAATTTTTGTATTTTTAGTAGAGATGGAGTTTCACCATGTTGGTCAGGCTGGTCTTGAACTCCTAACCTCATGATCCGCCTGCCTCTGCCTCCCAACGTGCTGGGATTACAGGTGTGAGCCACTGTACCTGGCCTACATGGTTTTTCTATAACATAATTTCTAATGATTGAATGACATTCCGTTGTGTATTTTTAGCATAATTTATCCCTCTAATTATCAAGTATTGGATATTCATGTGGTTTTATCTCTTTTCTTTCTTTCTCTCTTTTTCTCTTTCTTCTTTCTCTTTCTTCCTCACTGTCTCTCCCACTCTTTCTCTCCTCTCTCCTTTCTGTCTCTTTGTCTCTCTTTCTTTCTTGGCATTTGTAAATGACACAGCTGGATACTCCCCATCTCCCACTGTGGTAACATCAAGATCAGATGCCCTCGAAATAGGCGGCAGTCACGTAATTTAGGCTTGGCTGGCCACACCCTTTCACGGGATTTTAAATCTAAACTGAAAGGATGTGGAGAGAAGTGAAAGGGTTAGAATGCCTTTGTTTCAGAAAAGGTGCTGTCCAGCATTTTGTGCTGCCAAGACAATTTGGATCTGCTTTCCATTCAATTCACCCTCAGCTCCTCAGCATCCTCTCCTGCTTCCCAGTGATCCTGTGTGATCCTACAAATCCCTCTGGTGAATTTGCATCTGGCCTAAGGTAGCCATTTCCTATTTCTGTTGCTTATTATCAAAAATCTCTCTAGCAAATGCAAACGGGAAACATCTGTACATTGTACAGTCCTAATCTGACTTTTTAACATTTTAAATTAATCAAAGGAATGACTTACAGACATTAAAATTAAGGGTAAGTCTATAATTTTGGTTATGCTGGGATTTAGTTTGTTTTTCTCCTTTACGAGTGCCTGTTTGCCTCTGGAAATAGTAAACATTTGTGCTTTTTTAGCTTGCCAAGTAAACTGATATTTACTTTATTTGCTAACGAAATCTATTAGTGTCATGACTGGAAACTGTTGGGAATAAGTTTCAGCCGAGACCCAGTTTTTATAGGCTATTGATGAACCCCAGAAAAGAAAGATTTACTATCATTTTCATGGAAGTGCTCACAGGACCATAACTATGGTAACACAGATGGCATAGTTGTAAAATCCATATGTATGTATGCAGAAAAAGAAGAACGGTTAGGTAAATGGATGTTAGAATCACCTGTGAGTGAGAGAAACCTTGCTGTGGCATGGTTTTTGTTCATCCATATGGCCCAGCAGAGCAAGTGGCAGGATGACTTTTCTTTTCAGTCTTTTGTCTGATTTTCTTTAGGAATCCATAGTCGGGCCAGGTGTGGTGGCTCATGCCTGTAATCACAGCACTTTGAGAGGCCAAGGTGGGTGGATCACTTGAGGTCAGGAGTTCGAGACCAGCCTGGCCAACATGGTGAAACCTTGTCTCTACTAAAATAAATAAATTGTTTTAAAAAATTAGCCAGGTGTGGTGGCAAATGCCTATAATCCCATCTACTCTGGAGGCTGAGGCAGGAGAATAGCTTCAACCCGAGAGGGGAAGGCTGCAGTAAGCCAAGATCATGCCACTGCACTCCAGCCTCAGTGACAGAGTGAGACTCTGTTTCAAAAAAAAAAAAAAAAAAAAAAAAAATCCATAGTTGAATTCCTCGTGGTCAGTCTGCATAGCAGTACTATTATTATCCTCTCAGACCAAGGGTTCACTGGGGCAAACCCTCTTGAGAATTGGCCTTTGGGGATACACCAGGGATCAGCCAGGGGCTTCCAACTTGGCACCAAGTGCAGAACTGTGACACTCAGTCCAGCTTAGGGCCCTCCTCCCAGCTCCATGTCTTCCTCTGTCCTCCTTCCACTTCCTTTGATAGTACCTAGTGCTGCAGAATAGAGCCCAGCCATGATAACATGTGCTTAAGAATCAGACTGGTTTGAGATTTAGAATCTGATAGAGCCAGTTTTGAATCCAGTTCAGCTGCACTGACCTCACTTACAATAATCTATCCAACCAATTCCCTAGTACTGGACACTCTTTCTAAATACTCAGGTTCTTCACTCTTTCAAATTGTCATAAGGATTTATGAGATAGTGAATGCCTGGTATATAATAATAATGGTAAGTGATAACATATGCAATAATAGTATATAATAATAATGGTAGCCATTATTATTTTGTAATAATTATGTTTGCCAGTAAGATATTTTGGGGTTTAAGGAGCCCATAAGCCTCATATAATGGGTTTATTGAAAGAATACTTACAGGAATTGGAAAAATAATAATCCCAGCCACGTGAGTAGTAATGAATATGGGGAAATTCAACAAGTGGGACTAGGAGACCCACAGTACATGTGGGCCTCAGGACATGCATACGGCTGGATCATCACTGAGCCCCCAAGAAAGTTTTGGGGAGGTGAGCAGCTGGACCCCATAGCTTCCTACTCTAAGGTTTCCCTTCACTTGACTCTCCTCTCTGTGCTCCCCCTTTTTTTTAAATAGGAACGAAAATTTTATTTTAAATGTTATTCATTCTTTCATGTATACAGCAGTTTTATTTTTATTTTTATTTATTTATTTTTTTGAGACGGAGTCTTGCTCTGTCACCCAGGCTGGAGTAGAGTGTCATGATCTGGGCTCACTGCAGCCTTCCTCTTCTTGGTTGAAGTGATTCTCCTGCCTCAGCCTCCCAAGTAGCTGAGACTACAGGTGTGCACCACCACGCCTGGCTAATTTTTGTATTTTTGACAGGGACGGGGTTTCCCCATGACTTCAGGAGACTCAAACCCCTGGCCTCACGTGATCCACCCTCCTCGGCCTCCCAAAGCGCTGGGATTACAGGTGTGAGCCACCGTGCCCCGCCGAGAGCAGCTTTATTTTTGATGGTTTCATAGCATCTCATAATATGGGTATACTGTAACATATTTAACCAATCTTCACCTACCAATGGACTACTAGATAATTTGGCTACTACAAAAAATATTACATGAAAATGTTCTCTTTGTTTTTGCAATTTATCTTTTCTGAGACAGGGTCTCGCTCTGTCGCTCAGGATGGAGTGCTGTGGCATGATGTCAGCTCACTGCAGCCTCTGCCTCCCTAGCTCAGGTAACCTGCCTAACTCAGTCTTCTGAGTAGCTGGGATTGCGGGCGCACACCACTATGCCCAGCTAGTTTTTGTATTTTTGTAGAGATGGCATTTCACCATGTTGCCCAGGCTGGTCTTGAACTCGTGGGCCCAAGTGATCCACCAGCCTTTGTCTCCCAAAGTTCTGGGATTACAGGCTTGAGCCACCACACCTGGCTGAAATGTTCTTGATTATCCTTGAACACATGCTTTTAAAAACGGATTTAGTTGATAAAAAAATTATGTATATTCGAAGTATACAATGTGATGACTTGATACATGCATACATTGTGTACTGATTACCACGGTCTAAGTAATTAACACATTCATGGCCACCCATAGTTACCATTTGAGTGTGCATGTAGTGAGGATACTTTAGATCTGCTCTTACCAAATTTCAAGTAAATAATACTCAACTATATTGTGGTTAACTATGGTCACAATACTGTACATTAGATTCCCAGAATTTACTCATTTATAACTGAAAGTTTGTACCCTATATGCTTATTAAAAAGAAAAAGATGTTTCTTGTTCTTCCCCTTCTAACGGCTGGCTCCCTCACCCTGTCCTCTGCATTCTCTCTCTGTGTCTCATAGCTTTTTTTCCTGCTGCGTATTTTCTTCTTTCAAATGCTTCCGCTTCTTCCTGACTTCAATTCATGCAATGCCTCTTGGCAGCTCTTGGGACATCTTTTGAGTTTCTGCTGACTTTCCTGCCATTAGCAGTTCAGAGTTCATGTATATCAGAGTCTAGTTTGCCCCTTTTTGAAGAGAAATGTTCTTTCCAGACTCTACAACAAGCTTGTCTACTGTGGGTGAAATACCTTTTCAAAGTGGACACAGTGAGATAGCATCATATCCGTGTTTAATGTAATTGGGCTCAACTCCATGAGCCGTGTGGAAAGAGGAGCAGCAGAGTTCAAATGAGGTGTGCAATTTTGCCAGCATTTCTACTTGGGAGCAAGTGCCTTGGGATGAGAGTAAAATGGAAGATTTCAATCTATGGACTACTTAGATTTTCTCAATGCCTACATGCTTCTTGTGGCGTGAGCAAACCCTAAACTGCCTATGATTCCAGTGTTTTTAAGTGTACTTTTGGACCATACTGTCCCGAGTTAGGTCTCCTGGTCACAGACTCTGAGATGGAGATTTGGGGGCAGAAGGTTTATTGGGGAGTTATCTTGGGACCAATATCCTTAGAGCAAGGGAGGAGAATTGGGTAAGGAGAAGTTAAACTGTGTTGCAATTGCAAATGAGGCTTTAGAATTGTCCCCAAATGAGTCAAGAGGGCCAGGCTTATGCACCTCCAACTCTACCAGTCAACAGATACAAGCTGACCCTAGGAAGGGGGCACAAATTTGGGCAAGGTAGCTCCTTTAGCTGACGGCAATTACTGAAGGGGCCATGGCTAGAAGCCAATAGTAACCAGTACTCCTGGTAGCTAGAGAAATGGGTATCTCAGTCCTAAAAATGTTAGATCTGCGTGGCACATTACAGCTTCCACCACCCAGAGGTGGTATCTGTTTATCAGTGGATAAATGTATATCCATTTTTCTGCTCACCCATCCAACTAACCCATCCACATATCCTGTTGTTCACTCAACACACATTCATTGAATACCGTGTGCTGGTCACTATCTTAGGAGTTGGGGATACATTAAAGTACAAAGCTAATGAAAGCCCTGCCCTCATAGAGGCTACGTTTTGGTGGGGGAGGCAGATGCCCAATTTCAGGTAATGACAAATGCTATGAAGATACATAAGATAAGATAATGAGGACAGAAAATGAGAGAGGAGGTTATTTCATATAGTGTGCCCAGGGACGAGCTTTCTGCCCAGGCTCCTTTTAAGTAGTAACCTGAAGGAGATGAAGCAGTGCATGGGTTAATTGGGGAAAGGATGTTTTCGCCAGAAAGAGCAGGGAATCCAAAAGTCCTGAGGCCTAACTGGGTTTGGCATGAAGGAGGAAGTGTTCGTGTGGCTGGAGTATGGGGAGTGAAGGGGAACGTGATTAGAGGTGATGTTGGAAGGTTAGACAGGAGTCACATCATGCAAAACCTTAATGTCTACAGAAACGACTTTTGATGTGTTCCTGAGTAACATGGGCATTGGTTACCGTTGAGCTGAGGAGTAAAGTGATCCAGCCTCAGCGTAAGCAGGATTACTCTGGCTGTAGGTGGGCAAGGTAGGAAGCAGGGAGACCAACCAGGAGGCCAGTTCAGTCCAGAGGACGAGTGCTGAGAGCAGAGAAGTGGCTCCTATATGCAAAGTGACTGCTCTATTTAGTGCTTGATAAAGTAAAACAAGAATCAGTTTCCAACAATGGATGAAAAACATCTGTTTTGGGCTTGTTGCAAGACAGTATACAAAGTGGTGACTTCCTAAGGGATTTTAAAGGGTAATTTTGAAAATACGCAATTTTAAACTTATTTGCTGAATTTTAACTTTAACTCCCCAGGTGTCTGTAAGATGAGATGTGAATAAACCTCTCTCATGGCTGCCAAACTCTTGAGTGTTAAGAGACTGTGCCTTTTATCTATGCATCCCAAATATTTACCATGGTGCCTGAGACTAAGATACTTAAGGAATAAATGAATGAATCATGAGAAGAAGATGGTATGGCAAGCATTTGTCATATGTGTACTCTCTACAGACTTGGTGCGCCCACACTGGATGTACTTTCAAGAAGAATGTAGTGATTAGAGTCTTAGAAAAGATATCATTTTCTCCGACCAATGGACATGTATTTGAAATGATGCCATTCTGGAAGTCACGTGGGATTGAAAGTTCTCAATCCGTATGCTCAATTTGCAACTAACAACTCAGAAAGGTTTAAAGAGGCAAGAAATAATTCTTCACAGTCAAGAATGTGGATACTTACAGCAGATTATATTTTCTAAACATTTATCCCACATGTTCTTCTGCAGTGTAACTTTTCCAAACTCCCTTCCAGAGGAAGAATCTACTTTGTACTCCTTTGAGTCTGGGTGTGCCCTGTGACTGCTTTGACCAGTAGCACATGGCGGAGGTGATGCTGAGTCCATTCCAGGCTCAGCTTAACTTGCCTGGTGGTGTCCTGCACTCACTCTTGGGTATCCCCTTCTCAGAACACAGATGCTACACTGAAACTCCCAAGTCACATTGAGGTGTTTCAGTTGAAAGCTCCAGCTGAGCTGCAGCATTGTCTGCCAATCGTGTGACTGGGTCATCTTGAACATTACAGCCCAATTAAACCTTCAGATGACTGTAGCCCCAACAAACCTGACTGCATTGCATGAGACACACCAAGTGGAAACCACCCAGTTGAGTTCAGTCACGCAACAGATCCATGAGTGATGATAAGACGTTATTTTAAGCTACTAAGTTTTGGCTTGTTGCACAGCAGGAAAAATGGAATGATACCAATCACGGATACCAAATCACTTAGTGGATGTCCATTCCGAATGGAGCGAATGTCAAATCTCATTGTCTTGAGATGGCCTGGACCCTCCTACTTTCCACCAGCTTCACAGGCCTGGCAAGGCCTGGGTCTGTAGTGAGCAGCCTCACAGACTCATGAAGTCATGAGTGAGCCCTAAGTGATTCTCTGCCATCATCTCCATCCCATGACACTCTCTCCTTTCCCTTTCCCTTCTTCCTGTCTGGCTCCTCACTCCTCATACAGAAGCTAGTTTCCTTCTTCCTTTATTAGCTTCTCTCCTCTGGATAATTTTCGTAAATTCTTACATTTTCTCTCTTCATTCATCCTTTCCACTTCCTATTCCCAAGTTTTTCCTACACTTGTGGCTGATCCTCTTCTAACTTCCATTGGGTGCCACTGTCTTCCTCTCTTTTGGGTTCACTTTGGGTGGTGGACAGCTGGTGCTTTTGCCTGCCTGGCTCGTCTTGTTCTTTGTTTCGTTACCATCATAGAGGCATCCTTCCCTCATTCCATGTGATCTATGTGGGACTGTTAGTCAAGTCTCCCTTCCCCTCCCCAAGCAACCTTTAATCAAAGGCACATCATGTGACCAAAATAGGCCATGCTCTTCCTGCTGGGAATTTGAGTCTTCAGTGTCGTACTGATAGAACGTAGCTGGTGCTGTGTGCAGACACTGGCAGAGATCACCCATTTGTTCCTGCTGCCTAGATTTGGGGAGCTGAACTGTCTCATTCCTGTTCCCCCATTCTCTTGAGGCCTGCTTATTCATTTTTTTATTTTCTATTTTTTGCATTATGAACTATTCTTCCAGTAGGTAATTTAAAACTTGAATCAATTCAGACTTATTTTCTGTTGTTTAGAACTAAAAAGCCTCAAAGGCAAAATTATCTCCTTCCTTTCACTCATACATCTTTTATTTTTTTCCCTCATTTTCTCTCCCTCTCCATTTAGTTCTCTTATTTTATTTTTTTATTTTTATTTTTTGAGATGGGTCTTGCTCTGTCACCCAGGCTGGAGTGCAGTGGCTCGATCTCGGCTCACTGCAGGCTGCATCTCTCGGCTTCAAGCAATTCTCCTGTCTCAGTCTCCCGAGTAGCTGGGATTACAGGCATGTGCCACCACACCCGGCTAATTTTGTATTTTTAGTAGGAGAGGGTTTCACCATATTATTCAAGCTGGTCTCAAACTCCTGACCTCAGGTGACCCACCTGCCTTGGCCTCCCAAAGTGCTGGGATTACAGGCATGAGCCACCGCACCCGGCCAGTTCTCTGTCTATTTATTTCTGTGCTTTCCTCTTTCTCATTATCTCTTTTCACCGATGAACATACACAAGAATTTTCTCTCACATGCACCCTTAACCATTTTGTTTTCCTCCAGGTTCTGCTTATACTTTTAAAATAATCAAATTGTTTTTAAATTAAAATCTTCTGGACCTTGCTTATGTCCAATCGATTCCAGATGGCTCTTCCTCCCTTGCTGGTGGTCTGTGGGACTGTAATGAAACCGTGCATCTCTGTCATTATTTTTAGCTACCTGTCCCTTACAGCTCCCTCCCTGGATGTTTACTGGCTCTTCCAGAAAACAACAGTATTTTCTCGCTGCATGGGTTGGCCTCTGAGCACCAGGCCTCCCCTGCTGGGTCTGTATTGGTGGCTTGTAGAAAGTCTCATATGAACATGGCATATCTTTGGTGCTACTTTTTAGAGGGTATCTTTAAACAGTCTGGCTGATAGAATTGGCTCATGGAGAATATCAAGGTCCAGTGTTGAAATAACTTTGGAGTGGAAAATATGAGATCTGGGCTCCATTCTAGGGTATGGAGCACCCATGTCCAGGCTCTGAACCACTACACGTGCTGCCTCTCACTGGGTGCCCGTCTGCTTCTCTCTCTCTTTTATTTTCCTGCGTTGGTTCTTGTCAGGGCTGTGCACAAGGGCAGGTTGCAGGCAAGGTCCTCCAGAGAAAGCTGCCAGGGCCCATCTCTGAGTGACCTGTTAGGAAGGAGACGGCAAGTGGTAGTGGGACCACTTGAGAGAGCCTGGAACTGAGGCGGTTTATAAGTAGCTTGACACACACATCGTCAGTGGCCTGCCTGTATCTGCCTGCCACTCACCATTCCTGTGCATGTTAATGATGTCCCATTGCCAGCACCTGAGAAAGCCTGAGGGCTTTTGCTGGCTGCAGGTGTGTCCTTGGTCAATGGGTGTGGTAGGTTGGAGTACAGAGGAGTTCACCTGGGGGCAGCTTTTAACTAAGGATGTAAAGAAGTTATTGGATAAACACCTCAGCTCTTTAAGTCCTTAAAGAGGGACCTACTCCAAGGCATGTTCTATACAGTCTCCAAGAGGTCCGCAGTGGGACTGAGCCTCATCATAGTAACTTGCATATCAAAATACCTTATACTGACCACTTTCCCATTCCTGTTTTACTCCCCACTCCCTACTAGTGCTTCCTGAGGTCACCCATTCCCCCACAATAAACCATCTTCACTCAAATCCTTGTCTCAGGATCTATGATCTAGGAGAGCTCAATCTGATAAGGTCCTCAGACTGCACAGCCAATGGGTGACAAGTCAGAGAGAGCTCCTGGTGATGATATGGAAATGCAAGCTGGCCCCTTGAGGAGTTCCTCTTTTTAAATTAGTGTCTTCACGTGCGTGTGTGTGTGTGTGTGTGTGTGTGTGTGTGAGAGAGATGATGGGTTAGGGACAGACATATGAAATTACTCTGGACTAGGGGATAGGCGATAGAAGCCCATTCAGATTTTACTACCCCTTAGCTAAACAAATCACCAAGCTTTCTGTATCACATTGTCTTCTTTAAAAAAATGGCCTGGCCAGGTGCAGTGACTCATGCCTGTAATCCTAGCACTTTGGGAGGCCGAGGTGGGCGGATCACTCGGGGTCAAGAGTTCAAAACTGGCCTGGCCAACATGGTGAAACCCCGTCTCTACTAAAAATACAAAAAAATTAGCTGGGCGTGGTGGTGGGCACCTGTAATCCCAGCTATTTGGGAGGCTGAGGCAGGAGAATTGCTTGAATCCTGGAGGTGGAGGTTGCAGTGAGCCGAGATTGCGGCACTGCACTCCAGCCTGGGCGACAGAGTGGGACTCCATCTCAAAACAAAACAAAACAAACAAACAAACAAAAAAAGCCCAACTGGTACCACAGCACAAAAGCATGAGCTGACAACTCTAAACCATTTTTAGCCCCTTGAGAAATGATTGTGAAGCTGGGGCCTTTAGATTCCTTTACTTATTAAATGTTCTTTTAGTTTTTGTAGTAAAATAGTTTTGATAACAATTTCTAAACGGGCAGCATTATGTACTGAGCTATGGCTGTGTGTAGTGCTGATTTTCAACAGCTATGCTCATTATAAATTCGCTGACATAAAAAGTGCCATAGTGATGAACTCGTGTGTCCTGAGCTCTGAAATCATGAAAATTTAATGGCTGCAGTTTCACTGCCTTGAGTCATGGTCCCATTGTTGCCGTTAGTTCCTGTTTAACATGCTTCAAGCATCCTACAACGGAGCAAGCTGATCCTTTCAAGACAGCTTGTCTTTCACTGTGTTCAGGACTGGGACTTGGAGCTTTGATATTTCCTGCGTCTACTCTGCAGACCACTCTATGAGTGTTCCTACAAGGTTAAGAGGCTGTCGTGAGATGCTGGGAACACCAGCTCTATTTTATTCTGGGCCTGGAGAGGGTGAACAGTTTGTTCTAAGACTCAAGATTTAGAACTACAGATTCTGAAAATCAATGCTTTTGACTTCTTCCAAGATGGAATGGGTCCAAAGAGAAGAGAGGCAAGAACAACTGACCACAAGCAAATGTATAGAAAAGTTATATGTCATGCATGACGCTGTGTGTTTTCGCATGATGGCCTTGTTCAATTTCCACAGAATTCCTATGTGTATATTTATTATATTCATTTTTGCAGATGAGGAAATTCGAGTTTAGAGACATAAAGTAACTTGCCTGAGATCACACCACTCGTGAGCATAGAATTGGGTCTCCAATTTCATCTTCTTCATCACTTTGTCTTACACTAGTGTTTGAACATTTGAAGAAGTTGTTAGATTCATCCATAGCCATATTATTCTCTTTGAACCCAAGTTTCCCCACTTGGGTTTAGGAGATTGGACGGATGCTGACTAAAGTTCCTTCCAACACCTGGATTTTACGAGGGGCTGTTAAAGGGTGAGTCTGTGCCAAAATGTTCTGGGTCTTCTATTTTTCTGTTCTTGTTAAGGGATGAATCAACTCTGCAAAAATGAATATAATGAATATACACATAGGAATTCTATGAAAATGGAACAAGACCATCACAAGGAAACCACATGAGACACTTCTAAGATCATGAATTGTCTTCACAATGATTCCATTTGAAACCTCCTTTGGGAATCCCCAAAGACCTCCAGCAGGGTGTTCCTAGCAAGGCCCACCCTAAGCTGGGTGGCTTCTGGGGGGATGTTTTCTACACACCACTTATCCCAGCCATGGTGTGTGGGTTCTTGGCTCCCTTCCCCACACACACATTCCAAGGCAGACCTGTAAAAAGTTTTCCAAAGGAGCCACTGAGGGCTTGCCTTGGAGACATTCCAAACCTGTATGCTAGAGCTTAGTGAAGGGCCACAGTAATTGTGCAGCCCTACACTTTTATAGGAGCCTGGCATGCCCACACCACTCATCTGCTGACCTCCAAGGTGTCCACTGTGCCACGGCTCTTCCTAGAAACAGCACAAGGCTTTCTTTGCTTTCGGTCTCTGTTTTTGCTTCCCGGCTTTGGCCCTGTCTGTAACTGGGGCTCTAGGTTTTGTTCTCTGCTTTTGATTTTCCTCTCTTGGATATTTGTTCTGAGTCATATTTCTAGCCACTTCCATTTAAGATCATGTTGTACAGAACATTCTGCCTTTAGTCTGGTCACTTTTGACCCAGTCCACTCCCTCCGAGGAGCCCATGGGATGAGAGTCTGGTCTGGACCTTCCCCACCCTGAGTGAGATGAGTAAGTTTCAAAGCCTGTTTCCAAGTTGAGTCAGGAAAATGGGAAATATAGTCTGCTCTCCAATTAGAAGTGAGGTTCGCAACACTATGTTGTATATATCAAAGAAGTTAAAAGAGAGGACTTCAAATATGACCTGCTGGGCGAGGTGGCTCATGCCTGTAATCCCAGCAGTTTGGGAGGCTGAGGCAGGAGGATTGCTTGAGCCCAGGAGTTTGAGACCAGCCTGGGCAACATGGCAAAACCCCATCTCTACAAAAAAAAACACAAAAAATAGCTGGGTATGGTGGTGAGTGCCTGTAGTCCCAGCTACTTGAGAAGCTGAGGTGAAAGGATCACTTAAGCCTGGGAGGTCGAGGCTGCTGTGAGCCGTAATTGCACCACTGTACTCCAGCCGAAGACTTTGTCTCAAAATAAATAAGTAAATAAATAAATAAATAGTACCAACACATAGAAATGATCAGTGCTCAAGGTGATGAATACCTTAACACCCTGACTCGATTCAGGCACACTCTATGCATGTTAAAAACTCCCACACATGCCCCATAGGTTTGTAAAATATTAGATAGCTATTAAAAACAAAAAACTAAACAAAACAAAGATGTGGGAGGATAAATGTGGAGAACATAAGATGAAAAATTCACTCCTGCTAAAGTAGCAGTGTACTTGGCCTGTGGCCTACTTCAGCCATATATATATATATATTTGGCCATTATTTTCCACTGATACTGCCCAGAGGTAATGGTGTCCATTGCAATTTAACAAATTAACACAAACTTAGTGACTTCAAACAACATAAATTCATTTTCTCAGTTTCCATGGTTCAAGAATCTGGGTATGTGCTGGCTGATTTCTCTGCTTCAAGTTTTATTGGGCTGAAGTCCAGGTGTTGGCCAGGGCCATGATTCTTGTCTCAGGCTCAGGGTTCTCTTCCAAGCTGACTGGTTGTTGACAGAATTCATTTCCTTATGATTCTATGACTGACTATATCCTGTATGACTGTATAGCCTCCTTGCTAGATATCAACTGGGGACCACTCTTAGTACCTGGAGGCCTCCTGCAGATCCTTGCCACATGGCCCCCACATATAATTCACAACAGGGCTCTCTACTTTCTCTTAGTCCAGCAGGAGAATGTCTCTTTGGTGTTTCATCTTCTTACAAAGCTCCCTCTGGCTGAGTCAGGTTTACCAAGGTAACCTCCTTTGATTAACTCAAAGTCACCATGAGAAGAGGGATGAGCTAAGATTCCATTAGTGTCCTACCTGGTGTGCATCTACAGCAGGGGCAGCTCTGGTTTTCACTGTTTGTGAGTCTTATGTTTACTTTGGGAGTTGACACCTGAAAAATATGGAAGAAAACAGTTTTAATACGATTATTTATGGCTACTCGACACTTGACCTTGTCAGACTCCTCAGCCCTTGGTTCTGCCATCAAGACCATTACTCAACATACACAAACCCTAATTCTCACTTACCTGCTACCATTCTTCACTTGCAGTGAGGGAGGGCCACTGGCTTTGCTGTATCACATATAGACCTGGGTTCTAATGGCCTCGTAAGTAGACTTTCAACCAGTTCTCCTTTTCTACATTCCACCAATAACTCCCATTCCAAAGGTACTTGATGCAAACAATTCTTGAAACTTTGGGGAGTTCTGTGATATATTTCAGGTTCTCTTGGCTAAGGATTCAGATTTGTAGATTTAATTAACATCAACTCATCTGCTTTCAAGATTCCTACATTTTGTTTCTGTTGAATCATCTTATTTCCTTTCTGTTTCAGTTTGGGGAGGAAAGGGATCTAAAAGAGTACACTCCATGTTCCATCTTTTTTTCCATAAAAATTCTATATATTTAGGATTTACAGGTTGATGGTTTGACATACATATACATAGTAAATGCTTACTATGGTCAAGCAAATGAACATAGTGTGTGTGTCATCTTTAATCTGAAGGCTGCTAATTTCTTTCTTTGAATATTAGGGATCCATGAGTGACAGAGACGCAGCACAGCACAGAGGAGAATGGAGTCACTGGGAGTTTGGTGATCCAGTTTTGATAAGAACGAGGGGCATAATCTTGAGCAAGTCATTACCTCTTGTTGAGTTTTACTTTCTGTTTCTGTGAAATAAGGCATTGAATTAGGTAAACATGAAAGCACCATCAGTGATTTTACATGGTCCTTCAATTTTGCAGGATTCTGAGTCAATCTAGTCAACTCCTTTTCTTTAGTGAGTCAAATAAAAGTTTTGGGTGTAAATATAGCATTTTAGTTAGGTTTCTATCACAGTTCACACAGTAGGACAGGGGTCAAAGTAGGCTTCTGGCCAAGATGCCCAAATCTGGAGGATCATCCCCAGACTGAATGTCCCAGCATTTCTGCCACATGGAAACCTATGCCATTTTTGAGATGATAATGTTTGTTAGGAAACCGAAAGTTAGGCACACCCATAGGTGCTTTGTCATTTCCACAACTTTTTCCTGGTTCCACGTTTGAAAGGCAATTAGGAATGGAGGCATCTCAGCCTGTGTCTAAATCTTGCTGTTGATACGACTCCGATGACCAGAGGAACACCAGGGTCCTTGGCCTCATGCAGATTTAGATAAAACGACACAGACACATGTGGAGTAGTTTAAGGAGCACAGAGTTTAACAGGCAAAAAAGAAGGAAGAAGCTCCCCTGTACAGAGACAGAGGGAGAGAGGCTCCAAGCCCAGAGAAGAAACCTTGAGTGTGGCAGAAAACAGCCGGTTATATGAGGAGGCTGAAGGAGGCGGTGTCTGACTTGCATAGGGTTCAGGGGATTGGTGTGATCAGGTATGTCATTCATGTAGCCTGTGAGAAAACTGGCCCTCCCATCCTAGTCTTTTAATATGCAAAAGCAGGGCGCCATTTTGTTCTATACACGTGGGAATATGTGGGCACCGCCATGTTGCCAGGCACATGTTGGGGCAAGAAGAAGATGCAGGAACCGCCATGTTTGGCTGGACCCAGTTTCTAACGGCCGGTATTTGCATATTAAAGCTTGCTGGCCGGGCTCTAAGTGCTGGGGCTTTCCTGAAGCCCCTGCTAGACAAGAAACGTTTCTGGAGCTGCTTTAAAAGAAACCAAAACTTCCCAAGGATCCCTTTTCATTCTATCTGCTGAAAATAATGTCTTAATAACTCCTTTAATGCTGTGGTATAAGTTAGTGCATGATGATGATCTATTTCTGGCTGGGACTACTATGTACCAGGGTTGATGGCTATAGCTATCCTGATGAACTTGAGAAAAATACCTTTATTCTTAGGTCTAAATGTTGCAGTCTGACAAATGAGACTATTTCTTGTTTTATATGGGCTTCTACAGAGACCAGTTTAGAATAAATAATATAATAAATATAGTATTTGAACTCCTTGGGAGAAAAGCAGATTATTTGTTTCACTGTGTGTGTATCTGCCTATCATACATGTGTGTGCACATATGTGTACACATATACAGAGACACACATTTACACACGTATATATATGTGTGCAGTATGTGTGTACGTACTTATAAGAATCAGACCCCTCTGGACATGTCTGATGAACTGTGTCCTGCCCAGTGTCAGTTTCACTGAGGATCCCACCCCCCTCTCCCAAAGGAGCGAGGAGAGGGGGTGAAGGGACCCCTATATTTCACCCAGCTCCTCCCAAGACCCACAAGAAGCATGAGACCTGGGGAGACCCAGCAGTGGCGGCAGGGCTGCTAGGGTACCCAGGCAGTAAAGTGTGCCACAGGTTTAGGCAGGGGCTGTGTCCCCTACTTTCTCTCAAGAGAAAGCTGGGCATGACTGGGGCACATTGGAAGACCACAGTGAAGTCACAATGATGTCCAGTGCCTTGCAGTTAGGGAAGGGGGCCTAGAGAAAGAGAAAAGGAAAGAGATGGCAACCTCCACAACCTCCATGTGGTAGCTGACTGAATCAGGGTGGGGGGCTTCCAAAAATACCTTCAGAGCTTTAAGGAGGGTCACAATTAATTTTCTTTTTTATTAATATTTTCCTTTTTAAAAATTCAATCATTGGGGGCAAAAGTCAATAAAACACAAGGTATGTCATTCCTTGGGGCTTCCATGAACATTCCATCACCTTAAAGGGTGATGATCAATCTATCACCCCAAAGGTATCCCAATCCCTGGAACATTTGGATATGTTATGTTTCGTGGCAAAAGGGAATTAAGGTTGCTAAGAAGCTGACCTTAAAATAGAAAGACTAGCATGGATTACCCAGGTGGGCCCAATGTAATCACAATCACTCTTAAAAGAGGAAAAGGGAAAGAGTTAATTGGAGAAATGTGATGCGGGAAGAACCCAACCCATATTGCTGGTTTGAAGATGTGGGAAGGGGGCCTGAGCCAAGGGATGCAGTAGTCTCTAGAAGGTGGGGATGGCCCTCAGCTTACAGTTAGCAAGCAAATGGGGACCTCAGTCCTACAACCACAAGAAACTAAATTCTGCCAACAACCCCAATGAGCAGGAAACCAGTGCTCCTCGAGAGACTCCAGAAAGAAATACAGCCTGCTGACATCCTATTTTCAGCCTGGTGAGACCCCTGCAGGACTTCTGACCTACCGAACTGTAAGATAATCAGTCTATGCTTCTCTAAGCCACCGAATCTGTGGTTATCTGTGATGGTAGCTATAAAAACTTACATGATAATCAAAATGTCTAGGCCCAAATGGTTCAATTCTCTCATCTTTAAACACTCTTCAGAGTTGCTCTCAACTCTAAAAAATCTCTCTCTACTTTTTTATTCTTTTGTTCAAATAGGGCCTTGAAAATATGTTTCTCTCATGTCTTGCATGAGAGAAATATATTTCAGTCATTCAGCAGTTGCTGGAAAATTGTGTTTTTATTTATTAGTTAAAATTTTTTACCAACATATTTTGGCACTTTTTCATCTTGGATTTTTTTTTGTTACATCCTTAAAAATCGAAGTACAAATAGTGAGTTTTTTTGTGGCAAAAGTAAAAGATGTATAAAACGAAGCATGGAATGAAGTGTTGATAAGTGTGAAGGGAAAAGGCACTTCTATACATTGTTAGAGGGACTATAAACCGACAAAGTCTTTTGGGTGATATGACAGTATTTTTATTAATAAGAAGATGACTTTCTTATGACCTCAGAATGTGCACAAAGGTAAAGACGTCTATTCTGACATTGTTTGAGATTGTGTTAAACTGGAAACCTAAATAAACTGCCAGAAAAGCAGACTGGAAGAATGATCCTGGGAGGAGTGGAGGAGGAGGGAAAAGAAGAGGGACACTCAGTCCTGGCTTCTAATCACCCCTACATTGTTTGACTCTTTTACAGTAAGGATGTGATCATGTATCTGTAAAGTAATGTTTAAGAGGAAAGATGGCTGGGCACAATGGCTCATGCCTATAATCCCAGCACTTTGGGAGCCAAGGCAGGAGGATTACTTGAGGCCAGGAGTTTGAGACCAGCCTGGGCAACATAGCAAGACCCATCTCTACAAAATAATTAAATAAATGCATAAAAAGGAAAGACCATTCTTAGGTTCTTTTCCAAGAGAAATTCAGATCCACTTTTACTTTTCAAAATAGAAATGAAACCACGACATTATCAATCCCAAAAAGTTCAAGGCAGCAGGTGGATAATTTAGTCATGGAGCTGGCTGGTTAGTTATTTGGATAATTGAATTTAAGCCATCGTGAATAATGTAATCCAGTTTAATTTGCAAAAATGTCAGGCCTGGAGACAGATCAGAAGGAAAATATTTGTTGATGGCAGAAACATCAATGGAGAGACTTGCTTAGTGTTATGAGCTCTCTGTAAGAAGCGACCCTTTCACAATGTAAGGACCCAGATTGAAAAGATTTGATGAAGAATCTTGGCAATCTGGTGTGTGTCATTAATGTGAGTGTTATATAATGCGTTTTGCTAATTTATTTATGAAATGGTTGATTTAGTAGTCCATTTGCCCCTGTCGAAAGCATCTGGGAATGCCTTCATTTTCAGTTTGTTTACTTAAATAATAACTTGATTTGGGCTTTCCCATTTGGCAAGTTGATTCTGATCCCAACAACATCTATAACACCACCACATGGTAGATTCCTATTGTTGTGGAAACATTATGTTTGTTGGTTTTGAAAAAGGGGACTTAAGTAAAAAATGGCATTATCTCTATGTATCTCCTTGGGTCTATGGCAGAACACCTTTCTGCTTTTACTGATCTTTGCCTCAGTCTCAGTTGTGCCCACTGCTTGTGTCCAGAAGGCTTGGGCATGGCTGGTGGGCTGGTGGGAGAGTCCAACTGACATCTATTTGTTTGGCGTCTCCTGGAAGAAAACTCATTATGTAAAAGGGCATCAGGAGTCTTAGATGATGTGGGAGGGAACTAGACATTGTGAATATTGTGGGAGCTGGGACTCTAATTTGGTTTGTATCAGACAGACCCCATGAATGCCAGGGCTCTCTATAAAGAGACTGAAGTACTGGATCACCCTGGGGCCCAAGCAACCCTGCTTAGGGATCTCTCTAATATACACTTAACCTGGTGCCTATCAGCAACATTGCAAATCTACAGTACTTAGTGGCTTGATGTTAGAGGAGAGTGAGATCTGGCAGGGCAGCAGAAGTGCCCTTTGGGGCAATTGAATACATATCAGAATCCCCCTTGGAAGTCTCAGAAATATGAAAAATAGATTTGCTGAGGTCTAAATGCAAGCTGCAGTCACCCCAACATTGTGATCCCCATCTGTATTTGCATGCTAGTGATGACTGGTTTAAACTTGGCCTTTGCAATGAGCCCTGGATTTGAACTCTTCATTGAAGCAATCCTGTTGCAATGGTATGTTTTACTAAAAACATATCAATGTGTCAGAGTAGGATGTGTGCAGTAGGAAATGTGCTATGAGAGTAAGCCCTGGAGTCCTTCTTACCCAGAAGAATCTGGCCCTTAGAGTTCTCCTTTGTTGTTGCTATGGTCTGAACATGTTCCCCAGAATTCATATTTTGAAACCTAATCACCAAGTGATAGTATTAAGAGGTGAGGCCTTTAGGAGGTGATTAGGTAATGAAGATGGAGCCCTCTTGGATGGAATCATGGCCCTTATCAAAGGGCTTGAGGGAGTGGATTTGTTCTTTTCCACCAAGTGAGGTCACAGTGGACCTCTTTCCCCCTTCTATTCCTGCTGCCACGTGAGGATACCTAGATGAAGCCATCTGTGGGGAAGCAACTTGCACCAGACACTGAACCTGCTGGTGCTTTGAACTTGAACTTCTCAAGTTTGAAGCCTTCTCTAGAGGTCACAGAGAGGAGAGAAAAATAAATGGAGGAAATGGATGATGTTTTATAGAGAAGTTCAACTATCAACTAAAAATTTACCAGAATCTAAGCTCCAGTTGCCAGTAGATAGTAACATGATGAGTTATATCTATAGACCTATAGGTTTCTAAAAGTGAATTAGTGAAGGAGTATCACTATTTCCAGTTCCAAACCAAGGAAATAGAAACCTGGAGGGTTTTTAAAATTAGCCCAGGGAGTGCTCTGACTTTAGCATCTCTTTCTCCAATCATTTTTCACAATGCATTTCTTTTATTGTATGTGTCTTCCTTTCAACATATTTTGGAACCTTGATAGTCACATAGTACCTGTGGTTATGGGTGGGTCTCCGCAGATGTGAGGGCACCTTGGTGGGTCATTAAGTCAGGGAGAGACATAATCTTGACTACCCATCTTTGATATCACCTGGGTTGTAGCTTGGGACTCTTTGACAACCACATGCTGCCCATAAAATCCTCAGGAATGTAAGTTCTTACCTTAAGACTTTGCCAAAACTTTTAGTGTGCTTATGCTGTTCTGTAAAACGGAAATAGAATACTGCTTTCCTCTGGGAAATACAGTCCTAGATGAGCCCTTAATCACCTAAATATTTACTCTATCTTGGCGTTAGCCTTCTACCTAGAGAATACACATTATATCTTCCTCTTAGTTTTTGTGTGTGACCCTTAAAGGAGATCAATGATACAAGGCTATAAAAACTCTCATATTGGACCACTCAGATTGTGTCAGCGGGAGCCACTGACTCAAATATGCTGATCCCAATGTAAGTGGTAAAGAAATCCTGATAATTTACCTCATGGGGGTCGTGTTTAATTTTAAGCACATGGATAACATTGCTAACAGTGCTGTGATTCCTTAATAGTCTCTATATAAAGCCTTCCAGGAGGAAGAGATGTCAGAACTACAAACCCTGCCTTGCAGAAGCTCACAGTCAAGGGTGTGAAACGTCTGTCAGTTGGACCCTGCCTTAGACCATTGATTTGTCCCCTGAGCTGCACTTTTGGATGACCTGGGTGCTGTTTTTTTGTTTTTTTTTAAAGAGATAGGAGCCTGCTCTGTTGCCCAGAGATGCAATCGTAGCTCACTGCAGCCTTGAACTCCTGGGCTCAAGTGATCCTCGTGCCACAGCCTCCTGAGTAGCTGGAAATACAGGTGCACACCACCGCACCTGGCTAATTTTAAATATTTTTTTTTTGTAGAGATAAGGTCTCACCAGGTTACCCAATCTGAGTTCAAACCCCTGGACTCAGGCAATCCTCCCTCCTTGGCCCCAAAGTGCTGGCATTACAGGCATGAGCCATTGTGTCCAGTCCCCTGAGAGTGCTTTTACATACTTTTAATAGCCAGGCCACCCTCTAGACCAGATATTGGAATCTTTGGGGTAGGACCTGGGCAACTGTGCTTTTACAGCTCCTTGGAAGAGTCACCTGTGAAGCCAAGGCTGAGAACCACTGCTTTAGTCTCTTTGCTTCTCCAAATGTGGTCCTTGAACCAGTAGCATAGGTCTCTCCTGGGAGTTTGTTAGAAATGCAGAATCTTTACTCTACCCTATATCTACTGAATCAGACTCTGTGTTCCAGTGAGATCCCCACTTAGTTCCTATGCACAGAAAGGCTCAGGAAGTGTCCCTCTGGAAAATTCAGTAACAAGACTTCTCAGAGGGGGAAAGAGGCCATCTATAATTTTTTGTCTTAATGCGACAGAGAGATTAACATGAAAATGATTTCCATATTATACACTGTTTAAATGTGTTAAAAATACTACTTGCATATATTTGGATTTTAGAGAAAGCTGCCTAATAGTTTTGCAGGCAAAATATGATTCAAAACTGTAGCCAAAAGGCAATATTCAAGATAAATTGCAAGAATTGGACCTTGGCTTAGTGATGCTCTTGAAAACATATCACGTACAGAACACAAGATACAAAAAGAGATATTTTTTTGATTTTTTTTTTTTCTGTAAAGGCTGGTATCTGTTGGGGGAGACATTACTTTTCCAAAGAGGAATTTAGAATGAGAAAGCTTGAATATAAAATGGTGATTGAAAACAAGTGAAGGCTTTGCTGCTTGTAGAAACACAAATACAGACAGAGGCAAACTGTATTTTCAAAGCAAAGGAAAATTCACTCTGTTGGTGGGTGGAATTTACATAGATCTTAATCAAATATGCCCTCTCATCTTAAGTTTAAGACTGTAGCACAACACACAGCCTCTTTGCATGGAATGTTGGTTCTTTGAAGCAACAGAAAAGGGAGGTTAGTAACTGCTGAGAATGGGCACAAAAACATCCTAAGAACAAAAAAGAAAAAACACCCATATGTAGGCAGGTCTAGGCTGAAAAGAGAAATTACCGTTGTTGAGCTCTTATTTGTTGGCCCCTATGCTCAGTTCTGTACATACAGAGAGCAGCAAGGAGACAGTCCACAAAGGCCTGAAAACACAGACCCCCTGGTTTCCGCTGTTATGCCAGATTGTCTGGAAATTCTTGAGGACCTCAGTGAACAATGTCACTATTTTACTTGTGACTCAGAATCCACCTTGCTGCTTTTTAGTGGCTTTCAAAAACATCAAATGGTATTTTCTCGATTCTCTTCACTTTACCCCCTTCTGTCTTCTTACTTTGCTTGCCACTTGCTTGTTCTCTCACTTCTTAAACTGTAGGGAGTCTTCCTTCAGAAATCAGCATCAGGAAAGGTATTTCCTTGTAACATTGTTCCAGAATAGCTCTTCATCCTTGGTGAATATTTAAGGATAACTTCCCTTTGTTTAATTTTTGTAAATAAAATTAATCTCCTGCCTGGCAGCAGGAGAAACTATGTTTCTGAGATTTTTTTCCAACAGCTCTGATGTCCAGCATGCCAGTGTTTTATTTACTTAATATGTTTACTGTCCTAGTGCTGTGAATGAAGATTCGGTTTGCTTTTATAGAAACTCTTAGACTAGAATGTCCTTGGCATAAAGGTCAAGAGCAGTTTGTTCATAGAATATCAGGGTCTTGGTAACCTCCTCTAGCTGGTTGGGATATACCAAGCTAACTTCCACCTCTATGCACCTCTGTCCCTCCTGCCAGAGGAAAAGCAGCTCCCCTTAATGTCCATGACTCAGTCCATCCATTCCACACAAACTTGAAACCACATCCCTCCTGGCCTGTGATGACCTCCTGCCACTGTTCACCTCTGTCTTCTCCTAGAGTTTGACTTCTTCCTTGCTGTCCTCGGCACCATAAAGCCAAGGTCACTGATTGGCTGGTCACGCCTACAGACCCACCTGCTTGTTTCAATTGAGTTAGTTTCCAACATTTAACCATCGAGATTTTACAGAAAAAGCCATATTTCTGTTTTCTCATTAAAACCAACAAAACAAAACAGAAGATCTAGCAAACTGGGCCAACCTGGAGGCAACGGCTGGAGTGGATCCTGGCTTTATCATTCACTGGCCAAGAGCACCTCCATCCTCTATTTGGTTCATCACTTTGTACCTTTGGGCTAAATAATGAACAATTTCATTCTATCTCTTCACCAGTTCTCTTTTTATAGATGTGTTAAAGCTTTTGTTTAATTCATTTTAAAACATTTCAAATCTAGTCATGTACAGCATAATGACATTTCAGTCAATGATGGAACACATATTCAGTGATGGTCCCATAAAATTATGATACTGTATTTTTATTGTACGTTTTCTCTGCTGAGATACACAAGTACTTACCCTTGTGTTATAATTGCCTACAGTATTCAGTACAGTAACCTGCTGCACAGGTTTGTAGCCTAGGAGCAGTAGGCCACATCATAGAATCTAGGTATGTAGTAGGCTACCCCATCTAGATGTGTGTAAGTGCACACTATGATGTTTGCCCAATGTGAAAATCACCTAACAGTGTGTTTCTCAGAATGTATCCTCTTTGCTCAATGACACATTGACTATATTATAGTTTTCATTTTGAGAAGTTTTATTTGTTTTTTAAAACTCATTTTGAGCATTCCTTACAGTATCTGATTCCTTTTTTGTATGTTCAAATTTCTCTTATTTCTTTAAACATGAACAATAGTTATTTTACACCGTGAGCCTGATAACTGCAATATCTGAAGATGTTGTGGTTCTGGTCCCGCTCTCTGCTGTCTCTGCTGTCTCTGCTTGTGGCAGCTTGTCTGTGAGCTGCCCATTTTCCCTGGAACTTCATCTGTCTGAGTCCTTTGAGGCCCTGGTTGAAGTTGAGTTTGTCCATAAAGGATTTGTTTGTTCCTGCCTGTTATCTGGGCACTACCAATCTGGGACCACATTAAGTCAAATGATCTCTTGCGGTATCTTGGACCACATAAGTATTCTTGACACCCAGGATCCCCAGTTTGATGTGGCGAGTAGCCGGGGTTTGCCCACTGGGCTGTACGGACACGTGCTTATCTCCTGAGCTTCTGACCCTTGGCCAAGGTTTTGGAGTGTGTTCGCTAAAGATAAACAGAGTTCTGTAATTATAGATCAGTGAGTTGCTTCAGAGCAGAAGGTGGCAGTCTGCCAGCATTGTTTAGTAATAGTATTTGTGTTTCTGATTTGTCCCTGGTTTTTGTGGAGGCTGGAGATGGCGCATGGGTTTTAATGGTTAAGGCTGGTCACATAGCTAGAAGGTGTCTTTGAGAGACATGCACCATGAACAGGCTTCCTGCTACCAAGGTGCCTTACACACATAATCATATACACACAAGGCCCATAGATGCGCGCGCGCGCGCGCACACACACACACACACGCCAGTGCTTGCTAGAAACCTGGAGACGAAGCTCTCCTATAAGACCCAGCTGTGGTAAGACAAAGAAGCTGTGGCCTGTGGTCTCCTGCCACCTTAAATTCACGTCCTGCTGCTGCTGCTGCTGTGCTGGTTCTTTCTGATAAATCTGTTCCTTGAGTATAAACTGAGTCTTGTGGTCCTTTCAGCAGTGGAGCACCTAAGGTTATTGGCATGTAATTAACACAGCGGGGGCCTCCTCTTCGGTTTCCTACCTTGCTTGGGCTGAGACTTTATCTCTCTTTCCCTGGGTACCATGCAGCTGACAAAGAGAAATCTCATTGTTTTCCATGGTTGATGCAAACACTCAGGGTGCCTCCTTTCACTCTAGTTTCCATGTTCTTCTGAAGATTTCTTCCTCCCTATGCAGGTCAGAGATGCATTATTTCATCCAGAATTGCTTTTTCAATAGGAAAAAGCAAGAAACAGAAATTCAATATACACAATCTTCTTAACTGCAAGAAATGGAAATCCTGAAGTGCATATGTATGATATGTACATACAAACACACAAACACACGGAAAGAAATATATGTGTGTGCATATGTGCACATACATATTTATACATATATGTACATATACACATATATTTTATGTGTGTATGTACCTATACATATGCATATACATATATTCATGACTCTTTAGCCCACTGTAATCAGGCTTTCACTCCTTCTGTACTCCTGATGGTTTAAATTTTGCTCTTCCTCAAGGCTTTGTCCTCTTTTTTACCCCACTCTGTCTCTCTGTAGTACATCAAACTGTTGCTTGGCCAACTACTGCTTGCAAGCCACACATGGCCTACCACCTGTTTTTGTAAATAAACATTTTCAGGATCACAGCTACACCCTATTTATATATTGTCTATGGCATTTTTATGCTATATTGGCAGAGTGGAGTAGTTTCAACAGAGACCTTCTGGCTCACAAAGCTTAAAATATTTCATCTCCGCCCCTTTATAGAAAAAGTTTGCTGACCCCTGAACTATTTTATCTTCATCTGTGACTGTGTCACCACATTGTAGAGGGATAAAAATGAAGCGACGTGCTTCATTGCTGTATTCTTTATATCATCTTTTGGTATTTGCTATTATTTGAAATTACATTTTTTTTTTTTTTTTTACTTCCAAATGGGAGCATGTCCTGGTTACTGTAAAAGAAAATAATGAAGAACTTCAGGGGTTGGGAGATTCTTTGGGGGACCTTACATTAGGTGATTGTGTATGAAAGGAAAATAATGCCACCCCATATATCCCTTTGGGAATCTGTGAAGAATATGAGGCGCTTTATGATTGTGAAGAACAGAAGTGCCAGTCTTCCGGGGACTGTCCCCGACCTCTGACGTCAAGAAGCAAGGGATGCAAATCGGTGTTAGTGAGCCCAGCCAAGAGGGTAAGGTGAATATAGTTGCTTCTTGACCATTCTTGGAAACCCCAGTAGAGCCTGACTCAGCTCTGATATCCCCTTGCAGTACAAACAGCTGGGAGGTTCAGTAGAGGCCAGGCTGCCAGCGTCAGCTAGGGAAGAGCTCAGTCTTATGCAGCTACTGTGTCTGCTCCAAGGAGATCACAAAGCAGGGAGCCCTGGCTATAAACTGCATCACCTTGAGGACTGAGGATTGCAAGTTGGAGAGTTTCTAAGCCACACTGTACTTCTCTTGTCCACGGTGCCCTTAAAACCAGGCTTCTGTTTTGAGAGGCCGAGTGTGAAGATGGCTTAATCCAATCACTTGTAGGGTGGATTAGCAGGGATGTGGATAAGCTGCCTCTGCTAAGATGGGGCCTCCCTCAAGCTCTCTAAGAGCCTGGGTGAAGCAACTGTAGCCATCTAGGGAAAGTCAGAGCCAGGAGTTTTGATTCATACTGGAGATGAGGGATTTGAGGACCAAGTTTCTAACAGGTTCTGATGATTAAATAAGGCTGTCCCCCAGTACTGAGCTAGCCTCGGCTAAGCAGCAAGCAGTGAGCAACTAGGGATTTCATTGATTTGTCCACAGTCTACAGGAGAAGATGTGCACTGCTCTTCTCTGGGACTGTGTCATCTTATTTACCCACATCTAGGATCCTTCTGGATTTTGTGCCACCTGACCTGGGGACACACACAACACATATTGATGACCCCAAAGCAAGTCTGTCTCAGGTGGCTGTCCTGGAAGGACTCACATGCAGGGCACGTCTTTCCAAACCTCCAGGAGGCTCTCAATACTGACGCTAAACTCAGGCCAGATCTCTCCCCCTGCCCTCCTCCCCATGTGTGCTCACAACACCTTGCACCCTCCATGCACCCAAGCTCAAAGCTTTATGGCCGAAGTCCCCTTCTCACAGATTCCATCTAAATGGCTATGAACTCCTATCCTTCCAGGCATTCACGGAGGGTCTCATCATTCTCACTTGTGTCATCACAGAAATGGCTCCACTGGTCTCTTCCTCTAGTCCTGCTGTTCTCTAAGCAGACATCAGAGCATCCTTTGCTCTTTTTATGGCCACAGCCCTTGTCCCCCACTTGCCAGGATTGCGTTCTTCTCCAGGATTCAGGGCACACACACACTGGCACAGGCAGCACACACTGTCACTATACCCATACTTGTCTACATGCACACACACTGCACAGCACACACACTGCACTATACCCATACTGCACAGCACACACACTGCACAGCACACACACTGCACTATACCCATGCTGCAGAGCACACACGCTGCATGGCACACACACTGCACTATACCCATGCTGCAGCACACACGCTGCACAGCACACATGGTGCACTATACCCATGCTGCACAGCATACACACTGCACAGCACACACACTACACTATACCCATGCTGCACAGCACACACACTGCACAGCACACACGCTGCACTATACCCATGCTGCACAGCACACAGGCTGCACTATACCCATGCTGCACAGCACACACGCTGCACTATACCCTTACTGCACGGCACACACACACTGCACAGCACACACGCTGCACTATACCCAAGCTGCATGGCACACACGCTGCACAGTACACACACTGCACTATATCCATACTGCACAGCACACACGCTGCATGGCACACACACTGCACTATACCCATACTGCACAGCACACACGCTGCACAGCACACACACTGCACAGCACACACACTGCACAACACACATGCTGCACAGCACACACACCACACAGTACACACACCGCACAACACACAGGCTGCGCAGCACATACACTACACAACGCACACACTGCCCAGCACACACTGCACTATACCCATACTGCATAGCACACACACTGCACGGCACACACACTGCACGGCACACACACTGCACAGCACACACACTGCACAGCACACACACCGCACTGCACACACACTGCACTGTACACACACTGCACAGCATACACACTGCACTTCACACACACTGTACTGTAAGCACACTGTACACACATGTGCTGTACACACACACTGCACAGCACACACACTGCACAGCACACACTACACTGTACACACATTGCACTGCACACACACACTGCACTGTACACACACTGTGCTGCGCCTAAACTTCACTGCACCCACACTGTGATGTATCCACACTGCACTGTCCACACACTGCACAGTACACACTCTGCACTGTCCACACACTACACTGTATCCATGCTGCTCAGTACCCACACTGCACTGTAGCTATACTGTGCTGTATTCAGTGCATCTACACTGTACACTGTACTATACCCACACAGTGATGGATCCACACCACACTGTCCACACACTGCACTGTACCCACACTGCACTGTGGTGCACCCTCACTATGCTATGCTGTACCCACTGTCCCACACAGCACTGTTCCTACACATCATTGTACCCACCCTGCACTGTACTCACTGCTCCCACACTGGGATGTACCTACTCCACTGTCCCTACACTGAACTATATCCGCTGTGCCCCCACTATATTTTACCCATGTGACTCACGCAACTCTCAGTAATCAAGCCTTATTGGTTGGTCTCCCTTAGTCCCTATGATGGAATGTAAGCTCCAGTTAGGCAGGAATCTTTGTTTTATTCATAAGTAAATTCATGCAGCACAGAACCGCACTCAGCACACAGTGGGTGCTTAGTAAGTATTTGCTGAGGAATGAATTAGAAGGCAGGTTTTTCATAATCCACTTCAGTCCCTAACAAGCCCTCAGTTGTTAAATCAGTAAAATTTCCTCTGTCCAAATTAAACTCTCTTGATAAAAAGCAAGCATGTTTCTTTTTCTGGGCTTAGGCTAGAGCTGGCAAACCACTTAGGCTCCATTTTCTATATGGATCAAACACCTGGGTTCAGAGGAGTCCGTGAGTCCTTAATGACATTTTTCTTATCTACTCTGAGTAATTCTGCTTGCTTAACTATTTCTTCTGAAATATCCTATTATTTTCACAGACCAGTCTAGAAGGGGCCTGCATTAGGCAAGCAGTTTCTGATGCTTACAAAATAGTGTAAGGTTTGGGCTTTTCTTTTCCAAAACCTGTCCAGTGCTCTTGAAAGCACCTTGAAAACAATGCCTGGCACTTAAGTGGGTTCATGGTGTGCTTTGGTTGGGAAAGTCTGTGGACCTGGATGCCTGCGGTTTTTGGATCCATCTCTGATGGTAATCATCAGGGAATGATGTGGCCTTCTTTTTCCGTTAGGTGTAAAGCAAGTTTTCGGCAAATGCAACCATTTAAGATTTGCCCTCCCAATGTCCTCCCTGCTGAAGACAGGAGGGACTCTTTGAACTCCAAGGGATGATTGTCCTAAGAAATGTTGAAGCTAACAGAGAGATGGTGACACTTCATCTCTTTTGTCCACCCTGAGCAACCACTCTACTGTGTCCACTAATAGGAGGATAGGAGGGGAGTGGGGGTGGAGCATGCCACTGTATTCTGAAACAATATGCTCTCTCTAAACACAGCATTCAGGACTTGAGATGTCTCAAGACCCTGAGTGATTTTGTATGACCTTATTGAGATCAGGTGGCCACGGGATGGACATAGTGCCAAATGTCAGCATGTGCCGTGCACCTGCCGGAGCAGTCATGAGGTGTCAGGACAGACAAGCCCACTGGCCTCCTAAGTTTTCTCCTTCGACCTAGCTGTACCTCCCATGCTTCCATCTCCATCCCAGAACCGAATAATCTTTATAAATCAGCAAACTGATGGAGACCCTTCTCTGCTTAAAACCCCCAGGACTCCCCTGTGGTCCTGCATGACCTGGCTCTTGCCTCTCTACCTGGCTTCATTTTTACCCTCCACTAACCCAAGAATAATATCAGAGCATGCAACTCCCAGCTTCTCCTGTCCATGCCTCCTTCCCGGCTGCTTTATGCCTGGGGTGTCCTTTCATTTCCCCTTTCTGGACTAAATTCTACCATCCTTTCAGACTCCATTTGTGGATCTCCTGCCCTAGGAAAACTTCTTACACTTTCATTGTCTCTGTGTCAGCAAGAAGTGTCTGTTCATTTGTAAGCATTAACTGAGTGCCTACTGAATGCCAGACATTGGAGACAGGGCAATGATGAAGACTTGGCTTCACCCTTGAGGGACACAGGGGCTGGGTATCAGAGTATCTTGGTCCTATTTCATAGACTCCAAAAACTGAAAAATCAGGAGGCCATCCTTTGCATGCAGTAAGCATTTAATTATTATGTGAGGAATTTTAATTAAAAATTGAACAGGAACTTTAAAGTTACCGGAATATGCCACCACTCGGTATGATATACCTTTTTATGGCAAACATGGATGCTGGTGTCATTACATATATTCATTAGCATAATGTGCTGTTTTACCAGCATTCCAGGGTCTACTTGGAACAAAAACAGATGTTTCCTCCGGTGTGAACATTTCATCATGCCCTGCAGAAACCTTCCTATTCTGGGCTAGGAATACACATTGCAAGTTTAGAGTTTATGTTTAATATTACTCTGATGGCTTGCGTGGTTGCTATGGAAATTATGGTATTGTTTATTATTAAACGAAGAGCAACAATGCTCCCAATAAAATAAACCTATAATATTGATACAGGGCAATTTTGGAAGGCAATGATTTTGTTTTTGCCTTTTGCATTTGTTGGAAGCTGATTGAAAAAGCCTTCCACTTAACGGAAGGGCGTGCTACATTTGTGTATCTGCTGGCCCCATGAGGTAATTCATTTCTGATAATAAAAAGGAACATTACCTAATTCAAACTTTTATTATGCTGTTGCGTACTGGGCAACCATAAAAGGCACCTAGGCAAATGATTTATTGATCACTTGATAATGAGAAGACATGCCTAAGCTGCTGGAAAGTTCTCCTCAGTCCATAGAGACCAATAGGCAGAATGGATCACTTTCAGAGTGTAGGTGTTGATACGGATATGGGAAATGATTAGGATTCTGAGTTCAGAGGCCTGAGTGTTCCCACTGATATCCAATAGAAACGTTGTTGCAAAGGTAGACCCAGAGAGAGGTTGAATCTCATATTTTAAAAATTTTCTGTCAACAGCTATTTGTCAAACTCTGTAAGAAGATCAACAAAGGTCGAAGAGACTCAGGGTTGCTAAAACGGCACCCAGTGGCTCTCAGGAAACTGGGGCTGTTCGCTGACCCCCAAAGGACCACTGGAACAGTTTTTAGCACTAAATAAAACAGTTGTGAATTTGAAGAGCATGACCCAGCCCTACAGAAAAGCAACTCAACTCATTTAGTTTTGATTTGAGTCTGCTGAGAGAAATGCTCTGAACCTAGTGAAAATGACACAAAGCATGTTCTGATCCTTGTGACGGTCCCAGATTTGGGCAGAACTTCCCAATTTGTGGGACTAATTCCTCCAAATGGGAAGAGAGGGTGGATGAGTTCTCTGTCAACATACAACCACGCCACAACTGAGCGGGTTTAAACAGTATCTATTTTATTGTGCACAATTCTGTGGGTCAGAGATTTGGGTGGGGCTCATAAGCAAGGGGAGATAGATCTTTTCTGCTCCACGCTGTGTTGGCTGGGATCTCCACTGGGGCTGAAGAAGCCAAGATGGCCCCACTCACATGTCTAGTGCTTTGGTGCTGGCTTTTGGCTGGGGTCCTCAGTTCTATTCTGCATGGCCTCTCTTCTCCCCCAGAGCTTCTTTTCCCACATGGCCTCCCTCTTCAGCAAGATGGCCTGGATTTCTTTACACGTCAAGAGGACAAAAAGGGAAGCTGCCAGGTTTCTTAAGGCCTGCACACAGAAGTTCCACAACCTCCCTTCTGTCACATTCTTTGGATCAGTGGCAGTCCCATGGCCTGCTGAGGCTCAAGGAAAGGAAGATAGGTCCCACTTCTTGGTAAAGAGATGGCAACATCACACTGCAAAGGGCATAATGGATGGGAGGAGTTGATGTGTCCATCTTCTTAGGGAAGAATCTACCACAGATGGATGACATGTCAACCACTTTTGAATACTGAGCCAGGTTTTTGGAAGTCGGTCCTCCCTGAGCACCACAGTTAGAGAAGCTGAGCCGAGGCATGTTGTTTCTTCCCTAACACGACTGTCCAAAGTTCAGTTATCACTGCACTGTGGACACTGGGATAAGCCGACATGCTGGAGAGGGGATGCTGCGGAGTGGTCAAGGTGCTCACGAGTGATCCAGCTCCTACACTTGTCTGTATTCCTGTCAGCTGGTTTCAAGATAGCTCTCAAAAGATGTGGTGGATTTTCTTGGTCTGTTTGCGCTGCTACGACTAAACACATACCCTGGGTGGCTTACAAATATCAGAAGTTCATTGATCACAGGCCTGGAGGCTGGGAAGTCTAAGATCAAGGCATAGCAGATTCAGGGTCTGGTGAGAGCCACTCCCTGGTTCATAAACAGCTCTCTCCTCATTGTGTTCTCACATGGTGAAAGGAGCAAGGGGTCTCTCTTTTACAGGGGCACTAGTCCTATTAATGAGGGCTCTGCCCTCATGACCCAATGACCTCCCAAAGACTCCGCCTCTTAACACTGTCACTTTGGAGGTTAGGACTTTAAAAAATGAACTTGAGAGATAGGCACAAAAATTTAGACCATGGTACTGATTAAAACCAAATTTATATGATTGAGCCAAACAACACTGAGCTGAAGTCAGTCTCCTCCTGTCTTCCAGAAGGACTCTTAGTTAATTTTGAGACATTGCTTCATCACCCAGGGTTGGACAGACCTGTGTGACTTTGTTAAAACCTTGAAAAATTACTTTTAGGTTTCATTAGGTTGCAACAAGGTTTATTTTAGCCCTGCCATCATTTCCCAGTGTCAGCCCTCTCATTGCCAGCTAATGACCGTGGAAAATTTTCCATGGTTGCCCAGCAGCAAGCTATAATAGCTGGGGCCATGGGTTACTTTTGCCCCTAGAAGCAGGGGCTACAATTACACCCAAAATCAACCTCTCAGAGGACAAGGGATCCTCCAATATTCCAGATACTGGAATTGAGAGATTGTGAACCATTTAATTTGCTTGCCTGTGAATTCCAGCCAACACAAAGCAATGTCTGTAGGTGTTTTCCAACCCTGCCAGACAGAAATACTAACCTGCTCTTATAGTTAAAATAGCTGCGTTTCCCAACCAAGATTCCTGTGGAAAACAGGAGTATGTGAAAACTCTTAAGAAGGTTTTTATTTTTTTAGGACTTTGGGATACTGTTTATTTCTGAATACACACGTATTTTTAAAGTTTTAAAAATGTATTCAGTAAATGCAACACATCCTGACCCCTTTGTCAAGCAGTGAGCATGTGATGCCCTGGTTAAGTGTGGAGGATTATCCTCAGTAATAAGGCCAAAGGTTGGTCATGTGACCCGAGAGAGCCAATCAGAGTCCTCTGGAACTAATATGTTGACACCAGAAGAAGGAAGCTCTGTCTTACTGTGTTGATCATTTTTCCAGTCTCATGGAGAAGGTCTCACGTCTTCAGTAGGAGACAACAAAACTAACCTATAAGGAGAGAGACAAGCAGAGATGAGAGATGACAGGGAAAGAGAAAGCTGGCAGGGCTGAGACTCCAATTATTATCCTGGAGCTCTCCAGTCATGTAGGTCTTTCCTTCAGTTCTGTGAGCCATTCAGCATCTTTCCTGGCTACAGGACCCAATAGTTTTTTTTTTTTTTTTCTCACTAATCAGAGAATTTTACGAATGTACCCAGTTTTGCTAACATTTCACCATATAGAATTGTTATGCTTCAAAGAATATGATTAACTCATTGGTTCTTATTTCCATTCCATAACAAAACACATATGGCAGCATAATGTTGAGACTGTCTTTTGTAATATTGCCATAGAGAAAGACAAAGACTGTGTAGGCAAAGTAGGTCATTTACTTATTTAGATAAAGTTTTTTACGGACTCAATGTTGTTGTCTCCTCCAAATTCATATGTTGAAACCCTCCCCTGCTTATATTTAGAGAAGAGGCCTCTAAAGCAGTAGTTAAGGTTAAATAAATGAGTTTGTGGGGGTGGGGCCCAGATCCAAGAGGATTAATATACTTACAAGAATAGGCGCTAGATCTCTCTCTCTCCCCCTCTATGTGTGTGTGTGAGCACACACGTGCACAGAAAGGCCATTGGAGCACACAGCAAGAAGGCAGCTGTCTACAAGCCAGGAAGAGAGCCTTCACTAGATACTGACCGTGCCGACATCTTGATCTTGGACTTCCCAGACTCCAGAACTGTGAGAAATGAAGTTCTGTTTTTCAATTCATCCAGGAACCTGTGAATTTTGTTATGGCAGCCCAAGCAGACTTACAAAGATTTTGGTACCATGAAGTGGGATGCTGTAACAAACAACTAAAAGTGTGGAAGCCGCTTTGGACCTGGGTAATGGATAAAGGCTGGAGGAGTTTTGAGGTGCATGCTGGGAAAAGTCTAGATTGTTATAAAGTTAGAAATATTGACATTAAAGGTGATTTTCATGAAGGCACAGAAATAAAAAAAGGAAAGCTGGCGAGAATACCTCCATTTTCTTAGTGAATACATAAATAATCATGAGCATAATGTTGGCAAGAAGAAACCAGAATTTAAGGTTTGGAAAATTGTCAGCCTGTTCATATTGCAAAAAATGAGAAAGTATGTTTAGAAGAGAACACCAGGAGGGTAGCTGGACAATACTCAATAAAGGTATTGTGGGATTATATGAGCAGAAACACTGCATTTGGAACAGAGGGAAGGGAGGTGGGATGAAAGGAAAGAAGGCTGTTAGACTTAGACTCTATGGGACAGGCCAGTAGAGCTATGTTTGTGATGTGCACTGTCCTTCAAGTACAGGGAAGAGTAACCCTGAAGGTGACACAGACGCGATCAGGGCTGCCTCCTTGGTTTCCAAGGGTGGAGCCACTACTGAGGTTTCTACAGGCCAGGCTGCCACCATGTGGGGTCTGGGGAGTGGGGGAGTTGGGGTCAAGAGTCCCACTCAACAGAGCCCAAAGGGTGTAATCTCTACCGCATGAGTCTAGACAGTGTGACCACCATCCCAGTGGATCTGGAGGACTATCAAGCCAAAGAGGATTATTCTTGAGCCCTAAGATCTAACTGAATTTGCCTTGCCAGGTTTTGGACATGCTTGGGACCCATCACCTCTTTCTTTCTTCTGATTTATCTCTTTTGAAATGAGAATATCTATCCTTTGCCTGTCTACCATTGATTTTTGGAAGCACGTAACTTGTCTGGTTTCACAGATTCACAGTTGGAAAGAAATTTTACTTCAGGATTTGTACCTTGAGTCTTACCCATATCTCATTTAAATGATAGTTAAGTGAGAGTTTGGACTATAGACTTTATAGTAGTTGCTGGAATGAGTTAAGACTTTGGGGGCTGTTGGAATGAATGAATGCATTTTACATGCAAGAAGGACATAACTTTCAGGGGAGCAGGGGAAGAATATGATAGACTGAACGTTTATGTCCACTGATAATTTGAAGCCCTAACTCCCTAGTGTGGCTGTATTTGGAGATAGGGCCTCTGAGGAAGTAGTTAAAGTTAAATAAGGCCATAAGGTAGGACCCTTATCTGATAGAATTAGTGTCCTTATAACAGGAGGCACCAGAGAGCTCACAGGCTTTCTCCGTTTCTTTCCTCCCACACACACATCAAAGAAGGGCTGTGTGAGGACACAGGGAGAAAGCATCATCTACAAACCAGGAAGAGAGCTCTTACTAGAAATCCAACCCTACCAGCACCTTGACCTTGGACTTCTAGCCTACAGAACTGTGAGAAATAAATTTCTGTTGTTTAAGCCATCAAGTCTGTGATATTTTGTGATGGCAGCCTAGGAAGATTGATACAAAGTTTAAACACATTTAAATGAAAAAAAAATTATTTATTTATACAATGTAAATATCTTCCAGCTTGATTGCCCCTGTGGGCGACTGCATTTTGGTCGCCACAATATCTCCCATCCCACATGTTCATCTACCACATGACATTGAGTTGTCACCAATCAAGATGTGCAATCTGTGACTTTCCCTTTGGAATTGTACAAACTTATGTCTCATTAGTAATCAGTGTGGTAGAAGTGATGCTGTGTGCCTTCTGAGGCTGGGTCATGAAGACAATGCAGTTTCCAACTTGATAGTTGGAGCACTTGCTTTTGGAGTGCTGTCACCAAGAAGGTTTGAATACCCTAAGGATGCCATATTGTGAGGAAGCCCAGGCCAGTGAAGAAGCCACTTTTGGATGTTCAGCTTACTGTCAAGCACACAGGAAGTATGAAAGAGAAGGTCCCAGATGAAAGTCAACACCAATATCCCAACATGTGAGTGAAGACACCTCTTGATGATTTCAAACCCCAACAATCATCAAGTCACCCCTAGGATAGTATTTCTGAGAGGTCCACAATTGATGTCTCACATGTACTCACATATTGGTTTCTGCTGTCATCACATGATCGATCATCACTGTTGCTCCTCTGCTGCCTGAAGGTTCTCCATCCCTGCCTTTGCCCTTCCCTCACACTCTCATTTCAAGGTCCCTGTCAAAGAGGAATGATTTAACAGCTTTCAGGATTTGGCAACTCCAAGGCTTGTGAAGACTCAGTGCAGAAGAAGCCCCATTGCCAATTTTCAGCCATACTTTGTCACTTGGGCTCCAAAGCAACCTAGAGAGTCACAAAAGCCACTCCTGGGCAGTTTGCCAACTCTAGTAGCCATGCTTATTCAATAACAATTATATAATACTCAACGTGAGACAGGTACTATTTCGATCACTTGAAAAGATTAACCTACCTTTACAATAACCTTATAGTTTTGTTATTATTTTGTTTCACAGAAGAGGATACTGAGATTTAGCAAGGCTAAATAACCAGTTTAGGGTAACGCAGCTGGAAAGTAGTAGAGGTAGGATTTTGTATGTGTGTGTGTGTGTGTGTGTATGCATACACCAGCACATGCATGCTCATGTGTGCATGTGTACTTGTGTCTTTCTCTGCTGCGTATACTTGGAAGCAGGTTTTGGCTTGCCTGAGTCTATGGATGGAGGTAAGAGCAGCCAATATTTATTGCAAGAGATAAACAAACCCTAACCCAGCCAAGCTTTGGGGTTTTAAGAGCTTTCCAGGCCCTTTGACGAAACCCATCAGGCCAGAGTAATGATGCTGAGGTTTGCCATTCATTCTCATCGGGTTTAATGAAGATAAAGGGGCTCTCTTTATGTGTCCAGTTGGGCTTAACAAATTAACCAGGCTGCCGGAGGGGTACATGTGAACAGAATATTTGTCCTCATAATGTTCATTAGGTGGGAGAAAGTTAACTAACCTTTTGTTCTGTGTTTCTTTTCCTAGAGCCCAGTGAAAACTGCAGAGCTGAAATATCATCCCTAATCTTATTTCTGACGGGCCTTTTTCTAACTTCTCCTTTTATGATCATTTCACAGCTGTTACATTGAATCAGCATCATTATGTGTTTAAAAAAATATTATGCTCTGTGTCTCAAAGCTGACTGTCCAGAACTAAATATCCTGGCCCCCTTTGGGCAATGGCAGGCTGTCAGAGAACTGGAAAGGGGGTTGGGTTTGTTTGTTTGCTTCTGTGTCCTCTTGACAGCTCCTGGTGAATGAGTGAAAGCTGTGATTCTCAGATTTTTGCTGTAGGTTTACAACATGACTATAAGCAAATCCCTGTAGCAAATTGCAAAAATGGCCCCGAAGTCCTGAATGCACATCCCTTTCCAGTGGGATTTTGCCACATCTCTCATTAACAGGTGGAGTCCCTGTTTCACACTTTGAATCCGGAATTAGTAATGAGGTTTGCTTTGTCCAGTGGGATGTCAGCTGAGGCTTGAAAGTCACTTGTTGGAGTTTGCTTTACCGTGCTGCATCTATAATCTTGAGACCCTCACGTTACCTGGCTGAGCTAGCCTGCAAGAAAATGAGAGAAGATAAGGAGAAGAAACAAGGTACAACAGTTGATGGTCACCCTTGTTAACTCAACTGACAGACTTCCAACTGCTAGACAACTGAGGGTGGCCACCCTAGATCACTCAGCCATCAGCCAACATGACAACTGATCACAGATACATGAGAGCCCAGCAGAGATAAGCCGTGCCAACCCAGGCAGAAGTATCACCCAACTGACCCACAGAATCATGGACTAAAGAAAATGGTTATCTTTTAAAGCCACTAAATTTCAGGATGGTTTGTTACACAACCAAAGCTAACTGATACATGCTCCTCTTCTCAAAGCACATGACAGCTTGCCCAAATGGGGTGCAATTTATACCAAGAAGTCTTCAGGAAGGTGAAAATCCATGTGCGACAGGAGTTGGCTTTTAGGAAGTTAGTTGTTCCCCTAGATTCAAGGGCTACATTTTTATGAGTGACGTCACTAAGTCTTCTTTCAACATTAAATCTATGTTAAATACACAGTAGCTCTTCTCTTTCACTTTGCACAATACAGATTGAGGTGAGTCAAGTACATGTGACTAAGTAAACTGGGTCTCTATAGAGTTAGGCTTTTGAAACTTCAGACTCTTAAAGCCTGGATAGTTTCCTTTTGAAAATCAATTATATAACATGTTACCATGTTCATGAGTGTCTGGGAGACTGAATAAAAATAATTTCTTCCCTACACACCAAGATCAAACTGATTGTTTAGTTAGATCTACCTAGTTTAGATTGATCGGGTTTATATTTCCAAATTGGCCTTGTGACCCATGCATTTGGAAACAAGTAAGTTAGTTGAGAAGAGTTAAAATCACATCGTTGATAAACCCCATTCATATGAAAACATATTACACTATCACTAAAAATGTATACTGTTGATCCTTGAACAATGTGGGGGTTAGGGGGACTGACTCCCTGTGCAGTCAAAAATCTATGTGTAACTTTTGACTCCTCCAGAATTTAACTACTAATAGCCTACTGTTGACCAGAAAACTTACTGAGGACATAAACATTCAATTAACGTGTATTTTGTACATGTATTGTGTGCTGTATTCTTAGAATAAAGCCAAGAAAAGAAAATGTTATTAAAATATTTAAAGGAAGAGAAAATATATTTATTATTAAGTAAGTGGAAGAGATTATCATAAAGATTTTCATCCTCATCACCTTCATGTTGAGTAGCCTGAGCAGGAGGAGGAGGAGGAGGAGGAGGAGGAGAAGGAGGAGGAGAAGGAAGAGGAGGGATTGGTCTTGCTATCTCAGGGGTGGCAGAGACAGAAGAAAATCTATGAATATGTGGACCTGCACAGTTCAAACCCATGTTGTTCAAGGGTCAACTGTATTTCTATAGATAGATGGGTGTCTCACTTATTACTAATTCTTCCTCAATTTGGGATTGTAAATCTTTTAAGGATATAAATGGTATTCTGAATATCTACTGCTGTATAACAAGTCATTCCAAAACTTAGTGACTTAAAACAACAACAATCATTTCGTCATCTTTCTTGGATTCTGAGGGTGAAGAATTTGGAAAGGGCCTGGCTGGGTGGTTCTATCTCAGGTTTCTTATGTGGCTGCAGTTAGAAGGTGGCTGGAGCAGTAACAGGAGGGCCTGAAGCAGCTGGTGGCTGTCAGATCTTTCTCTCTCCCTTTGTGTAGTCTCAGAGCCTCTCATGCAGTCTCCCTGCATGGGCTATTTTGGGCTTCCCCCCAGCATGGCTGCCTCAGGGCAGGACAGTCAGATTGATGACCTGGCAGCTTAGGGCTCTAAGCCAGTGTTTCATGAAAACACCAGCCTTTTATAACCCCAGAGGTCACATAACATCATTTTGCCATAGTCATAAGCCGTAAATCAAGAGGAGGGAATATAGAGGCCACATCTGAATGTGAGGAGTGTCCCAGTACATCATAAGAGAGTTATGGGTGGGAGATGTTGTGACTCTCTCGAAATACAATCTGTCACAGATGGCCATAGACAAAATCTCTGACTTGATCCTGGATCTATTTTTTGGCCCATGCTTCCCTGGCATTAAGGAAATTGACATAGGTGTTATCATTTGGGTTCTTTCCCCCAACTACCTGCCTCCATCAGTGTCCAGTTACAAGTCAGTTATAAAACAAAGCAAAATACACAAAAAATATGACATCCACGGACAAAGGTGACAAAAGAAGTCTAAGACCAATGGGGTTTTAGCTCATCATTCAGTTGCTCTGTTCTGTTTAATAGACAAGGAAGTTCAAAAGTCTGGGAGCACACCGGGGTTAAAATCAAACAAAACAACAATGACAACAATACAACATTCATTTGAATAACCTTGAATCCAGTTGCAATGAGGAGGAAGAAACCCAAGAGGGACCGCCTACATTGAACCTTCCTTGCACACATTATCTCACATGTTTTTCAGATCTTTTGTGTGGAACTGATTTCATGTCTATAGAGCTTTCAGAAACCCTGGGATTTATAGACACTAGGGAAATGTTCAACTAGTCTGAAAGCTAAATACAAAAGAAAAAATAAAAGAAAGGAGATGTTACTTACAGCTCGAATGCTCTTATTCTTAGTTTCCCAGTGGATGGGGCGTGAAGATTAAAGAAACCAAAGTGGGCTGTCAGAGCCAGTCACATCTTCTGAACCACTTCCTCCCCACCACAGAGCAAAGCACTCCAACTCTAGTGTGAGAAAACACCTCTTCCCAAGGCCTTTACTGGGCTTTGTAGCTGACACTACAGTTTCCCAGTTACACCAAACTTTTTTCAACTTTTTAAGAGATGTAGCTCCTTTTGCAAATTTTGTAAGTTTGAAATTATTTCCAGATAAACAAATTCTAAAATGTAGTCCCATGGACAACACTTTAAAATATTTACTCTTATTAACAGTTTATTGAGAACCTATTACGTACTCATTATCAGGCTGGGCACCATTGCCGCTGAAAAACAATAATGCTTCTTGGTACTTAGGTATGGTCAGTCACCTTAAGGAGCTGACAATAAGTCTAACTAGGCAGGTATTCCTTGTACTGTGTATTTCTTTAGACTCATAGTCATAAATCTTTTAAAAATAAAAACTTGGCCTTAGCTTTAGTAGCTTTAGGTTTTTACCATGCCATAAACCAAATGGTAGTTCAAGGACTCTGCTTTTTCCCAAGGAGCAGTTCTAAAAGGGCGTCTCTAAATTACCCCTTCTTGCCAGATCTTCATGCTTTTAGTGCCTTCCCTAGAAAGTATATCCAAATGAGCTTTGCTTGGAGCTAGATTTTGTTTTTGTTTTGTTTGTGGCCCTCTCTGGCATTTCAAAATGTCTATGGAAGCAGTCTCAGTGCTTTCCATGGGTTATAATACATTTCAAATCCTTTTCCATCATTTCACTTATTACCTGAAATTACATGGCATGGAAACAGTAGAAAATCTCTTCACCCTGATAGACTAATTTTAATGAATAACTGAGGAACTGTTAAAATTTACATCAACGCTCCGCTGTCATTATGAAATTAGCAATAACAGCTATAGTGGGAGAATTCTGATGAGACCAAGGGGGTTGAGTGAGAGCTGGGCTGGAGAGTCTTTGCTTCCAAAGCAGCTGAGGCTTAGACCTTCTCAGCACTGATCTTAAAGCTTGGCATCTGAATGACTTTTCCAGAGGCGGAGTTTTCAAAATGAATCTTGCATTCTTTCCAGCCTCTAATTGATGCTGGGATAGAAACCAAAGACAGGGAGCCAACACTTGTACAATATTTCACTGTTGAAAACTATAGCATCTCATGTTGTAAGTCACGTATGAACGTGGACCAAGCAGCCCATGTGCCTTCTTAGAGCAGGAGAATCGCTTGAACATGGGAGGTGAAGGTTGCAGTGAGCTGAGATCGCGTCACTGCACTCCAGCCTGGGAGAGAAAGCCAGACTCCATTTAAAAAGAAAAAAAGGATGGGGCTCTAGACAGATGGAAAGAGAGCTATGGGACATGGGAGGTGCAGTTGCTGTTTTCCTCAACGCTTTTCAGGTAGGCTTCTTTGGGGGTGTTCATCGAGTGAACAACGTGGAGAAGGGATTTAAACATCAAAGAGTGGCCAGGGAGGAGGGTCTTCAAGTTGCCTCCTCCTAAGATTTTCACAATTTTTACTTTCAGCTCTTCTGCCCCATTTTTATCTCTCCAGTCCTTGGTTATGGCCCATATCCATCACTGGAGGAAAACAAAATTATGTTTCCAATAAGAATATTTTGTGGACATCTTTAGCAGACACTTTTGGTGTATCTCTCCCTCTTCCCCTCAGCATACCACTGCCCCCTAACCAATTCCAAAATATGTGGGCTCTCCAAATGAGCCAGGAGCGAGTTTTCTGGGAGTAACCTTTAGCTAAGCACAAATGCAAGCTAAGGATCAATAACGGAGCTTCCTCACACCTTGGATGGGACCATTCTGAGGTGTGTTTTCACTATGAGCTCCCCAGTGGGACATCATTAGATAACGACTTCAAGGGAATGTGACATATAATTTAAATATCCTATCTGTGGCCACATTAGTGCTTAGTAAATAATCAGCAGTAAAAATCGTATTGGGTTCCTCTTGATCACTGACCTTCTGCTAGCTATTGCTTATGCTGTTGAGTTTCTTAAGGTTGAATTTTAGAGTTCCTTTTTCTTCCTTCCTTTTTTCCTTCTGTGTGTAAAGTCCTTCATTTAGTTGTTTCTCTCTTCTTTTTAATTGAGTCTGTGTCATGATCATTCTAATTGCAAAATATCTACCTAGTAGAAATCTGTTCATTCATTCACCCTGTACTGGCTTCTTCATCCTCACCCCCTACAGGAACCTCCTGGGGATGTTTACCAAATAAACTCATGCATTCCTTGCTAGAGGAATACACCTGGACACACCCTTGAAAAGAGAGCCATGTAATCCTGCTTATTCATCACTTACTCACCAGACATTTACCCTGACCCCTCCATGTGTAAGGTACAATGCTCAGAGCTGAGTGAAAAAGACGAGAGGCATGCCCCTTCCTGTTTCTCAGAATTGACTTAACACAAGGACCTCAGGAGGGAGGGATATGAACCCACCCAAGGTCTCTAACCTAAGGGTTCCTGCTGGAATGTCCAGAATGATCGCCTGCCCTTTAAACAGGTTGTGAAGAGGAGATTGCTGCAAAAGTTCCAGTGACGTTTTCATGCCCACTGCTGCTTCTCTCCCAATCTCCTCGTATTTCTATTCAATGTTGGGTTCTTGACGACATTTGTTTGGCTTTTGAATGTGTCATACCTTCTTTGAAATTTTTTACGGTAGTATAATATCAATAAAAGGAATAGACAAACCACCTAAGAAATCTCTCTCAGGCCCCTCCAGGTCTCCTCCCTCTCCTGACATGGGTAGTCCCCATCTTGACTTTCCACGGTGTAGTTTGCCTCTTTTATTTTATTTTTTTACTTTAAATATTTATGTGTGTGAGGCTCATTCATAACTTTGCATGTAATTATACACTTTCCATGCTCATCACTGTGTAGTGTTTCAAGCTGTGAATGTACCATGGCTTATTTAGCCATTCTATTGCTGATGGGAAGTTATGTGGTTTGTATTTGGAGCCCATTATGAATAGTGCTGCTATAAGCATTCTAATACACCTTCTGAATATATGAATGCAATTCTGTTGGATAAAAGCTCAGGAGTGACATTACTGGGTCCTAGGATATGCATGAAGGTTCAGCTTCATAGATGCTGATGGTATTCCATGGTGGGTATACTGGCTTTCACTTCCAGCAACAGAGCATTGTTTGAATGAAGGGTATTCCAACGAATGGAATAATTCCATTGTTCTCCATCCCCATCAATGCTTCAGTGTAGACATCTTTTTCCTCATGGGTTTGGGCTATGCCTTTTAAAATTTTCTATAGAGAAAGATTTATATGTTTTATCTCTGCTTGAAGCAGAAAGCTAGAAGTCTCATACGAGGGCTTTGTGATTAATAAGAATTCATTTCTGCTATAAAATTTCCTACTTGGCACACTTTTTGTCCACGGTGCTTTGAAATTGCGACTTATCTTGGGAGATGCCTTTTGCTAGGCCAATTTCAATACTTTAACCAGCGAGTCCTTCTCCCACCTCCTGGGAGGTGTTTGCATCACCCCATTTCTGATGAAATGTGAGTCCACCCACTTGAGGGTCCTCCTCTCTGCCAGTCCTGTCTGCTTCATTATCTCCCTAATGCTGTCCTTTTTTGCCCCTTTTCTTTTGTTTGGCTTGATTGCCACTATTCTTTGATAACCTTCTCTTTTACAAAGCAACAAGCATTTCTTTCACTTTCTTTTGATTATTTATGTGTACATCTTTTCTTCATAAGTCCTTGAGCAGACACTCAAGCTGCTTTGTGTTCTTAAATGCTCTCCTTTCATTTCTAGATGTTAATTTGTACTTACAGGGGAAATAGTGGTTACAAGTGCTTAAGGGTATGAGCTCTGAGGTTAGGCTTCCCTGAGTCAAATGCCAGCTCTGCCACTTGCCAGCTCTTCAGCCTGAGAGGGGACCATGATTGATTAGAAGTTTAGTTCTCGACGGTGTGGTGGATGATGATATCCTCCGAGAGAGCAGAGTGAATATTAGGATATTTATTTGAGCAGGTTATATCTATATATATTCACTGATGTTTACCAGACTGATCATAATTTTGACTCCCGAGACCCGAGATCCATATATTTCTTTTTCCCATCCATTTGTTCCTTTTTCTGTTTTCCTCCTTCTTTTTCTTTTTCCTTCCTTCCTTCCTTTCCTTCCTTCTATTCTTCCTTTTTCCTTCCTTCTCCTTCCTTCTTTTTCTTTTTCCTGCCTTCCTTTTCCTTTTCCTTTTTCTTCCTTCCTTCTTTTCTTTTTCTTCCTGCTTCTTCCTTCTTTTTCTTCTTTTTCTTCTTCTTTTTCCTTCTTCCTTCTTCCTTCTTTTCTTTTTCTTCTTTTTCTTCTTTTTCTTCTTTTTCTTTTTCTTTTCTTCTTTTTCTTCTCCTCCTCCTCTTCCTTTTCTTCCTTCCTTTTCTTCTTCCAAGTCCTTCCTTCCTTCCTTCCTTCCTTCTTCTTTCCTTTCTTCTTTTCCTTTTTCCTTTTCCTTTTCCTTTTTCCTTCCTTTTTCTTTCTTTTCCTCCCTCCCTTCCCCTCTCCCTCCTTCCTTCCTTCTTTCCTTCCCTCCCTCTCTCCTTCCTCAAATATTTACTGGGGTCTACCATGTGTCTGATCCTGTGCCAGAAGCTGAGATGTAATAATGAGAAAGCAGTTGTAGTTCCTGTCCTTAAAGAGTCCACAGCTCAGTTTGGGTGATATGAAATCTGATATTCACACTAATACATAAATACAAGCTGTGATATGTATCTAAGACCAAAAACACGGGGTTCTCGGATGGTGCCTAACAGGAAGATGTGACCTAGTCAGACAAGACTGCTCTGAAAGACTTTGGTCTGAGGCCTAAGTGATGCAGGGAATGAGTAGACACCCCACATCCATTGTGGAGTATCTCTAAGAGATTATGATTATTTGCTCTTTTAATAGTTATCCCTCCACGTTGTTTATGGAAAAGCTGTGCAGTGGCTGTTAATTGGTGGCCCCAATAAGCCATGTGTGCTGATAGTCATACCTTTGTGAAGCCCCTCCCACACTGACACTGGGCTTGGTCATGTGACTTGCTTTGACCAATGAGAAATTAGCATGCCCGACACACGCAGTCTCCCTCTTGAAGCCTTAGACCACTACAGAGAGGGTTGACTGTCCTGCTGGAGAGTTCATGAGGAGAGAAGCCAAGGAGGCTGTGAGACTACAGGGAAAGTAAGAGAGACACACACACCAATGTGGCCGGCTCCCAGTGCTGCTAGCCACAGACACTGGACATGTGAGTGAAGCCACTGTGGCTCCTCCTTTCCTTAATGAAGGCACCTGGCCAACAGTGCACGGGTAGAGCCATCCCCACTGTGTCCTGCAAGATTGTAGCATCCCAACTACTCTTCTTTTAAGCTACTAAGTTTTGGGATGGTTTTAACACAGCAACAGATGCCTGGAACATGCTGCTTGATCATCCTATCTGAGCTGAGTACTTATCAGATGGTGCAGAGCGGTGTCATTACTTCCCTCGCAGCCCTGTCAAACAGAGGCGTCTTAGGCTTAAGTCTGTGAACTCTGTGAAATCAGATTCCCAGTTGCACGTATCTGCATATTTTTTTCCTGGGGAGAGAACTCATGACTTTCATTGCACATTCTCAAAAGAATCTGTGATTCCTAAAATAAAGCAATACATTATTTTTGAAGAAAATATAGACTTATATTCTTCAAAAAGAAGTTTGACTAAAGTGCTCTGTTGGCACAGAAAGAAAGGAGTAATTAACTATGCTAATTGGAATTGAGGGTGGTTTCCAGAGTGGAGGTGATATGTATTTATCTCCTTAAAATTTCTGTAAAACTTCTGTAAGACTGAATTTGGGATCCTTATGTTAAATAATTTATTCTCCTTTTGTGTTACATAGAGTTCATTGTACCTCTGACCTTTTAAGTTGGGCCAATTTACTCATTCTTTCCCTGAAGACAAGAATTTAAATATCAGATATTATGGTAAATAATGAAAACTCAGGATCAGGTTTGCCTCCAGCATTTGTGGGGTTCCTGGCAGGAGTGAAAAGTGAAGGCTCACTCTGATCTAAATATTTTAAACTTATAAATTAGGCTAACAAACTCTTAAATAAAATATGTTCTGTTCTCCTACCTTGTCAAATTTAGCTTCAAATTTAGAATTCTCAGATGCCTTGGAGTTTTACACGGGCATGTGGAGTGTGGAAAGAAATGGCCCAGGCTCCTTATGCCAGTGGGTGACTGATCTCTTTTCTCTCCCGCTACCCCATCTCTGTCCTGCACAGGCATCCCAACCACATCCAGGCTCCGTTCGTGCCTCTCCACTATCAGCTATACCTTGACCTCCTCCAGGCTAAGAGTGCACAGAACAGCAGCACAGTTCACGCCCAGAAATGTTGACCCATCCTGTGATGGACCCAGGGAAGGGCCCATATGAACATTCTAATGCCCTCCCAATGCAATCCCCTAAGAATAGGCTATGGGCCCTTTGGGCAGGGCATTTCAGGGTTTCGGGTATCTGGTGTGTGATCTAGAAGGTTGTAGAGGATCTAGGTGGGCAGGTCTCCTTGGCCCCACGAACTCCTCACCATGGTGAGGGATGTGGCCAGAAGATGACCAGAGTGGAGCCCCCAAAACCGTGCTATTCAGTGTGGTAGCCACTAAGCGCGTGCAGCTACTGTGCAAATTGCTGAACGAGTTTAGTATGAAATGCATACTACATTTCGAAGACACAGTACAAAGGAAAAAAAGAAAGAAAAATATCTATCTCATGAAACATATTTAGCTGTTTCCTTTGCCTTTTTCTTTTTAAATGTGGTTATGGGGAATTTTAAATTACCCTTGTGGCTCACTTCGGTGGCTCTCTTGGACAGCGTTGCTTTAGAGCACAGGCAGCAGAGCCCCTGTGGTCCCTCTGTAATTGCATAAAAGCAGTAAGACCCTTGATAGCTCTTGGCCTCCTTGCCCAGCGCCACTCACTGCCATGAAACTCTTACCTGGTGTTGACTGGTCTCATCTTCTACATCCTGACTCTTGGGTTCATGGCCAAACTTGGATACATAACTCTGGACTTCTACCCTGGAATTTAACAAGGTCCTGATGCTCCCCATATTGGCTCTCTGGTATTTGTTTCTGACTTCTTGCCTTTCCCCCACCTCCACCTCCCATTATCTTGAATGAAAGCCCCTTTTCCCATCCCCAGGTGTGGCCCCTCAGGTATTGTCTGTCCTATTCCTGGCTCTCCTTATGAAGCGTGGGTGAGATCTCATATGCTCCTCCACTCTTTGGGGTTCATTTTTGATCTACACTTCCTGTGGTATTTGCTATTACAATTTGAGTTTGACTGATAACAGCTTCATCTCTTAATCCTCTCAGACATATTTGCATTTTTGCTGGAGCCTTCAAAGTATTTCCCCAAGGAAATCCTCAAGGAATCCAGTGTGAGGCCAAGGAGGGAGGCAAATTCTACACTTTCCTTAAGAATCTTACAAACCCTTCTATTTGCATGTATTATTTATTCAAAAAACAGTTTATTCAAAAAACATTGAGTCTATGGTGCAACAAGGTATTCAAGCTCCTACTAGGTTCTAGTCACTATTCTTCTAAGCATAGGGACTCAACAGAGATGCTCCATTTGATAAATTAATTAAGAATCAAGGAATCACAGCAGCAGCTTCTCTTCTCTACTGTGGTGGAGCACTTGGTACTATACATGAGTGGGCCAGGGAGGTGAGGGCAGCTTCCCTGAGAGACAGCCTCTGAGAAATCAGTAAAGGTACTGAAAATGTAAATGGCTTCTTCAGATGCTTAATGGGTTTATATGATAGAAACCAAGTCCACTGGTGTATACATTGGGGGCCGCACCACGCCTGCCTCACTAAGGAACTTTCCCTGTGTAACAACCTCACAGCAAGTAGGATTAACATTTTTGACTTTGTGCCAGTTCCATGGCATGTGGAACTGGACTCCTTGGCTTAGCAAAGGAACACATTGCTACCTCATGGATACCAGGCCTACTCCATATAACAGGGATAATGTTTTGAAATATAATCCTATGAAATGACTCTTTTTGGAAATTGTGTTTCCTATAGGTTGTACTTTTAAAACTAGAGAAGCTGAGGTTGATTGCCCCAGAGAAAGGAAGACAGAAAACTGCTCAGAGTCACAGGTCTAGTTCTTGGCTTTTGGGATTCTAAATAAATGCTATTGAGTCTATGGTGAAACAAGAGTCTCAAATGTCAAAATGAAAGAACCAGGCAGTTGAGAAAGCAGAGAAATACGCTGTTTGTTTTTTCTCCTTAGAAAATCTGACAGTTCATCCTTGAAGAGTACATTGCTTTTAAAAAATCACAAAGACATAAAAGTTGGTGGACTTTTACTTATGCCTTAAGACTTAAGACGCCTTTCTAAGTGACCCTGAGTTGCTGATCCGCTCTTATAAATCCCATTAGGCCCCCTGAGTTCAGGTCTATGTTGCGGAAAAAAAAAAGTTACTGTCATTTGCCAGGCAGGAATCATGATTTCTTTATCTGTGCATCTCCAGCTCTTAACACAGCAGTGCAACCGTGTTGATGTTTGACACATGTTTAGCAAGTGAATGAATAAGGGAACAAATTCTCAGAGTAGAGAAAAGACATTAAAAGATGGGCCTGAAAAAAGACAAGGCTACAGGGACATGTTTTCTTAACGTGTTTTCTTTAACCAATAAATTAAAACATTATTTATCGAGGTAATAAGGATTGCCCCAGGTTCTGGGTGGTTATCAGGTTTGGCGCTGGCCTTCTAGCTTATAGCACAGCAACATCTTCAAAACGGCAGGCACCACCAAACAGTGTCGAGGCTACAGCTCTTCTCAGATGTGATAACAAGCCTGTCACTGGTATTTATGGGCCCTACATTGCTGGCTAAGCCTGGCCATCTGTTGAGAAAACCCTTCAATTTAAGTAATATCTTAGTAACTTTGTTAGTTCCTCAAAGGCTATCTTCGAATATCTTACAATTCCAGTTGTTCCCAGCACCCAGCATGGTGCTGGGTATAGAGTTCTTGGGTTTGTGTTTGTCAGGTAGGAGAGGCTCTGCTGTGGTAACAAGTAAGACCTGAAATCTCAAAGGCTTCACACAAAAGGTGTTTTCTCTTGGGTGTGAGATATGAGATGGACTGGCAGAGACTCTCCTCCACGCAGGTACTTGGGTATCCAAGCCCCTTTCACTTTGAGGCTCTTTTCCAAAGAGGAAGAGGGTCATGGAGGAGGCAAATTGACTGTCAACTGCTTTAGCCCAGAAATGTTGCTTCAGGACGAAGTCCTAGTCATGTGATTCTAATTGACTCTAAAGGAGGCTTCAAAGCATGGGTAGATTTGGTGAGAGCTCAGTATCTTTGCCACAGTACAACAAAGCCATGTGTCTGATGGAGTTGAAATGACACAGGATGACCCAGCACAGATGGAGAAGATAGGGTCCAAGATCCAACTTTGTTATTTACTAGTTATGTGATCTTGAATATGCTACTTAGTCTTCTTGTCTCAGTTTTCTTATCGATACCGTTGGTTTAATTATAATAGTATCTATTTTCCAGGGTTGTTTAGAAGACTCAATGAGATGACAAATGTGAAAAGGGCTTTGTAAAGTGTAACATACTTTTAGAACTTTCTTAATTTTTCTTTTTCATTTTTTCCCCTTTCAGGGTACTATGCAGTTGTGAATGTCTTACGACACAGTGCATACGAGCTGCAGAGGTTGAATGTGAACAGGGAGGGTTAGAGTCCTGTTTGTTTTTAATTTTTCTGTATTGTCAGTGCCTACCATGGATCCCAGCATATAATGATACTTAATAAGTACACGTGTCTGCTAAATGAATAGCCGATTGAGTGAGTGAAATCTAAACCTCAGCAATGCGGTAAAAAAGTGAGTATATTCATGTCCTCTGGTTTTCTGACTTAAACGTAATCTCTTAGGGCTTTGCCCTAATATTCTAAATGGACTGATAACAAAGATTCTTTGCTTGGTTAAACTTTAGTCAGTCTCTTGGGGAACCTTCTCCTAGGCTCATCTGTGCATGTTTTTGTAAAACCCAGTTTTAGCAAGAACCCTGATAAGTCAATTTAGCAAGAACTGCTCATTCTCTCTCTGTCTGATTAGCCTTGATATCTGATCAGGTTCCTCCTCCTCCAACATCACCTGTAAAAATCCTGTAGGTTCGTTTGGCCAGAATCCCCCTTACTCCTGATATATCCTGTAAGTCATTTCCACCCATCGACCCCACCCTGCTCGTTAGCTATTAATTCCCACGTGCCCATGCTGTACGCAGAGTTGAGCCCAATCTCCCTCCTTCACTGCAAAATCCCCTTACCATGACCCCTATACCTGTCACAATGGTCCTGAATAAAGTCTGCCTTCCTGTGCTTTATCCAGTGTCACTGAATGATTTTTTTTTCTTTAACAATGAATGCTATTGCTTTCCTACACTGCAAAGACCAGAGACATAAAATGGTCCTTTGGGTCAGAAATGAATTAATATATTCCTTGTTGTGTTTTCTCTTTTTCCGAACTAAATAATCACCCTTCTTCCTGGGCTAGGCTGAAACAACTTTAGCAATAAGAGGAGCAATAACAAGAACATAGTAAGAACAGTGACAGTTGACCAAGCGCTACCATGCACTAGGCACCATGTGAACACAGCACATCCATTATGTCTGCTAGTCCTTACAGCAGCCTTCTCCCTGTTTCAGAGATGATGGAATGCAAGTTTCCAGAGTTGGCAAAGTGGTCATAGGGCCGTTGTTTGAACCCAGATGAATCTGCTTCTAAAACTCTTACTCTGAACCGCTTTGCAAAATTGCCCCCTTTAGCGTAAGCCTCAACCGTACTCCAAATATAAATGCTGGAAATATTTTTCTTTCATAACTCATTGTGTTTTTTTGGTAAGACACTCTTTTCAAAGAAACAGTCATATTGTCAGCATCTATAATTGGTTTTTTCAAACATAAAAGATGCTGCTGCTGATAGGTTTACATAGGAGACAAACAGAATCCTTTGGGGGTTGCTACTTCCAGAACTGCAGTCTTTTTGTTTTCTCTGCAGGTTAAGATAAATTCATTTATTCCCCTTTCTTTCCTAACATTGTTCTTTAGAACAGAGGTCCCTCACTCCTGGGCTGCAGACTGGTACTAGTCCATGTGGTGTATCAGGAACCAGGTTGCACAGCAGGAGGTGAGTAGTGGGCGATATTACGACCTGAACAACGCCTCCTGTCCGATCAGTGGATTGTGAACTGCGCATATGGGGGATCTAGGTTGCATGCTCATTATGAGAATCTAACTGATGATCTAAGGTGGAACAGTTTCATCCCAAAACCATCCCTCTCACCCCCATCCGTGGAATAATTGTCTTCCAGGAAACCAGTCCCTGGGGCCAAAATGTTGGGGACCGCTGCTTTAGAATGTGCCTCCCATTATACCTACTAATCATGGCAGGTTTGGTCTGTGGCATTCCAGGTACTACTGCTGCCCCCCCCACCACCCAGACTTGATGGTATAAAGCAACAACATTTATTTGTTCACAGATTGTGTGGGCCAGGAATTTGAACATGGCAGAGTGGAAAACTCTTCTCTGCTCCATTGTGACTGAAGGTTTAACAAGGAAGACTCTGTGGGCTGGGGTTACCTAAACATCTTGGACAGCTGAGTAGGGCTTCCAAGTTGGCTTCCTTGCTCTCACATCCAGTGCTTGGCCTGAAGGACAGTCAACCACGGCACCTGCATGTGGCCCCTCCACATGGTTTGGCCTTCCTCACAGCATGGAAGCTGGATTCCAAGAAAGTGTATATTGAGAAGAAGCAGCCAAAGAGCAAGTCTTCCATGATAATCAGGTGGAAGCTACATAGCCTCTTCTGATCTAGCCTTAGTAGTCACACATCTTTGCTTTGCCTTATTGTTACGAGTGAGTCATAAATACAACCAGATTAAATAGGAGGAGAATTACAGTCGACATCTCAACTGGAGGAGTTTCTAAGCATTTGCAGCCATTTAAAGAAATGCCAGTAGTTAGTAAGAGCATCTCCCTCATCTATCAATACTCTTTAGAGTAACCAGGTACATCCCTCAAAGAAGAGAGTTCAGGGTGATACAAATGATAGCAAAACTAAAAAAATATAAATTAGTACATTTAGCTGGGCACAGTGGTTCATGCCTGTAATTCCAGCACTTTGGGAGGCTGAGGTGGGCGGATCACTTGAGGTCAGGATTTCAAGACCAGGCTGACCAATGCAGTGACACCCCATCTCTACTAAAAATACAAAAATTAGCCAGGTGTGGTGGTACATGCTGGTAGTCCCAGCTACTCAGGAGGCTGAGGCACGAGAATCACTTGAACCCAGGAGGTGGAGGTTGCAGTGAGCTTAGATCTTACCACTGTACTCCAGCCTGGGCAACAGAGTGAGACTCCGTCTCAAAAAAAAATTATATATATATATAAAAAAATTGATTCATGCATGGCACAATCATATGATATAGCAACTGTAGCCATTAAAATTATGTTTTCAAATAAAATGAAAAGAGAAGGAGCAATGTGTCAATGGCTTATAAAGTTGGAAAACACTACAGATAGTATGAAGAACCTCTAAATATATGTCACAGTTTGAAGGAACTTGGCATTATGAGTGACTTTTTTCTTCTTCTGCTTATCTGTATATATGATATTTTTACAATAAGCATATGCTGCTTTTGAAAGAAGGAAAAAGTTAATCAGATAAGAGGAAGAAGGAATTTGAAAAGATGAAAACATTTGCATTAATTTCAAAAGACCAAGAAAGTGTTTTAGGTCAAGCCATGCACGGAGCTAGACCCTGCTGACTTTCTGGAGCCTGAGGGGCTCTGGTGGGTGGGCAGACTAAGGGGCACCGTGAAGCCGGAAGGGACATTTGAATCTTCATGCACAAGCCTTGACTTTGGAAAGGAGGAAATTAAATGGAGGGTAACTTGTGCAGAGTCATACATCTAGTTAGTGGAAAAGTTCAGCCAGGATCATAGGCTCTTAGTCTCTAGCCAAGATGGTTTCTTCTTCACCTGCTGCCATCAGCTGTAAACTGACAAGAATCAGTTCCCTGTGCTGTTACATGAAGGACTGACACATTTCTACTTCGAGTAGGCGTCTTCCCTGCAGCATCGTAGTTGAGAACTCTTGGATGCTTCTGGCTTTGAAAAGGAGGATGTGATTTTATGGAAACTGAACTGGGTGTTGTGATAAACTTAGCAGTCACTGGTCATATCCAATGACAGGTGACAATTTTATTCTGAAATAAGTTGAACTCCAGAGTGAAGAATGGGAAAGATGATAATGACAATGTGCTTCCTCCTTTAAGGGGAAAATGAGAAAGACTCAGCTTTAGGGGTAGTTGAGGAGAAGAACCCACACTTCAAATGTTGCATTTCTAAGATGCTATGGGGGGCCAGATGGCGCTGGTACATCTAAAGGCAGCTTAGAATGAACGTATCATCCCTGTCCCCAACATATTTTCCTCTCTGTTACCAGACACATGCTGTACAGATCCCTGAAAAGAGCACAAGATTCAAATATTTTGTCATCAATATTCTCTATTTTTGCCTTCAATTTCCATCCCATTAGAGATAAAAGTCTCATACAGTTGCTTCTGGCTAATTGCATTTTGTTTGTTTATTTGTTAATTTCTTAATGAAGAGGTGCTGCTTGAGGCAAGTGCAGATGAAAATGGTAATTTATTGTTTGGGGCAGGGAGGTTGGCTAAAGAAATGGGGAAAGAGCACAAACACTTATAACCTGGACTCAGTAATTCAGTGAATTTTCTGGATAAGACCATTGCCAGAAATACTTCCAAGGAGGTGGGTTGTGGAGCATAGAGATCTACCGCTATAATGAACAAGTTTAAAGGTTGATTTCTTTCCCCATACAATTTTAATTCAGCTAGAACCAACACTTTATAGATTGCTTTCATAGATTTTTCTGGGGGGCTATTTTCAAAGAAGTCAAAGAATAGTTGGTTGTTGTTTTCATTTTTCAATAAAGCAAAGACCCAGTTGATAGGATGTAGTTTTCTCTAAATCTTAGACAGTGTCTTCCTGCCTATTCTGTTGTTCAGATGTTGTCTTCTGTAGAAAAACAAAATACCCCACCTTCCTCTCACTCTTCCTCCTTCCTTATTGAATGCCTTCTAGGCATCCACACAGTACATAGATTTGTTTCTATTTCTACATAAACTTACGAGGGTAGTTGTGATTCTTCTCATTAAAGGTGGTGCAACCTATGTACCAGATATTCAGAGAGGTTAGGTTCTTATCCAAAGACATTGGCTACTAAGTTACTGAGGTGGGAATCAAATCCATGATGAGTATGGATGTTTTGTATCCTGGGGGTTAGGGGCTAGGCTATTCTGGTAGGTAGGGGTAAGCTACCCACAACAGAGAAGAAGGTCAGAGGGAGAAATTTGGGTAATTCAGGTTACAGGATGGGGACCTTCTTTAAATGAGAAGAGATTCCTTTCAGTAGAGGGAACCTCAGCGATGCCTATGACCGCAGGGGTTACCTGGACAGACGTTGGTGAGGCCATCACAGAAGAGTACTCACTGTGCCCCCAGCAGTGTAGAAAGTTCCACAGTGCATCGCTTCATATGGAGATCGTCTAGAATCCAAACCTCTGTGACCCTAAAGCATCAATTCATAAAAAAAGTTTTCAGACAAGTTGGCTAAATGTCCTTAAAGTGTTGAAATGGACATAAAATAGCAAAAGACACCACAAAAATGCCTTCTTCTGAGGTTATTAGGACAGATTTACAGAATAGTGGAAATTTGATATTTAAAATATAAAGATAATTCAGAAGTACCCTAGGCAAATTTTGCTTAAAAATGATTAAAAAGCCAAGTAGAGGCCGGGCGCGGTGGCTCAAGCCTGTAATCCCAGCACTTTGGGAGGCCGAGGCGGGTGGATCACGAGGTCAGGAGATCGAGACTATCCTGGCTAACATGGTGAAACCCCGTCTCTACTAAAAATACAAAAAACTAGCCGGGCGTGGTGGCGGGCGCCTGTAGTCTCAGCTACTTGGGAGGCTGAGGCGGGAGAATGGCGTGAACCTGGGAGGCGGAGCTTGCAGTGAGCCGAGATCAGGCCACTGCACTCCAGCCTGGGAGCACAGTGAGACTCCGTCTCAAAAAAAAAAAAAAAAAAAAGCCAAGTAGAATTTCAGAAAAAGATAGATAATGGAAAGGATTCGGAGAAGGATTAAATATTAGATAACTTGATCATTAGGCAACTAATTATTAGCAAACTAGCCTTAAGAATGAGCTGAAGTCCAGAAAGTTCCCTGGGTACTGTTCATGATCATGGCCAATACTCTGTCGGACTTCAAGTGATGATCGAATATTACAAGATAATGATAAAGTCTTTAGAGATTATATTGTTATGTGGGGAAATATCAGAGTACCAGAATAATAAGGATAACTGTTACTTTTAGGTGGATGGTTTTTCTTGCTACGATTACAGGGCAGGAGGGCTGATTTATTTGAGAAAAAAAGAAAGTAGTGTATTTTCCCCCAAATAGGAGAGTCATGTACTGAGCAGAGGGATGCAAAAGAGGGAATGAGTGTTATTGGAACATTGAGGCAGCAAGAGAGATGGGATGACACTTAGCAGCTGCAGAGTGAGAAACTCTGGGAAGAAAAAGAGATGTCTAAAGATGAATTTGCAAAAGAATTCTATGACCTTGGTAATGCCCTTGTGCTACCCCCTTAAAGAAATCTAGAATAAAGAACGGTTATTCTTCAAGTTTCAAAAGGCAGAGTTTTATTATTGTTATTGTTGGATGCAAAGACAGGCCTCAGAGATGCCTAGTTATAGTCAGGTTAGGATCTTTTAATTACTCTTCCTTTTAATGTCCAGAGCACTTGCGAGTGAGAAGTGCCAGGAGAATTATTTATATTCCTTTGGGTAATATAAATGGGTAATTTATATTCATATTATACCCAGTAATGGGATTGCTGGGTCAAATGGTATTTCTGGTTCCAAATCTTTGAGGAATCACCACACTGACTTCCACAATGGTTGAACTAACTTACCCAAATGTCCATCAATGATAGACTGGTTAAAGAAAATGTGGCACATATACACCATGGAATACTATGCAGCCATAAAAAGGAATGAGATCATGTCCTTTGCAGGGACATGGATGAAGCTGGAAGCCATTATCCTCAGCAAACTAACACAGGAACAGAAAACCAAATACCGCATTTTCTCACTTAAAAGTGGGAGCTGAACAATGAGAACACATGGACACAGGGAGGGGAACAACACATATTGGAGCCTGTCTGGGGAAGTAAGGAGAGCATTAGGGAAAAGAGCTAATACATGCTGGGCTTAATACCTAGGTGATGGGTTGATAGGTGCAGCAAACCACCGTGACGCATGTTTACCTGTGTAACAAACCTGGACATCCTGCACATGTACCCCAAAACTTAAAAAGTTTTTAAAAAGTGCCGGGAGAGCACATACAATGTGTTTCCAAATACCTTTGAGTGGGAATGTGTCTGTGAACTGCTTCACACCACGAGAACTACAAACCAGAGTACAGAAACTGCTGGCTTGCTGATGTGCTATTTGAGCACTTTATGGTTTTTTCTTAATTGAACCAAAAGACGAACATCTGGAGATTTCACATTAAAATTGGATTTCAATGTCCAGTGAAAAACAGAAAGGTGTGAGAATAACGGGACCTGAGAAGTGGCTGTCCCCTGGCAGTGGGACATGTGCTCTCCAGCCAACCACAGGCCCCAGATTCTCACTGCATTACCAGGCCTGTGTCATTCTTGATGCTCTGCCCCTGCGGGATAGACACTAAATTAGGATCCTTGGGCACCAGGCACCTGGGCCTGTCTATTCATCATCATCACCAGGCAAAGCAGATGCTGAGGATGAAGCACAAAAATGCCTTCTTCTGAGGTTGTTACAGAATGAGGGAGAAACAAGGACTCCCCTGAATTAAACTTGAGTCTGGCAGTTTTGTACTGTGGCTGTGGGGGGAGAAGGCAGTGGGTGTGCACGGGGGTTGTGGGAAGAAACAGGTTGTGTGAAGCATAAAGCTCTCTGGAAGGGAATGATGAAGTGGGTTACAGCCAGGAAATAAAGATATATAAATATTTGATACAGAGTTCTAAAGCAGCAAGTAGGACGAGGAGAGGACAATAAATAAAGACAAAAAAAGATAAAGATGCTCTTGAAATGTATGCAAATCAAGCTTACCCAGCGTGAGAATGAGAAATAAGTGATACACGAGGCTAAGAGTGCTGTGCATTGAATTTAAAATTTTCCTTGGGTATTTATGAGAACGAAGACACCTTGCCTAAATTTAGGCTGGAGGCTTCTCCAAGTATTGCTTCTTTTGCCTTTTGTGAGTCACAGCAGAAAGCTAGAGAGGGGGAAGTCAGGGGTGGAATTAGAAGAGCAGCAAACCCATTGTTGGCATCCTCTGCTGAAGAAAGCAATAAGTTCCCCGGAGGCACCGGCTCCCACGGGACAGTGCTCCTCTGCAGCTGGTGCAGCTGAGTGATTAGCTCAGCAGGACCTCGAATCCTGTTCCAATTTACCAAAGTGAAAGTCCCTCTGCAGTCAGGAAACATCTCCAAGAGCCCAACCTGTATGCAAGCAAGCCTCTCGAGAGCCAGCCACCAGGGAGAAAGCATTTTCCTGCATTTTCCTGTAGGACACTTGGGCTCTCAGGATCTCAAGAGTAGGGGGAACAGAGTTCTATGTTTAATCACTTGGGTACTGGAGAAATCATTTTGAGAAGAACATGTGACAGTCACAACCACTTAATTAAAGGAAGAAACTGCTCAGATGACCTTACTACTTGCAGAAGGAATGCAGGTGAATTGAGATGGGTATAGTTACAACTGCTATCACTTCTATTATTTTAGCTCTCTGAATAGAGAGCTATAAGAAGAGGAAAGTTAAATGTAATTTGGCTAAATATGGCTTCCAACTATCTACAAGGGGGCAGAAAAAAGCCTCTTAATTCTCTTAAATCATCCATGACTGAAACTATCCTGAGTCTTGCTATTCTGAAACCTCAGTTGAGAGAATGACAGGGAAGGAATTCTTTAATTTATTTATTTACCCATTCACTTCTTTGAACTTTGTCCTTCCTAAGGTCATACCACTTCCTCCTGCATCCAATTCACTAAGCCCTGCAGATCTTACCTTCTAAATATCTCCCAATGTGTTTACTTTCTCTCCTGCCCAATGTTGTCAGCATATTCCTCTGCACTTAATCCATACTGCACACCTCAACTATTGTACTATTTTCAAAATGAAAATCTGTCCCTTGAAATCCCTCAAGAACTTCTAATGGCTCTTTGGATAAAATTAGATAAAAGTAAACTCCTTAACATGCCCTACAGCCTTGCTACTTAAAGTGTGGTCCCTACACAGGCCATGTGGGCATCTCCGGGGAACTTGTTAAGAATGGAGAAATCAGTGCTTGCTTTTTCACAAGATCCCCAGGTAATTCAAAGGTACGTTAAAGTTTGAGAAATACTTATTGCAAGGCTCTGTGTCCTTCAGCAGCAACCTACCTGTTTAGCAAACCTGCACATTTGTGGCTCCCTGGGTAAGAATAGACATGGAGGCCCATATGCCCTATGCCTAAGTATTTAAAAATAATAAATCGATCTAGCTGTTAAGATATATTCCATCCTTCTGTCTTGACAAATACACCTTCACAATGATCTGGAGAGCCAGATTTCCTTACGAATTCCTGGACTCCTTGTAGTTTCACACCACAACTTATCAAAGAAGCCTTAAGCATGAGTAGTCATTCTACTTACCCATTCAACATTTGCCCATAGCCTGTCACTTCTCAGGCCCAAGCGCACCTACCGAGTAGGATGGTCAGTGCTCAGGAGGATTGAGCTGGGAAAGGGGTCACTTGAGCGAGACTCCATCTCAAAAATTTAAAAAATAATTAAATTAACACACAACATGTGCTAATACATATTTGTGGAATGATTTAATGAATGAAGATGGGATTCTTTTGACAGTGAGAATGACTAAACAGAATATGCAAGGTTTCCATGATTAAGTAGAAGGTTTTCTTCTGTGCTTCATATGGGCAAGGTCCAGTGGGTTATATAATGCTTTGTGGTGTTGTCCAGAATGTGTTAGGTGACTTTTGACAATCTGCAAAATGCATATAGGGTCTTGCTCTGTTTATTTCAGAAATTACCATTTTTTTCTTTTAAAGAAAGCCCTGTTCTCTGAAATTTCCCATTATTTTGCCATTTTGCTTTGGAAATGTACTGTCTGCATTTTTACTAGATCCGGGTGTAGAGAAAAACAATTCACTACATTCTTATTTCTTGCAGGTTGTTTAAATTGATGTGATTTAAACTATTCACATTTTTAAAGACTTTTTTTAGAGCAGTTGTAGGCTTGCAGCGAAATTGAGAGGAAGGTATAGAGATTTCCCATATACCTATGCCTATATACATATAGCCTCATACTCTAGCCATGCATAGGTAAATACACATCCATAGCCTCCCCCATTATGAACATCCTCGACTAGAGTGGTACGTTTGTTACAAGCAATGAACCAACATTGACACATTATCATCCAAAGTCCGTAGTTTAAGGTTTATTCTTTGATATACTTTTTATTCTAACCCAAAGTGGTTTAGAAAAATGAATAATGACAAGTATCCACAATTACAGTATCGTACAGTGTATTTTTCTGTTCTAAAAATCCTCTGTTATTCTCCTATTCATCCTCCCCACAACCCCTGACAGTCACTGCTATTTTTTACTGTCTCCATAGTTTTGCCTTTTCCAGAATGTCATGTAGTTGGAATCGTACAGTATGTAGCATTTTCAGATTGGCTTCTTTCGCTTAGTAATATGCATGTAAGATTCTTCCATGTATTTTCATGGCTTGACAGCTCATCTCTTTTTAGCACTGAATAATATTCCATTGTCTGAATGTATCACAGTTTATTTATCTGTTCACCTACTGAATGACATCTTGCTTACTTACAAGTTTTGGCAATTATGAATAAAGCTGCTATAAACATTTGTGTGTAGATTTTTAAGTGGACATAAGTTTTCAACTTCCTTGGATAAATACCAAAAAGCAGGGTCACAGGGTAAGAATATGTTTATTTTTGTAAAAGACTGTCGAACTGTCTTCCATAGTGGCTGTGTTATTTTACGTTCTCACCAACAGTAAATGAAAGTTCCTATTGCTCCACATTCTCACCAGAATCTCGTATGGTCAGTGTTCTATATTTTGGCCATTCTAATAAGTGTGTAGTGGTATGTCATTGTTAATTTAACTTGCATTTTCTTGAAGCCATATGATGTGGAACATCTTTTCATATCCTTATTTTCTTCTGTATAGCTTCTTTTGTAAGGTGTCTGTCAAGGTCTTTAGTCTGTTATTTAATTGGTTTTTGTTTTGTTTTGTTCTTACTGTTGAGTTTAAGAGTTGATTATTTTGGATAACAATCCTTTATCAGATACATCTTTTGCAAATATATTCTTTCAGTCTGTGGCTTGTCTTCTCATTCCCTTGACACTACCTTTCACAGAACGGAAGTTTCTAATTTTAATAAAGTCTAGCTTATCAATTATTTTTTTTGTGGATTGTGCCTTTGGTGTATATAGTCATCGCCACACCCCAGGTTATCTAGATTTTTCTCCTGTTATCTCCAGGGATTTAATAGTTTTACATTTTGAATTTGATTCTAGTATCCATTTTGAGTTAGTTTTTATAAGAAGTATAAGGGCTTTGTCTAGATCATTTTTCTTTTTTTTTTCCTTGCATGAGAATGTCCAGTTGTTCCTATACCATTTGTTGAAAAGACTATCTTTGCTTCACTGTATTGTCTTTGCTTCTTTATCAAAGATGATTTGACTATATTTGTGTGGGTCTATCTTTCTGAGCTCTCTATTCTGTGCTGTTGATCTATTTGTCTATTATTTTACCAATATTACACTGTCTTGATTGTTGTAGCTTTATAGTAATCTTGAAGTTGGACAGTGTTAGTCCTCTGTTGTTCTTCCATATTGTGTTGGTTATTTGGGGTCTTTGTTCTCTCCATACAAACTTTAGAATCAGTTTGTTGATATCCAGAAAACAACTTGCTGGGATTTTGATTGGGATTGCATCGAATCTTTAGATCAAGTTGTGAAAAAATGACATCTTACCAGTTTTAAGTCTTTCTGTCCATAAACATGGAATATTTCTACTTAGTTCTTTGATTTCCTTCATTAGTGTTTTGTAGTTTCCCTCATAGAGATCTTGTATGTATTTTGTTATATGTGCACCTAAGTATTTCATTTTGGGGGTTGCTAAGGCAAATAGTATTGTGTTTTTAATGCCAATTTCCACTTGTTCATTGCTAATGTATTGGAAAGCAATTTACTTTTGTATATTAACCTTGTATTCAGAAACCTTGATATTATCAGTTATTCATTCTGGGAAGCTGTTTTGTTGATTCTTTTAGATTTTCTACATAGACCATCATGCCATCTGTAAGAAAAGACAGTTTTATTTCTTCCTTTCTAATCCATATACCATTTATTTCATTTTCTTGTCTTATTGCATTAGCTAGGACTTCCAGTACAATTTTGCAGAGAAATTGTGAGAGGAGATATACTTGCCTTGTCCCTGATCTGAGTGGAAAAGCTTTTAGTTTCTCACTATTATGATGTTAGCTATAATTTTTTTAAAAATAGATATTCTTTATTAACTTGAGAAAGTTCCCCTTTATTCTCAGTTTACTGTGAGTTTTTATCATAAATACCTGTTGGATTTTGCCAAATACCTTTTCTGCATCTATTGATATATTCATGTAATTTTTTTAGGCTGTTGATGTGATAGATTACATTAATTAATTTTGATTCTTGAACCAGTTTTGCACAGCTGGGATGAATATCATTTTCTTGTGCTGTATAACTCTCTATATATATGTTGAGTTCAATTCACTAATGTTTTGTTGAGAATTTTTACACATCTCTTATGTGTTCATAAGAGATATTGGTCTGTAGTTTTCTTAAAATGTGTTTTTCTGCTGTTGGTATTGGGGCAATGCTGGCTTCATAGAAGAAGTTAGGAAGTATCTTTTCTGCTTCTATCCTCTAAAAACATTATAGAGAATTGGCATAATTTCTTCCTTAAATATTTTGTGGAATTCACCAGTCAAACCATGTGGACCTGGTGTTTTCTGTTTTGAAAGGTTATTAACTATTGATTCTAATAATTTCTTTAATATATATAGCTCTGTTTAGATTGTTTCTTTCTCTCTCTCTCTCTCTTCTTTCCCTCCCTCTCTCACTCCCTCCCTCTCTCTCTTTCTCTCTCCTTCCTTCCTTTCTTCCTTCCTTCCTTCCTCCCTTCCTCCTTTCCTCCCGTCTCCCTTCCTCTTTCTTTCTTCCTTCCTTCCTTCCTTCCTTTCTTTCTTTCTTTCTTTCTTTCTTTCTTTCTTTCTTTCTTTCTTTCTTTCTTTCTTCCTTCCTTCCTTTCTTTCCTTCTTTCCTTCTTTCTTTTTCCCTTCTTTTCCTTCTCTCTTTCTTTCAAAACACAGTCTTGCTCTGTTGCCCAGGCTACAGTGCAGATCATGGCTCATGGAAGACTTGACCTCTCTGGATCAAACAATCTTTCTTCCTTAACCTCTCTAGTAGCTGGGACCATAGGCACGTGCCACCATGCCCAGCTAATTTTTAAATAGTTTTTGTAGAGACAGGGTCTCCCTGGGTTGCCAGGGCTGATCTCAGACTCCTTGGTCCAAATGATCCTCCTACCTCAGCCTTCCAAAATGCTGGGATTACAGGCATAAGCCACAGCACCCAGCCTGTATATTTCTTCTTGTTTCAGTTACAGGTTCTCCCTGTGTTGCCAAGGCTGATCTCAGATTTCTGGATTCAAAAGATCCTCCTGCCTCAGTCTTCCAAAAATGCTGGGAGTACAGGCATAAGTCGCAGCACTCAGCCTGTGTATTTCTTCTTGTGTGGGTTTTGGCAGAATATGTTTTTCAAATAATTGATTCATTTCACCTAGGTTCTCAAATCTAAAACACAAAATTATTTATAATATTCCTTTATTAGTCTTTTACTGTTCATGGGATCTACAGTAATGTTTCTTCTTTCATTTATGATATTAGTAATTTGTGTCCCCTCTCTTTTTTGTCTTAGTTAGCTTAACTAAAGGCTTATTCATTTTTTAAATCTTTTAAAAATAGCCATCTTTTTGTTTCATAGATTTTTCTGAATTAATTTCCTGCTTTCAGTTTTATTGATTTCTGCTTTGATTCTTATGTCTTTTCTTCTGCTTGCTTTAGATTAATTTGCTCTTGTTTATCTAGTTTTCTAAAATAAAAACTGAAATTATTGATTTTAAATTTTTCTTCTTTTTAAATATATATACAATAGATATTGCTTCTCTCTAAGCACGATTTTACTGTATCACACAAATTTTATAAGCTGTGTTTCTATTTTCATTTAATTCGAAATGCATTTTAATTTCTCTTGAGGTTATCTAGCTTATATGTTATTTAGAATTGTGTTGTTTATGTTCCATTTATTTGGAGATTTTCCAGTTATCTTTCTGTTATTAATTTTGAGTTTAATTTCATTGTGATCTGACAGTAGACATTATAGGATTTCTATTTTTTAAAATTTATCATGGTGTGTTTTATGGCCCAGAATGTGGTTTATCTTGGTGAATGTTCCATGTGATCTTGAAAAGAATGTGTATTCTGCTGTCATTAGATGAAGTATTTTGTAGGTGACAAGCATGTAAGTTGATTGATGGCGTTTTTGAGTTCAAACATGTTCTTACTGATTTTCTGCCTCCTGAATCTGCCCATTTCTGACAGAGAAGTGTTGAAATCTCCAGTAATAGTGGATTTATCTATTTCTTTTTGCAGTTCAATCAATTTTTGCCTGAAGTAGTTTGATGCTCTGTTGTTAGGTGCATACATATTAAAGATTGTTTTGTCTTCTTGGAGAATTGATCTCTTTATCATTATGTAATGCCCTCTTTATACATGATAACTTTCCTTGCTTTAAAGTCTACTCTGTCTGAAATTAATATAGCTGCTCTTGCCTTTATTGGATCAGTGTTAGCATTGTATATTTTTCTCAATTTACTTTTAATTTTAATATGTCTGTATTTAAAGTAGGTTTTTTATGGACAACATAGAAATGGGTCCTGTTTTTTAATTCACTTTGACAATCTCCCTTTTAATTGCTGAATTTAGAACATTGCTGTTCAAATTTATCATTGGTGTAGTTGAATTAATATATACTATATTTGCTACTGTCTTGTGTTTGGTGCTCTTGCCCTTTGTTTCTACTTTTGTCTTCAACTCTTTCTTTCTGCCATTTGTAGTACTAAGTATTTCACATGATTCATTGTCTCCTTTGTCATATCAGTAATACTTCTTTCTTTAACCTTCTTTAAGTGGTTGCTCTAGAGATCACAATACACATTTACTACTAAACACAACTTCAAATAAAGTTATACCACTTCAAAGAAAGTGTGAGTTCCTTTTAATAACAAAATAGCCTGTAGTCTCTGACTTTGGGAGGCGGAGTCAGGCAGATCACTTGAGTCCACGAGTTTGAGACCAGCCTAGGCAACATGGCAAAACCCCATCTCTACAAAAAATACATAAAAATTAGCCAGGTGTGGTGGTGTGCACCTGTAGTCCCAGCTACTTGGAAGGCTGAGGTGGGAAGATCACCTGAGCCCAGAGGGTGGTGGTTGCAGTGACCTGAGATCATACCAGTGCACTCTAGCCTTGATGACAGAATGAGACCCTGTCTCAAAACAAAACAGAAACAAAAATAATATATATTTTTTCTATTGATTTTATCATCATTGTCATTCCTTCACTTACATATAAGCATACATAACTATATATATGCCTCCTAGGATATATATACACATACACACATATATATATGTATATGCACACACACATACATAAACGTACATAATCAAATACATTAGTGCTATTATTATTTGGAAAATATGTATCTGTCAGATCAAATAAAAATATGGAAAATAAGCTGGGCTCAGTGGCTCATGTCTGTAATCCCAGCACTTTGGGAGGCTGAGGTGAGTGGATCACCTGAGCGTGGGAGTTCAAGACCAGCCTGACCAACATGGAGAAATCCTGTCTCTACAAAAATACAAAATTAGCCAAGCGTGGTGGTACATGCCTGTAATCCCAGCTACTTGGGAGCCTGAGACAGGAGAATAGCTTGAACCCGGGAGGCGGAGGTTGTAGTGAGCTGAGATCGCGCCATTGCACTCCAGCCTGGGAAACAAGAGCAAAACTCTGTCTCAAAAAAAGAAAACAAATGAAAATAAAAGTTCTACCTTCATGTATTCTTTGATGTTATTTCTTTTTGTAGATCTAAGTTTCTGATCTATATTGTTTTCCTTTTTCTCTAAAGAATTTTCTTAACATTTCTTGCAAGGCAAGACTAGTGGAAAGAAATTTTCTCAGTTTTTGTTTGTCTGAGAAAGGCTTTATTTCTCCTTCATCTTTTAAGGATAATTTTTCAGGATGCAAAATTCTATCTAGGTTGGTGGTTTCCTTTTTTAATACCTTAAACATGTCATTCCATTTTCTTCTTGACTGCGTGGCTGTTGAGGATTAGTTCAATGTAAATTTTATTTCTATTCCTCTATATGTAAGACGTTTTTCTTTTCACTTCTTTCAGAATTTTGTCTTTATCTTTGATTTTCTAATTTTGAAATGATATTCCCAAGTGTAGGTTTTGTGGCATTTGTATTGCTTGGTGTTCTTTTAGGTTTTCAGATTTGTGATTTGGTGTCTGACATTAACTTGGGGAAACCCTCAGTCATTACTGTTTCAAATATTCCCTCTCTTTCTTCTGCTGGAACTCCCATTTGTGTATGTTATGCCTTTTGTAGTTGTCCCACAGTCCTTTGACATTTTGTTCTTTTTCAATTTGCTTTTCAGTTTTGAAGGTTTCTCTTGATACATCAAGCTCAGAAATTCTTTCTTCAGCCGCATTCAGTGAACTAATAAGAGCATCAAAGACATCCTTCATTTCTGTTACAGTAGTTTTGATCTTCAGCATCTCTCTCTTTTTTTCTTTTTTTAGGATTTCATCTCTCTGCTTACATTGCCCATCTGTTCTTACATGCTGTCTACTTTATTTATTAGAGCCTTTGGCATATTAGATATTTGGCATATTAACCATAGTCGTTTTAAATTGCTAGTCTGATAATTCCAGCATCCCTGCCATGTCTGGTTTTGATACATCCTCTGTCTTCTTCAAATTGTATTTTTTTTTTTTTTGCCTTTAATATGCCCTGTAATTTCTTCCTCATAGCTGGACATGATGTACCTAGTAAAAGTAACTGTTGTAAATCAGCCTTTCATAATGTGGTGGTAAGGTGTGAGGGGAGGGGAAGCACTCTGCAGTCTTGAAAGTAAGCCTCAGTCATTCAGTGAGTCTGTGCCTCTGGACTATGAACTCTTTTTTTCCTCCCCACTTAGGTGGGAGAGAGTGGCTAGAGCTGGGTGGGTTTGGGTATTTCTCTTTCCCCCAGTCAGTTAGGCTTTGATAATACCCCAGCATTTTAGGCTCCGGTTAAATAGTTTCTCCTGAATGCAAGCCTTCACAGAAGAACCGTATTCCAGTGTATTTCAAAATCATTCCTTTTACCTCCCCTTGTCAGAAGCATGAAACAAATTTTCTCTGATGTTTACTGTGAGAACCTGGCCAAACTCTTGGAAGTAAAACTCACCAAAGTGTGGAGGTTCCCCTATGACAGGATCCCCTGGAGTTTTTATCTCTCAGACTTGTCCATGCTGAGCCTCCAGCCATTCATCAATTACAGTTCAGATTTTCCTACCACAACACTGGTTCTCATGGTGGTCTCTGCTCATGGCTCTTTGCCCCAGAAACTGTGACTTCTTGTGTTCACCTGTCTCTCCAAACTTGGGGGGAACAGTTTGCCTTGTGTCCTCACCTCTCTTATGAATGCAAGAAGAGCTGTTCATTTGCAATTTTTTCAGCTTTTAACTTGTTGTTAGGATGGAGTGGTGACTTCCAAGCTCTTTGCATGCTGAACCAGAAACCAGAAGTCCCACTGTTTTTCTTTCAAACTACCTTACTATGGCTTGCCATGTGTACCAGCTTTTGCTGTAAAAACAACCATCCCAAAACTTAGTGGCTTAAAATAGCAAACATTTTATTTAGCCCATAATTCTGTGGCTTGGCTGGGATGTTCTTCTGGATTGGGCCAGCTGGGTCTCTGCTGGGCTCTGTCAAGCATCTGTGGTCAGCTGGCGGATCTAGGATGGACTCACTCACATGTCGGACAGTTTGGCGGCTATTGGCTGGGGTGGCTAGGTTTTCCTCTAGGTGGTTTCTTATTGTCATCAGGCTAACAAAAGGTCATTTACATGTTGGTCTCAAGATTTCAAGCACAACCAGAGAAGACAAGCCTCAATGTTCACTCTTTTGTTTTCAGTTTGTGTCACATTTGCTAATGTTTTGTTGTTCCAAAGTGTGTCACAAGGACAACCCAGATTAAAGGGACAGAGAAATAAATTGCAGCTCTTGATGGGAGGAACCGCAAAATTGTGGCCATTTTTTCAATCTACCACATCATGCTTAACTCTCATGGGGTTCCCAAGATAATCTCTAACTTATTTTATAGGTTTGCCCTTCAGAAATATGCCATTTGTCACCAAGAGAAATATTTAGCAAATAAATATTTGCAAATAACAATAGAAATAACTCTGGTTTCACCAGTGAAGCTTGACGGTGACAGGAAATGAGTAGTAGAAAGTCTTATGTGTCTGGTAGGGTCTGGGACTGATTCTGGGAGAGAATGGGCACCTAGACATAGTCCAAGCTGAAAAAGTTCATGAAATAAGATGGCACCAGTTGGATGTATTCCAAGTGGGCAGCAGGAAGCAGATGAGGCATCTGTGGTTCCTATCCTGTTCTCCAGGAAACCTGTTACAGACTGTATTTCTGGAAGATAGTGCAATCTGCTCTGTCAGATGGAAGCCACCACGATTCATGTCTGAGGGCTATGAAATTTTGGAAATCTCATATTTGACTGTGTTGCCAGCACAAAATACATTCAGGGGAAATAATGTATCTTGTCTCTTAAAATTCATCTACCTTGACCTATACTGCATATGATATGATGAAGTAGTGTCAGCATAAAGCACTTCTCTGGACCCAGACGGCCTGAATTTGCATCCAAATTTCAACATTAATTTGCAGCGTTACTTTTAGGACGTTAGCTAAACAATCTATGCCATGCTTCAGTTTCCTCATATATAAGATTGATTAACAATAGCATCATTAATCATTAATGATGAGGGTATTGGCTATTTTGAGGGTAAAAATGGGGACACTTATCTAATATACATATATAATAATTGGGCTGGCATATGTTAGGCACTCAATAAAATATTTACCAGTGAAATAAAGGAAAAAAGAAGGATCTCCATGGTAAAATTTCTTGATTAAATGGATCATTTCTATTTTGGACTTGTTTGTTCTCTTTACTCAATCTGGATACTTTACTTTAGCATTGTTTTCTACTTTCTATAGGAGAAAGAACTATGGGATAGCCAATGTCTTGTTATACTTAGGACAGCTAATAGTTAATAATATTCTTCTAAGATGGAAGGGGAGATAACAAGTGAACCCACCATATATGTGGCTTTTTCCCACTCACATATTTTAATTTTTAACACTTCCCAAGTGATCATGAAAAGTGATTGTATATTGCCAATAGAATTTTTAGATCAAGAGTCTAAGTCTGATCCTATCACAGATTAGTGGAGTGGTTTTTGAAAGTATCCTTAACATTCCTGAATTCATTTTTTAAATCAAAGCAATGAAACTTCTCTATATAAGACAATTGATCTGTGTTGGGAAGACTAAGAGCAAGCTGGTGACTAGATGACAGTTGAGGACGACATCAATATCCAATGGTGACTGGTAATTATGATGGGATATTCGAAAATGTGGTTTATTTTTTTCAGCTTCTTTGTGAAGATAAAAAGGTGGCATTGGTATTGGCTTTTGAAAAATAAAAGAAGTTTTGGTGAAATCACAATATGGATTATGGGCTCACAGACTGAAATAATGTGAGAATCTCTGGAGGACTGAACCTGGGAACTCTAGGTAGGGACAGTTAATTCTAGAAAGTGTCTGGAACCATTCCAGTGTCCAGAAACTTGGTGATTGCAAAATAATTTTGGCTTGTGGAGAGGTGAGTGGTGTGGTGAGTCACTACTATTTAATTAAATAAATATTTTTGGAGTGTCTACTATGTTCCGGGCACTGTTTGGTTGGATGGCAGATGGGGAAAACACTCTGGTTTATGGTTTCACATGTGGCTATAAATGCCATGTACCATCCTAAATCTCAGGCATTAGACATGATAGGGTACCAGATGGAGAGTCTTGGCAAGAACAATGACTGCAGGGCAATGAATCTTGACTGGAGCTTTAGTGGCCCTTAACTAGAGCTTAAGTGTCTACCATGATGAATAAAAATATATGGGATATATGGTTGCTAACCCAATTATGTATTAGGTGCTTGTACAGTTGTGAGGTTTTGTTTCTAGTTCTTGGGATGGTGAAATGCAGAACTTGTATTTATTTGGTCTGGAGCAAAGTGTTCCTGTGATTACACGCCAGGAGATATAGTTAGAGCTAGATGCAGATAATATTTTTGAGATATAGTTTACAGGATGACCATCAGTTCTCAGTGGGAGTAATGAATTACAGGTTTCTTAACAGAATATGGACTTTCTAGTTCTTTAAACCAAGCACACATTATATGTAGCTGCAGGTTGAGAGGTAAGAAGATAGGTCTTGTCTGGTCTTGAGGCATACATTGCTTGACAAATCCCACAGCTACTTCTTCGGAAATGTGCATCTCTTCTAGGACATATCATAAATAAAGAGATATCCATGTTTTCTGCTACACTTTTTCTTTACATCCAAGGACACAGCTTATAACATCAAAAGTAGGTTCTCAACGAATGGGCGACCAATACATAGACTATGGCCTAGGACTTCACCAGGAGTGGAAAGTTGAACATGTTAATGAGGAATTATTAAAAAGACTGAGTCAGTTAAATCCCTAGGTAATTTTAATGTTCAGCCAAGATTAAGAACCACTGCTTTGGAAGGGGTGCCCCTCAAATTCTTAAAGAACCAGGACCAGAGGGAAATCATCATCTACTCAGAACCTCCAGGAGCATCCACTGGGTGGATTTGGCTCTCATTTTGGGGAGTGGGTCTCCTGTGAGCTTGCAGACTATTTTTTGATGGCCTCCTCCTTCATGTTTAAACTTCTGTCTCTCTAGCCAGGTCAGGAGTATTAGAGGCAGAGACTCACCAACAACCCATTTGTATAGTGGAGCAAAATGATTGTCTTTAGGCTTGAGCATTTAACAGACAGAGGTAGAAGGGCTGTCCTTGAGTATCTTTCCAAGCACATCTATAGAGGGTATAGTCTGAGCTTTATTCTTATTGCCCAATAAGCTGAATGCCTCAGTTCTGGATCCGTAGGTCAAAACATTTAGAAGAGGTCAAGAACTCTAGTTAAAGAATCTAATTGTTTGTATTTAACTTAAGCCAGTGATTAGTTGTAAGAGCTTGGGAAGTAAGTTAAATGGACATCTTGGTTTCCCTGTCTATCTTTAAAACGGACAAAAAAAAGAACCTTCATCTTATAGTTAGTTGGGAGGACTAATCACATATAAACCATTTAGGTGGTACCTGATACATAGTAAATCTTGATAAATGAGACTATTATTATTATTGATCAGGCAACTGACTGATTTAGGCTTATTTGGGCTTGAGTTTTTAATTGGTTGACATAAAAATTGCACAGTACAAATTTTCTATGATGCTAAGAGGCACTTTGACATTTTGCTCTTTAAGCTGCTGTTATCTATATGTTATATCTATTGGTGAGGTTAAATTGATTGGTTTCCATTCAATTTTGCATTTTGTTTTTCATTTGGGAAAATACACAATTGCAGAACTATTGATGGAAGTTACTAAGCTGGGAATTTAACTTGGTTGTTAAGACAACTATGCAAAGGCGTCCATCCATTCCTCCAGTGGAAGGAGCCTTACCAGAACTGTCAGGAGGCAATTGAATCTCTCCTTTCAGAAAATTCTGGCATCTGCCATTGCCCTATCACTCTTAGAACTCAACTCTTTCTAATAAGTTTGAATCATCTGGTGACTCACTTGATATTGAACAAGAAAGGAGAAATGTTATTAGTTTTCTATTGCTGCATAATAAACCATCCAAAAACTTAGTGGCCTAAGATAACAATTATTCTGTGGGCCAGCCATCTGGGCTGTGTTCATTCAAGTGGTTCTTCTGGTGGTCTTGGCTGAGGCCACTATGTTGGCTGCAGTCATCTTGAGGCTCAACTGGGGCTGGAATGTCTAAGATGACCTCTCTCGCATTTTTGGCTGGTTAGTGCTGGCTTGCAGCTGGGTCACATGTCTCCAACAGACTATCTTGGGCTTCTTCCCTTGGTAGCAGCATTCCAAAGGACCAAGAGCAGCTACTGAAAGACCACTTGAGATCTAAACACAGAAGCTGCATGATAGCAAAGCACATTAAAAGGCCAGATCAGGGTTAAGTTGTAACAGAATTGATTCTACTATTTAATGGGAACAGCTGCAAGGAATCTGTGACCATTTTATCCTACTACAGGAGAGGAAGGGGCAAAAGAAAAATGCAGAAGAAAAGTACTACTGAGTAACATCTATGCACCCACCTTTCAATGATAATAGCTAGCATATGTTGAGGGCTTTCTCTGTGCCTACAACATGGTATGCACTCAGTTAAAGGTAGTAACAGTTTTATTTTAAAAAAATGAGTTGACCACCATCTTTGCAAACTTTATTAATTTGTATGATTCAGTGATTGCAATACCAAGGACTCATGCATGAACGTTATTTCTATTTCTTTTTTTAAGTGGTAGAAAACCAAGAGTGAAAGTGTCTAGTTAATTGTTTCTGGGATTAGCAAGAGTCAATGTCTCAGTTTTACTGGAGTGTTGCATCTTCTTCCTTAAATTTGGAGGTTCTGCATTTCAGTTTGTCAATTTTCTTGGTCCAGGTTGTCACTTTGAGCTCTGGAGTTGGCTTTGCATTCTCTTGGTGTGTAGTCCTCATCTCTCTGGGATGTGTTTTCATCAGCAGCTTTTCAATCTCTCCCCTTTCAAGGGTAACTCTGAGGTGTGGGAGGTCATCTGTGAGCCTCTGTTAACAAGGTATTTCTTGCATTGGATGCTTTCTAATGTGGAGTGGGATTTTCTGTACACACATGGTACCACCAGCTTTTCTGTAAAGTAAATGTGACCTTCAGCTTTATCTGAGACACTTTGATGTTCTCTTCTGTCAAGCTTGTAAACATAAACCTCATGTTCTATTCTACGTGCACCTACAATAGTCATAACATGGGACTGTGACAGTGTGCTCCCTAAAATATCAATCATATCTCAGAACTGAATTCTCTGTCTGTATTAGAAATTTTAGAGTAATCACATAGGTACAAAGTTTAGTCAGGCTTTTGCCTGAGGAGACAGATGATTGAAATTAAAGGTTTAGAAGAGAGCTAGATTTGTAATTATAAAATAAATTAAATATACCACTTAATTCTTTAAAACAGCGTTTGCTTAGGCTGTTGAGGCTGATTCTATCAAGAGCCTGCTACTATAGCCTTGAAGTACAAAAAATCGTTGATGAATAGAAATTCCTACACAAGTTATTCTTGACCTTAAGGAAAAAGATTTTTTAGTTTAAACGAGTGTTTCCTAAATGTGGTTGCACATCAGAATTATCTGAGATTAAAAAAAGTTATAATCTTGTAACACTTTGGCTTTGAGATATAAATTTCATACAATAAAAAAGTCTTAGATCATGGCGTTTAGCTCGCAAGTTTGGATTATTCTATACAATCACCTTACCACTACCTAAAATAAGATAAAAACATTTTTTTCACTCCAGAAAGTTAGCTTATGCTTCTTTCCATTCAATTACCTTCTCTCCCAGAAACCACCACTTTCTGACTTTCATCACTATTCATTATTGTAGCTTGTTCCCATACAGTGTGTACTATATTAGATATGGCTTTTTCTATTCAAAATAATGTTGATGAAATAAAATTTTATTGTCATGAGTAGTTCATTTTTTACTGTTGAATGGTATTCTACTGCATGAATATACCATCAATTTCTTTGCCTATTTTCTTGTTGTTGGACACGTGGATTATTTCCAGTTTAAAGCTATTTTTCCTAAGGTTTTTGTGAATATTCTTGTACAAGTCTTTTTGTGGACATAATCCTTCATTTCTTTTGGGTAAATATTTATGGAAATTGCTGGATCATAAGGCGGACATAAATTGTTTAATTTTATAAGAAATTGAGAAAAAATGATTGTACCATTTTATACTCCAACAGACATGTATTTCTTGAGTAGTTTTTAAAAATTAAAGCTATTTGCCCTCACATGCCGCTTAGACACACAGCCTATTATTAGCACTAGGACCTTTTTTGAAATTAGCAATTAAATATTTGCCTGCATAGACCATAAATACACAAAATTCTATTCACAAATGTTCTATGCAGGCAAATATTTAACTGGTAATTTCAAAGAAGTTCTTTATGCTAATAATAAGCATTTGTATTTGTATGATTGTATATTTCTCACAGTCCAAGATTCTTTCCAGTTTATTAGTTCATCAAACGTTTTATTGAGATATAATTCACATAAAATTCACCCTTCAAGTGTTCAATACAGTGGTTTTCAGCATATTGCCATTGACCACAATCTAATTCAACGTTTTTGTCATCCCGAAAGTAAACCTTGTTTTCATTAGTAGTCACTTTGCATTCTCCTTTTTCCCAAATCCATGGCAATTGCTAATCTATTTTATGTCTTTATGGATTTGCCAATCTTGGACATTTCATATAAATAAAACCATACAATATGTGACCTTTGGTGTCTGGTTTTTTTTTCAGTTAGCATTAGTTTCAAGTTTTACCCATGTTGTAGAATGTATCAGCACCTCATTCCTTTGTATGACTGAATAACATTTTATTGTATGAATACCTCAAATATTGTTTATCCATTCATCAATTGATAGACATTTAGGTTGCTTCTACTTTTTGGCTGCTATTAATCTTTTGAGGCATTTCCAGACATTCCTCCATAACAGCTGTGCCATTTTGCATTCCCACCAGAATTGTGTGAGGGTTCCAATTTCTCTGTATCATTGTCAGCACTTGTTATCATCTGTCTTTCTCACTATAGCCATCCTACTGGGTACAAAGTAGTATCTCATTGTGGTATTAATTTGCATTTACCTAATGACGAATGATGTTGAGTATCTTTTCATGTGCTTATTGACCATTTGTATGTATAACTATTCAAACTCTTTGCTGTGTTTTAAATAATGGGTTGTCTTTTTATCATTGAGTTGTAAGAATTCTCTGTATAGTCTGGAAAAAAGTCCCTTCCTGATATATATTTTGCAAATATTTTCTCCCATTCTGTGGATTCCTTTTTCACTTCTTGATAGTATCCTTTGAAGCGCAAAGAATTTTGGTTGCTTGTGCTTCAAAGCCAAATATATCTATTTTTATCTTTTGTTGTTTGTACATTTGTTGCCATATCTAAAAACAAATCTACATCTAAATCTAATCCACAGTCATAAGATTTATGTTTAAGGTTTCTTCTATGAGTTTCAGCTCATATATTTAGGTTTCTGATCCATTTTGAGTTCATTTTTATATGTGATGTGAGGTAGGGATCCAATTTTATTCTTTTCCACATGGATATTCAGTTGTCTCAATACCATTTGTTGAAAAGACAATCCTTGCCCCATTAACTGTCTTTGTATCCTTGTGAAAAATCTTTGACCATACTCATAGTTATTTTTTGTATCTCAGTTCTACTCCATATATATATATATATATATATATATATATATTCTTGTACTAGTACTGCACAGTCTTGATTACTGTAGCTTTTTTAACATTTTTTTTAATTTTTATTTATTTGTTTTTTTTAGACAGAGTCTCACTCTGTCACCCAGGCTGGAGTGCAGTGGTACGATCTTGGCTTATTGCAAGCTCCGCCTCCTGGGTTCACGCCATCCTCCTGCCTCAGCCTCCTGAGTAGCTGGGACTACAGGCACACGCCGCCACGCCTGGCTAAGTTTTTGTATTTTTAGTAGAGATGGGGTTTCACAGTGTTAGCCAGGATGGTCTTGATCTCCTGACCTTGTGATCTGCCCGCCTTGGCCTCCCAAAGTGCTGGGATTACAGCCATGAGCCACCATGCCCGGCTGATTACTATAGCTTGATAGTAAGTATTGAAATTGAGAAAGGTGAATCCTTCAACTTTGTTTTTTTTTTTTTTTAAGGACTGTTTTGATTATTGATTGATTTGCTTATTCTGGGTCCTTAGCAATTTCATAAGAGTTTTAGGATTGGTTTGTTAATATTTTGTTAAAAAGCCAGCTTTGCTTTTGATAGAGTTTGCATTGAATTTTTAGACCAATTTGGAGAGCATTGCCATCTTAGGAAACGTAAGTCTTTCAATCCGTGAACACAGGATACTCTTTGTTTATTTAGGTCTTCTTTATTTTCTTTCAGTGGTGTTTTATCATTTTCAGTGTACAAGTCATGTGCTTCTTTTATTAAATTTATTCCGAATTATTTTATTGTTTTTGTTGCTATCATCAATTGAATTGTTTTTGGATTGTTCATTGCTACCATTTAGAACTACAGTTGCATTAGCATATTTATCATATATCACAAAATCTTGCATGTGTCACGTAAATTGTACTTGATCATGATGTATAACCCTTTTTCTATGTTGATAGATTCTGTTTGCTGGGATTTCATTGAAAACGATTGCATCTATATTCATAGGAAATGTTAGTCTGCAGTTTGTTTTGTCATGATAGCTTTGTCTAGTTTAGTATCAGGGTAACACAGCCTCATAGGATGATTTGAGAAGTATTATCTGCTCTTTTATTTTTGGAAGATTGATGTTAATTCTTCTCTAAGTGTTGACTAGAATTCACCAGTGAAGCTACTGCTGTTCTTTGGTGGGAGTTCAATCTCTTTGTTATAGGTGTATTCAAATTTTCTATGTATTTTTAAAGTCGGTTTTGGTAGTGTGGTTCTTTCTAGGAACTTGTCCATTTCATTTAGATTTTCTAATTTTTCGGCATATAATCCTTTTCACTTCTGTAAAGTATATTAATGTCCCCTCTTATGTTCTTAATTTTAGTAAGAATTACTATATTATATATACTATAATAACCTTCTTGGTTATTCTAAATAAAAGTTTGTCAATTTTGTTGAACTTCTCAAAGAACCAGTTTTTGGTTTTGTTGATTTCCTGTATTATTTCCCTGTGTTGTATTTCATTTATTTCTTCTTTATTTTAATTATTTCCTTCCTTCTTCTTGCTTTGGGTTTAGTTTACTTTTCTTTTTTTCTAGTTTCTTACGGTGGAAGAATAGATTATTGATTTGAGATCTTTTTTTCAGTATAGGCATTTCTAGATAGTTTTCCCAAAAGCACTATTTTTAGCAGCATTTTGTAAGTTTTGATCTATTGCAGTGTCATTTTCATTCACCTTAAAGCACTTTCTAATTTCTTTTGTATTTATTCTTTGAATGATTGGTTATTAGGTAGTGTGTTCTTCAGTTTCCATTTATTTGTAAATTTTCAAAATTTTCTTCAGTTACTGATTTCTAATTCTATTTCATTGTAATTGAGAACACACTTGTGAAGCTTTAATTATTTTAAATGTATTGAGACTTTTTGGGTCTAACATGTGGTCTATTTTGAAGAATATTGTAGGTGCATTTAAGAAGAATGTGTATTCTGCTCTTTTTAGGTGGCATATTCTGTTAGGTCTAGTTGGTATCTAGTGCTGTTCAAGTCTTCCATTTTCTTGCTGATCTGTCTAGTTGTTCTATGCATTGTTGAAAGCGAGATACTGAAGTCTCCAATTATTATTATTGAATCATCTGTTTCTTCCTTCCATTGTGTCAGTTTTTGCTTCGTGTATTTTGGGACTCTGTTGTTAGTTGTGTATATAATTGTGTGTGTGTGTGTGTGTGTGTGTGTATATATATATATATACACACATGCATATGAGAGAGAATCTTGCTATGTAACCCAGCCTGGAGTGCAGTGGTGTGATTTTGGTTCACTGTAACCTCCATCTTCTGGGTTCAAGTGATTCTCATGTCTTAGTCTCTCTAGTAGCTAGGATTACAGGCATGCACCACCACACCTGCTGAATTTTTGTGTTTTTTTGTATTTTTAGTAGAGATGGGGTTGTGCCATGTTGACCAGGCTGGTTTTGAACTCCTGGCCTCAAGTGATCAGCCTACCTCAGCCTCCCAAAGTGCTGGAATTACAGGCATGAGCCACCGTGCCTGGCAAAATTGTTGTATATCTTTAGTGGATTAATTCTTTTATCATAAGAAAATATTTTCCTCTGTCTCTAGTAATAATTTTTGTCATAAAGTCTATTTTTTCTTGTATTAGTATAGCCACTTTAGCCCTTTTTTGGTTGCTGTTTGAATATTATACTGTTTTTCATTATTTTCTTGTGGCCTATTTGTGTCTTTGAATCTAAAGTGTGTGTCTTGTAGAAAGCATACAGTTGGATCACATAAAAAAAACATTCTCCCAGTCTGTGCGTTTTGATTAGAATGTTTAATCAATCTACAGCTAATGTACTTACCGAGAAGGTAGTATTGATGTAAGTCCTTTTGTCATTTGTCATTTGTTGTCTATATGTCTTTCTTATATCTGCTTTTTAACTACTGCATTTTTGTATTGAAATTTTTTTAATGTAACATTTTTATTCCTATGTCATTTCTTTTACTACATTTGTGTGAATGTGTGTGCGTGCATGGCATTACAATGAACACCAAATAACAGTCTAGTTTAGAATAATATAAAATTAATTTTAATAACTTACAAAAATTTTATTGCTATGTGTCTCCATTTCCTTCTCTCACCTTTTTGCTATTATTCTTGTACAAATTACATCTTTATAAAGATTTTGCCTATTAACATGGATTTACAATTACTGCTTTATGCATCTATCTTTAAGATATTAATAAGACAGGAGAAGAAAAAGGTTTATAGCCAAAAAATACACATGTGCTGGCTTTTATATTTCCCTTTGTAATTAATTTTACTGGTGTTTTTTATTTCATCATATGGATTCAAGTTGTTGTCTAGTGTTCTTTCATTTTAACTGTAAAGATTTGTATTAGTATTTTTCGTAGGACAGATCTACTTCTCGTCACAAATTCTTTCAGTTTTGTTTATCTAGAAATGTCTTAATTTCTCCTTTATATTTGAAGAATAGTTTTGCTGAGTATAGAATTTTTGACCAGCAGCCTTGAAACATTTTGAATACATTATCCCACTGTCCCCTGGCTTCTGTAGTTTCTAATGAGAAATCGACTATTAATCTTATTAAGGATATCTTGTTGTGATGAATCATTCTCTCTTGTTGGTTTTGAGATTATTTTATAAGGTTTGGTTTTTGATAGCTTGAGTATGATATGTTAGGTATGGATTTCTTTGAGTTTATCCTACTTCAAGTTCACTGAGTTTCTTGGATGTGTGCATTAATATTTTTAATTAAATTTGAAAAGTTCTTCATCACTACTTTTTTGAATATTTTTTTCTGTTCCTTTTTCTCTTTTCTCTCTATCTGCAGTTTCTATCATTTATATATGACTTTACTAGATGGTGTCCCACAGGTCTCTTAGTTTCTGTTTCTTTTTAAAAAATTCGTTTTTCTTTTGATTCCTCAGAATGGACAATTTTAATTGACTTATCTTCAAATCCACTGATTCTTTCTATGTGTGCTCAGATGTTCTGTGAAAAGCTTCTAATGAATTTTAAATTTTAGTTATTATAATCTTCACACTCCAGATTTTCTGTTTGATTTTCTTTTATAATTTCTGTCTTTTTTTAATTTTTTTTTTTTTTTTTTTTTTTTGAGATGGAGTCTCGCTCTATTGTCCATGATGAAGTGCAGTGGCACGATCTCAGCTCACTGCAACCTGTGCCTCCCGGGTTCAAGCAATTCTCCTGCCTCAGCCTCCCAAGTAGCTGGTACTACAGACATGTGCCACCATGCCCAGCTAATTATAATTTCTGTCTTTATAGATATTTTTAATTTGTTAACAAATTGGGAAAAGATAAAAAAACAACTCTGCTCTATTGGCTTTCTTTATCTGCCTATGGTTTCTTTTGGTTTTTAAAGCATATTTAAGACAGTTAATTTAATATCTTTGGTGAGGTAAAGGTCTGTTCTTCCTCAGGGACTGTTTTGTTACCTTTCTTGTAAATAGAACATACTTTCTTGTTTCTTTGCATGCTTTGTAATTTTTTGCTAAAACCTGGACATTTTGAATATTATAATGTGGTAACTATAGATCAGTTTTATTTCTTTCAAGACTTTGCTGTAATTGTTGTTTGTCATTACTGTTGTTACTGCTTTTTTTAGTGACTTTTCATGAACTAATTCTGTAAAATCTGTATTTGTTGTGCATAGCCAGTGAAATCTCTGCTCCATTCGTTTAGTGGTCAGCTAACGGTTAGACAGATTTTCTTAAATGTCTGAAACAGATAAGTCTACAGGTTATACGAAGAAGCTCTTTGTGCACATTGGGGCACATTTTTAATGCTCCAGCAGATAGTTCACAACTTTGCCTTACCCTTTACTTCTTACTTGTGTGGAGACTCAAGGTCACTTAGAGGCAAGAGTTTAAGACCTTCTCAGATTTTCCTGGCCATATGCATATCACTATGCATACGTAGCATATCACTATGCATACGTCTACATTTCCAAGAACATGTTGGACCTTTACAAAGCTGCATGGGCATCTCATTTTCAAGCTTTTCCTTTTAAGTTTTTGATCAGCTTGCTCTTTTACCCAACTACGATCACCACTTCAGGCTGCTGTAGTGTTAAGCAATTGCCACTAACTGTTTCCAACATATACTCCAGTATGAAAGGCTGTTTGCACTGAGTTAGCTCTGAGTCTGGTCAAATAAAGATAAACTTTGACTTTCCAGGGAAGATCAAATCATGACAGTCATATGAGAATGGGAATTTAGAAGATCTTTAACCCCATTCTGCCCTCTCCAGTGGCTTTTAAGATGCTGGTTTTCACCATGACTGTGAAGCTGTTGGTTTTCAGTGCTACCATGGATCTAGGGGAAGGAGAATGAGTATAGGACAAATTCAAACACCACACCACTCTGTTTTCTTACTGAGGTCGAGACCATTTTTCTTGAATAAACACTCTCCAAATTGTTGCAAGATTTTTTTTTTTTAATTTTTACAGTTATACAAAAGTTTATTTGGATATTTTTTGCCAGTGTTCTCATTGTTTTTCTGGAAGAGAGGATTTTTAGAGGTCCATACACCATCATTTCTGCTGATGTCACTCTCCATTCATCTACCTTTTAAAGCTAACCACAGAAGTACATGGGCTTTGGGATCGGAAGTCCTGAAAAATAATTCTAGCTTAGTTATTAACCAGCTGGTGATCTTAGAAGTTTCTTAACCTCTCAGAATTTTTATCCTGTCAAATGAAGCTCCATTGTAGGATGTGCGAGCATATTAGATGACACACACAATGTTGCAACGTAAACTCTAAGATATTTGCACATACAATATATTTCTTTCTATAATCTGCACTTCAAAGTGCATTGATCTTTTCTTTTTCTGGGCATTAAGACCATGAGTATCTGATTTCTTCCTTTTGACCCCTATAGTTCCCAAAGTTGGCCCTTTCTTTGTGTCCTCTGTGATGAACAGACTTTAAGGTGGCCTCATGATTCCCGCCTCCTAGTATTTATGCCTTTGTTTAAGTCCCTCTTCTTGAGTGTAGGTGGGGCCTGCGACTTGCTTCTAATCAATACCATATGACAAAGTGATGATACTTCACTCCTGTGATGTTACATTATCTAAAACTCTGTCTTGCTTGTAGGCTTTTTAATTTTTTTGAAATTTAAAGTTTTATTTTATTTTATTTAGCTTTACTGAGGTATAATTGACAAAATATGTCATAGGCATTTGTAAACCAAAGTAATTCCATGTTGAACAGGAGCTAGGAAAAATGAGGCTGAGACCTACTTGGCTGCATTCCCAGATGGTTAAGGCATTCTAAGCCACAGAATGAGATAGGAAGTCGGAACAAGTTACAGGTCATAAAGACCTTGCTGATAAAATAGGCTGTAGTAAAGAAGCTGGCCGAAACCCACCAAAACCAAGATGACCATGAAAGTGACCTCTGGTCATCCTCACTGCTACACTCGCACCAGTGCTATGACAGTTTGCAATTGTCATGGTAATGTCAGGAAGTTGCCTGATATGGCCTAAAAAGGGGAGACATGAATAATCCACCCCTTGTTTAACATATCATCCAGAAATAACCATAAAAATGGGAAACCAGCCGTCCTCAGGGCTGCCCTGTCTATGGAATAGCCATTCTTTTATTCCTTTACTTTCTTAATAAACTTGCTTTTGCTTTGTACTGTGGACTCTCCCCAAATTCTTTCTTGTGTGAGATTCAAGAATGCTCTCTTGAGGTCTGGATCCAGACCCCTTTCCTGTAACAATTAGACTTGTCCTTTTTCTCATTGCTGGTTTTGGGGAAGCAAGCTTCTGTGCTGTGCAGCGTGGCCTGTGGAGAGGGACACAGGGCAAGGAACTCCTCTGGGAGCTGAGGGTGGCCTCCGGCCAACAGTCTTGTTTTATGGCTGCAAGGAAATGAGTTCTGCCAACAACTTGAGTGAATTTAGAAGTCAATGACTTTTATAGGAACTCCTAAGGCCAGATAGAACAAGAATGATGATCCCCATTTAGAAAAAATGATTCCAAGATGGTAAGGTTTGTCTGATCCCTACTTCTCCAATGTGAAGAAAGCATCAGGAACCAGTAAGGAATCTGGATTGTCTTCCTGTCGGAGAAACAGTAAGAAGTTAAGAGACTATTTTGCTCTTCACAGGCAAATCACAAAGCTCCCCCCAGCCCCTCCTGCAGGTGGGCAGCAGGTCCTCTGGTATCTGGCCCCTGGACAGTGCCTGATGCAAGGCCCTTAGCCAGATTCCTATGATGCCTGGCTATGGGGAGTACCAAGAGGCCCCATCCCCCTAACAGTTCCCCCAGTGCCAGGGAACATCAGACACACATCTCCTGGCAGGCGGGCACCAGCAGGCATCTGCTTATGCCCAGTGCTCCAAGCTGCATGTGGAGAAGGTCGGTGCACCTACCCCAAGGACTGCATCACTACACCTGTCTAGTGGAGACGGGGTCGGTGCCTCCCCTGTCGGGTGCATGACTGCCCCTGGTTCTCAAAAACCATGTACCTCTGGGGAGGCCAGCTGTGCTCCAGCAAATGACAAACGCTCCCTGAAGGTGGGAGAGATGAATGAATTTGAAGAGCCACCTTCCCAGCTCTCCCCTTCTCAGCTCTGCTGCCATGGGCTGTCCTGCCTGCATCTCCACACTTGGAAGCAGCTGACACGCAAGGACCCAGTTCCAGATGGCTTCATCCCATAGCAGGTGCCATTCAAGGCTGTCCCTGCACTCCCTGGATCCCATCACTGGGCAAATTAGTGTGGAAGCTGGAACAACTATACGTCAGTTTGCCACCGTCTGGCAGAGGCCCCCTCAGGGCTGTTGATTGTGGTGAGATGAGGGGATGCTGTGTGTCAGCCCTGAGCATTCGCAGAGCTTTGGAGCCAGCACAGGACCTGCCATGCTTTTATTATGCCTTAACAGCAAGAACCAGCCCACCCTGGGCTTAAGGGACAGCCTCTACTCTCCTGTTATTGTGTTTCAAAGTCTATGAATGTGAATGAGTTCATTTTTCTGGTGAGGACATCTATAGCTTTCATTATAGTTTCTAACAGTTACTGAGTTTTTTTTCCAGGTACTGTTCCTAGCACTTTCTATATATTTATGCCTTTCCACTTTTATGATAACCCCTTTGAGGTGTGTATCATTACTACATCCATCTTACAGAGAGAAAATTGAGGGCTGGAGACAGTAAGGTTACACGTTGAGAAAGTAGGAGAGTAAAGATCTCAAACTCAGGTTGCACCGCAAGAGAGTCTGCTATCCAAAAAATGTTGCAGTGTCTTGTTTCAATGAGCCCATTTGGAAAATAACATTACCTCCCTCTTCCTTGTAGCTCGAGACAAGGTTATTCATAAGGTGGTTGTATCTATTTTCATTAACCAGTGTGGTACACGATGTGATCTTTTCAAATGACTTGCTCTAGGACCCATTTCTCCATGTTTAAAATTTCTTTTCCTCCCTCCCTCTCTTTCTTCCTTCTTTTTCCTTCCTTCCTTCCTTCCTTCCTTCCTTCCTTCCTTCCTTCCTTCCTTCCTTCCTTCCCTTCCTTCCTGTATTTCAGTGCTTAGTAATTTAAAGTATATAAGCAGTAGAAATTTTCCTTACACTTAAACATACATGTAACCACTACTCAAGATGTAGTATCCAGACAGAATCCATAAGCTTTTTTTCTGTCGAGGACCCAGATAACCAAATAATCTCTTAAACTTTGCAGGCCACTCACGGCTCTCCGTTACTGGCCTCAACTCTGTCATTTATAGTGCAATCCAGCATCTACAGAGCTTATGTAAATAAATGTGTGTGACTATGGTCTAATAAAGCTTTATTTACAAAATCAGGTGGTAGGTCAGGTTTGGCTCATGACGATAGATCTTGTTGAACCTTGATATGGAATGTTCCCAATCCTTCAGAATGTTCCCTTGTACCCTTTCATAATCAATACTAACCCTCCTCACCTATCCAGAAATAACAACTATTGTGACATTTAGCACAATATGCAGTGTTTGTTTTTCCTGTTCTTGGACTTCATGTAAATAAAATCTTGTAGCACATATACCTTTGTGACTATTTTTTTTTCCACTCACTATCATGTATATAATATTCATTTGTGTTGTTGCATACAGCAGTAGTTCATTTATGTTTATTATTGTTGCTTTGCATGATTTTGTTGTATGACTATACTACAATTTATTTTTCTGTTCTCCTGTTGATAGAGGTTTGTACTATTTTCAAACTATTTGGGCTACTATGTACACTCCAGGGAGTGAAAAAAAATTACTCAACTCCTTTTGAGGAATTTGTACAAAGACAAATAAAATTGTGAATAATATCTTGACTGGTCACCATGCTGATTTAATTAATTAATCGATCTGCTGCATGCTTTGAGAATATACACTTGAATAGATTAGGGGTTCAGTGCTGCTTAAGTGAAGGGGCTCTTCTACTTTCTTGTACTTTTGTTTAAAAAGGGTAAAGACACATTTTTCAGGGACTATTTAATGAGTGCCTTCTGGGTACAAGGCAATGAACTTGGAATCCAAAGGCCTGGCTCTCTCACATGGGAGATCTGAGCCTTTGGCTGTGAGAAGTAATCTCTCAACCTCTTTTTTTCAAACGTGGAGGACAGTATGTGAGAACAAAAATGTTTGTGAACTGCAAAGTGCCATTCACAGATGAAGTGGTATTATTATTATATAAAAATATATAAATGGTGATCCCTGTCTTCTAAGAGTATCCAGTGTAGTAAAAATAACTACCACAAAGCATAGTATCCGATCATGTTATATAATAAATACTAACAGGGCTTCATGCTTGGATCAGACACAGAACGACTGGGTGGTGAAAATGCCTTAGCTGCCAGATAGAGCCACATGGCTTGCTGATGGATGTGAGAGAAAAGAATTGAAGATAATTCCAGAAATTTTTTTGCCTAAGTCATACAACAGATAGAGTTGCCATTGATTGGGCTTGGGAAGTCAGAAAGAAGCAAGTTTTGTTTTGAGCTTTACTGGGAGAATGGACAGGATTTTCCTAAGAGGAAGAGATGGGGAATTACAAATGGGAAGTGCAACTCAAATAAAGGGGAGCCGGAGGGACTTTTGGGAGGACCAGCTGGTTAAAGCTGAAGATGTAGGGAAAATAAAACAACTGCATGATAAATGGTGGCAGGCTGAAGAATGTGGTGTTTGTCCAATGTGCACATGAAGACAATGGAAGGTTTTGTAATAACAGGACTTTACAGCCTTGAGAATCAATCAATGAGACCCTAAAAACTTCTTACTGAATCTCTCCTTCAGGCCAATTGCTCAGTAATATATTCTTTGAGAGGCATCCAATGGTATTTATAAAAATAGAAGCAAGTAGTTGCTGCTGTGTTGATTCTCATCTGTTCCATCACAAGCCACACAAGGAACCATATTTGGGGTCTCCTTTGCGATGGCAGGAACTGAAGTGGGGAGGCAGATGATGCCATCTTTAGAATTACAGAAACAGACATTTTCTCCAAGTTATTCAGGAATTAAGGGTGTCCAAGGAAAGCCAAACACAGAAGAACATTCAAAGCAAAATAAAACATAAACCATAATGCCGGAAGACCTGGATGTGTTCTTATCCAAGCTGCTCAATTATTGAGTTATTCTGGGCAAGTTACCCACTGAGCTCAGCGCCTTCATCTGCAAAATGAAGGTGGTTGTCCCTTCCCGACCTTCCTTCCAGGGCTGTAATAAAAGTATAATAAGATGCTGTAAGTCAAACACCTTACACGCTGCAATGCACTAATCAAAGTCTCTTTGTCAGTACAATGAATTAGGGCAGCATACTTGTTCTGCTTCTCATCCCTGCTCATTTTCCACAGATCCAGCCATGCGACTTTTTAGACTCTTGTTAAAAATCAGTGGCTTGTAATTCTTCAGGCCAGTTCTAGGACAAGGCTGAGACAGACAGAGCAAAGAGGGGAGATCCCAAGGGCTCATCTTAAAGGGAGGCACAGTTTGGTGGGCCTAGATGCAACGGCAGCTTTTTTTCTGCAGACCCGACATGGCAATTGAGAATCTGAAGTTCTCATTCAAGAGCCCCAAGTAGTCCTAAGGTACTTTCAACTTTCAAGCTCTTTGCCAATCATTGTTAGTTCTCCCAAGCTCTCTGTGGGGCAAGGAAACTTTAGGAGGCTGATTTCAACATTTTGAAAATGAAACAATGACTCCCTTTTCTCTTTTGTATATTTTTTTGTACTGCCTGCTGCCCCCTCAGGCAGACTCATAGCAGCCCTGAATGCCAGCAGATACCATCACAGCTGTCCTGGCCTCAGTGGCTCCCACAGGCTCACCAGCTCTATTTCGGAAAAGGCCCGAGGGCAGAGCAGAGCCTTTTCATTGTCTTCGCTCTTGGGCTTCCCTAGCCATTGAGGAAGAATCTTCCCTTGGAAGGAGACACAGCTGCCTGTGGCAATGTGTTTGCATAGTAATTATCATGCTTTTAAATAAATTATCTGATGCCTCAAAATTAAAACGAAATCCACCGAAACCTTAAAAAAAAAAAAAGTGGTTTATGGGAAGGGGCGTTTGTTTAATAAATTGTTCAGAGGCTGAAATTTGACCTCAGATGACGCTGAGTTCAAATCTCAGCTCTGTCATTAATGGAACAGAAGCAAACTTGGACTAGTTACTGCACAGTCCAAGCCTCATTTCTGTCATCTTTGAAGTGCAGCCAATAACACCTATCCTGTAAGATTATTGTGTGGCTCACATGACACAAATAAAATGCTTCCAGTCATGGTTGCTACATGGTAAACTATCAAGAGATAGTATTTTGATAATGAAAGATAAACATGAGCTCAAGTTCATGTCCCACAAAAGTTAGCTAAAGTGAGAGTGTGGGTAGACTCAAATTATGCTAGAAAATTATGGTAATCAATTATGGTAGGTTGTTGTGTACCCGATATGTTCACACCTTCTTGTATCCATGCCCTTGGATAGTTCCCTCCCACAAAGATGCTGGGTTTGGCCATGTGATTTGCTCTGACCAATGGAACAAGAGCAAATATGACACAATCCAAGACTTGAAAAGTGCATGTACATTAGCACATGTTCTCTCTAGTGACCCTTGGATCCCTATTGAGAAGCTATGTTAACAGCATGCCTGGGCTAGACTGCTGGAGGATGAGAGACATAGCAAGAAGAGCTGAGCCATCTCAGCAAGGGTCATACTAAAGCAACCAGCTCCCAGCTGATGTGGCAGCTGACTTCATACGTATGAGTAAGCCCAGCTGAGCCCAGCCCAAATTGCCAACTCAGAGAATCCCAAGCTAAATAAATGATTGTTGTATTCAGCAAGTTTTGGGTGGCTTATTATGCAGTCATAGATAATTCATGCTCCAATGCATCCAGCGTCTGAGAGCTGTAGTGAAAACTGAGGAAGGATTAGTTTGGTCTTCTCTTTGGGTCTAGGAGCCCAACAAGTCCTTGTGTCCAGATAAGAATTTTGTTGGCCCAGCAACTTGAGCTTTAATGGGACATAGAAGAATCCATCAAAGACCTTTGGTAGAAATCTTTGTCTGTGCTTAGTAAACTTCCCAGCTTACAGTCTGAGTATTCATACATGTCTTATGAAGTATTATGAAGCCTGGCTCATCAGCTCCAGCCCGCAGCAGAAATCCTCACTGGAATGATTGATTAGCACTGAGCAGGGTATAATCAATAAAGCACTGCTCATAGGAGATCATCATTTCAGACTTCATTAGAGGTGGTTTGGTTGTTACACAGAGGCTATTTAGAGGCAGTAAATGAATTCTATTTGCTTTTTTATTTTCAGCCTAGAAAGTTGGACTCTGTCCTTTTTTACTCCAGAGTTAAGAAAGAGATTTTTAAGATTAATTAGATAAGACTGAATTTATCCACTTAAAGGTGATCATGGGGAAACTGAAAGAGCAGTGAGGCATGGGGAGGGGGGAGGGGGGAGGGATTGCATTGGGAGTTATACCTGATGTAAATGACGAGTTGATGGGTGCAGCACACCAACATGGCACAAGTATACATATGTAACAAACCTGCACGTTATGCACATATACCCTACAACTTAAAGTATAATAATAATAAATAAATTAAAAAAAAAAAAAAAAGAGCAGTGAGGCTGAGAAGAACTGGAGAATGAAATGAAACTGGGTCAAGTCTGGTGGTACTCAGGAGTTGGCAGCCAGGACTCCTTACCTGGCAGCTGGAGTCCTTATCTGCCCTGGACCATTTTCTGAGCACTTGTGCATGCACTAAGCCCAGTCGATGCCCTTTGTTGCCCAGGTCGGCAAGAGGCTAGGAGCAATGATCTTTATCTTTGTAGTATTAACAAGCAGCACCAGTAACAACCATCACCAGTTACTAAACAGGTTCCATGAATTAGGTATTTCGTGAGTATTATTTCTAATTGTTACAAAATAGTAGCTGTTATTCCCCATTTACAAAGAGGAAGACCTGTGCCCAGGGATGTTAAACAATTCCTTCAAGGTTACACAACCAGTTGAGATTCAAACCCAGGAAGACATGCCCCTTCCGCTACACCTCACTGCCTCGTTCAGAAAACTAAGCAGGATGAGCAATGTCTCTAAAGGTCATGAGGTCCAGCTCCTGCCCCCGGGGAAGGCTAGATCAAGATTATAAAGATAATATATACTTCTGTGAATATGATAAGCAGAGAAAATCCATAAGTTCATAGAGAATATTACAGGCTCTCCATTTTCTAAAGCTGAAAAGCTGAAGATTTTCTTCTGTTCTGTTAGCGCAAGTGTCTAAGTCCATTTTCTCCAATTCTACTTTCACTGGGGATGAAAAACCCATTTACCTTGGCTCCATTGGAAAACTGAGATGATGGCAACTTAGGAAGTAGAATCTGGAAGCTGATCAATGGTCCTCCTTTTTATTTTTTAGACAGTCTCACTCTGTCACCCAGGCTGGAGTGCAGTGGTGTGATCTTGGCTCACTGAAACTTCCACCGCCCAGGTCCAAGCAATTCTCATGCCTCAGCCTCCCAAGTAGCTGGGATTACTGACATGTACCATCATGCCTGGCTAATTTTTGTATTTTTAGTATAGATGGGGTTTTGCTATGCTGGTCAGGCTGGTCAAACTCCCAGCCTCAGGTGATATTCACTTGCCTGGGCCTCCCAAAGTGCTGGTATTACAGCATGAGCCACCACGCCCGGCCAGTCCTCCTTCTTTAAAGCATCCTCTCCTCATTCATTCATTCATTCTACAAGCATCTATTATCTAACATGTTTGTTTCTAATCTTGTTTTTATTCTTAACTTGCTTGTCATCTAAAAGGTTCAACTCATTTATAGTCTGTAAAATGTGTATAATAAAATGGACTCAGCTGATCCCAAAGGTAATTAAAAACTCTTGGGAACAGCATTCTTTCTCTAACCTGGGGAACTCCCATGTGTAACTGAGGGCCAAGCCAGTCATAACCGGAGTAGGTGAGATCTGTGGTTCTTAAAAAGGACAGAGACAATAGCTGTGAGGATTTTGTACAGTGCCAGCAGTATACAGCAGGTGTTCAATAAAGGACAACTATCAGTATACATAGTCAAACTGCCTAAACCAACTCAGTATTGATTCATCAAGTTTTGAGAATTTTAAAAATAAATCTGATGCTTTCTATAGGAAAGAAAAAGATCTCAGTGACTTACGATTTGGAGAATATGGATTTGAATATCGGCTCTGCCATTTATTAACTTTCCATCTTTGGGGAACATTTTTAACCTCTCTGACCCTCAGTGTTTTTATCTCCCCACTGCAGGAAGATTTGCTGAGCATTTCTTAAGAATTCAATATTTTTCTAGGTTGTTGAGAATATAAAAATATAAATTGGGATCTGGTTTCTGACCTAGGACCTAAGGATTATTATTTTTTTTTACAGTCAGGGTTTCACTCTGTCATACCAGCTTAAATGCAGTTGTGTGATCATGATTCACTATAACCTCAAACTCCTGGGCTCGAGCCATCCTCTTCAGTGGTTGGTACTATAGGCACATGCCACCATGTCCAGCTAAATTTTTTGTAGAGAAAGTGTCTTGGTATGTTGCCCAGGCTAGTTTCGAATTTCTGGCCTCAAGCGATCCTCCCACTTCGACTTCCCGAAGCACTGAATGACTGGCCACCATGCCCAGCCTGACCTAGCAATGCTTATAACATGGCTGGGAAATTGAATCCCAGGAGGCAAAAAATTGTGGAATGGGAAGATGTTCAGACCAGGAAAAAACAGAGGAGAGAGCTTCATGAATTGTGGGACATTAGCTGAGCCTCAAAGGTGAGGCAGGCATTAAGTACAAATACTCAGAGAAGGGCATTTTCAACCAAACATGGAGAGGGAAGAGTAAACTCCAGTTGGAATCCCAGGGCGTGTTCAGCAAAATCTGACTGGACCAGCCCAGCCAGGGCAAAGTTTCCCAGCTGGAAGCAGCAAATAAGAAAGGCAACAGGAAGAGCCGGGTCGCTTCAGGAGGGCAGCCTTTAGACCATGAACTGTATTTTTCCTCTTCCTTTGTTCAGACCACCTTCGATGTGATGCACCAGAAGTAGCTTTGCTTTGTTTGCTTTTTTAAAACCTTCAAAAGGGAAGGCGATGACGAAGTTGTTCCAGGGAGAAATGTTTCCTTTCTTAGGGGATTAATCGGAAAACAGCAAAGCTAGCCAGAAGCACGTTGCCCTCTGTGTGCATTGTGGGAGGTGATGTCCGTGGGAACTCAGAGCCCATCCTCAAAGACAGACTTTGGTCTCCAAGACACAAGCTGAGATTCCTGATTTTTATTTCTGATAACTCCTTTTCTAGATTTGTTAAATTTTTAAGGTAATTTCCCCAAGTCTACACTCCCTGAAGATTTTCCAAAGAAATATCAATAGCAGAGTGTTTTCCTTCAGCTTCTTGTGCCTGCATTCTTCTGGGTGGGCTTCTGTAGCTTCATTCTCTTTGTTCATGTTGGATGGCCCTTTGTTATACCTCCTCAAAAACATGCCAGGGGAGAAGAATTGGTCCCAACACATCAGATTCAACACTTCTGAAACACAGACTCTGGTTACCTGGTGGAAACAATCCAGGCTCTTTGCTTGGCACCTGTGTGGAATGTGACACTCTGGTGTCAGTGTAGGCATGTGTTAGCCAAAATTCTCTTGCTTAATAATTCCTTTTACACTTCTTTTCAGCTCTGATGTCCACCAATACACATATAAAAAGTAATTTGCAGCAGAAGTGGCCTTTGAGGTATCAGATTAATGATGATCAGGACTATGAGCCTCCAGGACTGAAAGGCCACGTTGCCAGCCCTGAATACTCAGAGGGCATAGGAAAGACAAGAGGACAAGTTAAAGTCGATCAATAGCTATGAGCAAATGAGGTCACTGCCCTGCCTTCCACAGACTTCCCTATCAATTGGTCAAGAACAAGTTGGTCATAGCTTTAAAAAGTTGAAAAAGGAAAGGAGAAAATATTCAGTCACCTGGACAAAAACTGAAGCCCGAGAACCTGCTCCCTCATTTTTAAAATAAAGATGAGAATAAATATTGATCCAAAAGAATACTGGGTTCCCAGTTTTAAACATAGAGCTTCCTCTTTTGTTAAAATTATGAAAAGAATTTTTTTATATATGATAGCAGATTCCCCAGATTCTCTTCTGTCTCTTGTCCTCTCTACACTGGTTGAAAAGAGGATGAGGATGAATAAGCTCAAAGGTGGAGGCAGGTAGGCCCGGGGTCCTCCCACTGTGTTCCCATGTGTGCCCGTCTTGCATCCCAAAGACAAATCCTCACATTACTTCCAGGTGCCTCTGACGAAAGAAGACAGAAGAAGTCTCAAACACAGGAATTGTGTGCTCTGAATTTTGAGAATCTATTTGAAACTGGAGCTACTGGCCAAATTGTGGCATGGCCATGTGGGTAACATTTCATTTAATAAATCAAAGAGAACTGGCAAGAGGAAGGCCTGTGTGCTTTTCATGGGTCTCCATACTATTTGTTTGAGCCCTGAGTAAAAGCTTCTACTGGATAATGCCATGGGCTGACCCATGCAGATGTAATGACTGTGATGGAAAAAGGACATTTGATTAAAAAAAAATAGGGAGGGGGAATACTCAGGCGACCAACAGTTACATTTTCTTTTGCCACAGGCAGATGAGAATAGATTCAGTGTTGTGAGCCAGTTCATTCTGATTCACGAGAGGTGACTGTTGAATTTTGAGGAAATTCGTGAGCCATTGGTAGCTTGAAATTAGTCATGGTAGGATTATTTAAACCATAGAAATTGGCAAATGCTACAAATCAGGACTCCCCAGCCCCACTCTGTAATGCTACTATTGTTTACCAGCACACTAGTGAGAATAATCCAGATAACACTCCTCATTAAAAATTTCCCAGTGCTCAAGGTCCTTGAGAGGTGCAGAAACAGAGGTTTTACTCAAGTATTTGTCAAATCTTGGTTGGGGAGACCCTTTAGTCTTCTCAATGCAAGGTCATTTTTTGAGTTTGTTGATCACAGTGAAATGCACATTCAACACTGTAAGAGAAAGTTATCGGTTAAAAGTATACACATGTGCAATCCACTATAAAGACAAAGAACGTATAGGAAACACTCATACTGCCTCCAGTCCGTCTTTTATCTGAATTGTGCTGAGTCCTAAAGAAACTGTTGGTCACTCAAAGTTTTGGACTGAAAAGAGAAGGGCCTTATCCACATCCACGTCCCATAGCCAAGTCTGTAGAGGGATAAGAATATTTCCCTCCCTTTCTCTTTCTCTGTTCCTCCTATCCCTGTCTTCCTATGCTCTCTCTCTCTCTCTCTCTCTCTCTGCTTCTCTCTCTCAGTATCTCTCTCTCTTTCTGTCTCTGTCTCTCTCTCCCTCTTTCCCTGGGGTGGAAATCACAGCCCAGGCCCATAGTGAAATACAGTTATAACTCACTTTTGCTTTATTTGAGATGAAAAATCCAAGCATTCCTTATCCATCTGTGAAAGTGTACTTATCAAAAAGTGTAAGTAGGGTCCTTAAATACAAGTATTTTAGTCAAGATATTTGCAGTTCTGCCCATTTTTCCTCGGGATGAATGTAATAACGATGTTATGGGACATTTATTACAATGTTCCAGGCACTGCTTTGCATATATATAATCTATATGTTATGCAGGCATTAGCCTAAATTTCATTCCAAGATGCAGCATCTTTGCTAAGAAAAACTGTTCTTCAAACAAGAAAAATAAGGTACTGGGGAGAGCAAGCTCATTTGGAGATTTTCTCCTAGAGTATCCTGTTGTGTTCTCTCAGCTTTTGTCATTGAGGTTTCTCTCATTAAAGCCACTTTGGTGGTATCTTAAACAGCACTGCTCTCTGCTGAGTCCAGTAATGTGATGTTCTTCACTTCTATATCCATCTCCTTGTCTGCAAAGGCTATTCGCTGGCACCTGCTAAGAAGGTTTGGGAATCATACCAGCAAGTTGCTTTGCCGCTTACCATAAGATGCTTGTCTTCCCTCTGAGGCTCTGCTGATAGCCTCATTGCGTGCGAGTGTGTGGAGGGCCCAGACATGAAGTTCAGGACACCAGAATCAGAATATTTGCAGCCATTCAGTCACACCCTGCTTCTCTTAGGAAATAGAGGCAGGAGGGTCCACGTCATTGTCTCTGAACTTGGATAACGTGTCTGCAACCCACCCCAGGCCTGTGTTTTCCTGCCTCCCTAGGGTCAGAGTTGTGTCCCTTACCCTCAAAAGCAATGGTCCCTTTGATCAAAGTCTAGAAGACGTCATGGGGTTATCCACCATCCCTGCACCACAGTCATGCACACAGTGACTTCTCTGAGGTCACCTACTTCATTTGAGGACAGGTCTGACTTTTAAAAATGTCTTCCTATTATTGAACTGAATTTCCTGGGTTTTTTTCTACCTGTGGAGTCTAGTTCTAGCCTTTGAAGTTTTATAGAAGTGTTATAGTAGAACCAGCTTCATACACTCTTCCCTGCCAGGGTCCTGCACACACAGAACACAGCCATTCTGCTCTTAGGCACAGGAAACTGCATTTTAGGTGATAACCTATATTATATGCTTAAACCAAAGTAAAAGAAGTGATCTGGGAAAGAGGAGTACTTTAGAATTCCACATCCCCCACCCCGAGGCACTCTCCTGAGGGACTTAGTTTTCTAAAGGACAGATCACCTGATTTCTCCATACTCGCATAAAGACTTGTTCTGTATTTCTGCATTGGTTCAGCCTATTGTTCTAGGCCCTTCCTAATCTCGTTTGCACTGCCTGCTTGCATAAAATATTTTATAACCTTGATTGACAGCAATTTTTCTGTGGTATATATGACTTAAGACAACTGAAGATCCTGAAAATGGGATGAGATCTTTGTTACCAGAAAGTCTAGGATGGAGAGAAGACATTTGGAGGAGTCACTTGACAGAAGGATGTAGGCTTTCGGGAAGATACCAGAGCCTCTCCATAGGTTGCTGAGAAGGATTTTCTGTGATCTGTATAAACCGGCGTCAATACTCCATCGCTTTATGAGCTTAAGAGAACAAACTGCTTTCTCCCATGATGTCTTTTGACTTCAAAAAGATATTTTCCAGGTTACTGCAAAGTATATATGTCTTTTTAATTGTTTTAGGTTGCCCTGCAAATTAAAATACATTTAGCACAAGGCAGTTTTGATCAATCCATTAAGCAGTTACGATTTCTAAATATTGTGAGCCTTTAAAAATGTGTCATTGAGATTCTTGGATCTTTGCAATGTTCACGTGGACGTCCTCCTTTCTTTAAGAGGGCTCCAAAAGATGAGTTGAGGAACTGAAGGATGTAGAGTTTAAAAAGCTAAATTGCCAAGGGATCGGGGCAGATAGGCACTAAAGGAATTCAGAGGAGAGATTATTTCCATTCAGACTGAGCAGGGAAAGCTTCCTGAAGGAGATGGCACTTGAGGCATGAAAGGGTGGTTTGAAGTTTGATAGATGAAGAGTAGTTGTCAAGGCATTCAGGCGGTAGAAGACATGAGTGAAGGGGCGTTGTAGGCAGAATCACGGCCCCACAAAGATGTCCATGTATTGTGCCAAACCCCTATTAACATTAATAGGGAAGGCACCAGGTTCAAGAGGCTGAAGAAGAGACACAGAGCCGGGAAGCAGGACATGGGGTTTCATTAGGGGCTCACATACAGGGGAGAGAGTCCAGTGGCAGTGGGCTGGACAGGAAAACCGCAACTGTGTGCAAACAGCATGCCGTTCATATAGCATTTTTTACTTAACACCCTCCCCTTAATGACCTCCACCTGACAATCTTCATTTATCCCAAAATGCAGGACCTCAATCCCCTGTATGGCCCAAGGTCCATGGGACTGGCTGAGGGGGCTCAGATGTTCCCTCATAGACAAGGAATGAATCTCTGGGTTGTCCATGCCCGGATTCCCTAGCTCGGAACACACATTCAGGTGTGTCTCCCACACAGGGTCACTCCCAGAGTATGCTTGACTTATTGCTATCAGGGGCATTTACTCTGTACTATGTCCGAATCCTAGGAACCTGTGACTATGGGTGGTTCCTACATGGCAAAAGGGACTCGGTAGATGTGATTAAGGGTCTTGAGATGGGGAAACTTTCCTAGATCACTGGGGTACACCCAAGATAATCACATGATTTCTTAAAAGCAGAATCTCTCTTGACTGTGGTCAGAAAGAAATGTGATAATGGAGGAAGGCTCAGAGTTACTACATTGCCGGTTTTGGAGATGGAGAATGGGGACCATGAGCTGAGGAATGTGGGTGACTTTAGAAGCTGGAAAAAGCAAAGAAATAAACTCTCCCTTACATCTTTCAGAAAGGACACATCCTGTCCACCCCCTGACTCTAGCCCAGTGAGACCCACGTTGGATTTCTGACCTACAGAAAAATACAACACCAAATTTATGTTGTTTGAAGTCACTACGTCCATAGTAATTTTCTGTGGCAGCAATAGAAGATGCAGACAATTGGCACTGAGGGAGAGTGAGTGGATTTTCCCAGCCAGAATTTGGGGAAAATGACAATAAAGTATTTTTTAATTTCTTTTTTTTAATCTTTAGAAGCTTTATTTAGGCTTTTGAACAAAAGTTTATTCTTAAAAATTTCAAGGATCATATTTTCAATGTAATAACATCTGTTTTATTGGCATTGAAAAAAATAGCATTTTTTAAAACTTTTATTTTAAGTTCAGGTTATGTGTGCAGGATTGTTACATAGGTAAACTTGTGTAAGGAGGGTTTATTGTACAGATTATTTTATCACCCAGGTATTAAGTCTAGTATCCATTAATTATTTCTTTGATCCTCTCCTTCCTCCCACCCTCCACCCTCTGATAGACCCCAGTATCTGTTGTTCCTTTCTATGTGTCCATGTGTTCCCATCATTTAGCTCCCACTTATAAGTAAGAACATATGGTACTTGGCTTTCTGTTCCTACATGAGTTTGCTGAGGATAATGGCCTCCAGATTCATCTGTGCCTCTGCAGAGGACATAATCTCATTCCTTTTTATGGCTGCATAGTATTCCATGGTATATATGTACAACATTTTCTTTATGCAGTCTATCATTGATGATCATTTAGGTTGATTCCATGTCTTTGCTATTGTGAATAGTGCCACAATGAACATATATGCATGCATGTTTCTTTTTTTTTTTTTTTTTTTTTGAGACGGAGTCTCGCTCTGTCGCCCAGGCTGGAGTGCAGTGGCCGGATCTCAGCTCACTGCAAGCTCCGCCTCCCGGGTTCACGCCATTCTCCGGCCTCAGCCTCCCGAGTAGCTGGGACTACAGGCGCCCGCCACCTCGCCCGGCTAGTTTTTTGTATTTCTTAATAGAGACAGGGTTTCACCGTGTTAGCCAGGATGGTCTCGATCTCCTGACCTCGTGACCTCGTGATCCGCCCGTCTCGGCCTCCCAAAGTGCTGGGATTACAGGCTTGAGCCACCGCGCCCGGCCTGCATGTTTCTTTATAAAAGAATGATTTGTATTCTTTTGGGTATACACCCAGTAATGGGATTACTGGGTCAAATGGTATTTCCGTCTTTAGGCCTTTGAGGAATCGCCACACTGTCTTCCACAATGGTTGAACGAATTTACACTCCCATCAACAGTGTATAAGCATTCCTTTACCTCCACAACCTTGCCAACATCTTTTATTTTTTAACTTTTTAAGAATAGCCATTCTGACTGCTGTAAGATGGTATCTCATTGTGGTTTTAATTTGCGTTTCTCTAATGATCAGTGATGTTGAGCTTTTTTTCATGTTTGTTGGCAGCATGTATGTCTTCTTTTGAAAAGTGTCTGTTTATGTCCTTTGCCACTTTTTAATGGGGTTGCTTTTTATTGTAAATTTGTTTAAGTTCTTTATAGATGCTGGATATTAGACCTGTGTCAGATGCATAGATTATGAAAATTTTCTTCCATTCTTAGGTTGTCTGTTCACTCTGTTGATAGTTTCTTTTGCTGTGTAGAAGATCTTTTATTGTAATTAGATTCCATTTGTCATTTTTGGCTTTTGTTGCAATTGCTTCTAGTGTCCTCATCAGGAAATCTTTACCCATGCCTATGTCTGAATGGCATTACCTAGTTTGTCTTCCAAGGTTTTTATAGTTTTGGGTTTTACATGTAAGTCTTTAATCCATCTTCAGTAAATTTTTGTATATAGTGTAAGGAAAGGATCCCGTTTCAATCTACTGCATATAGCTAGCCAGTTATCCCAGCATAATTTATTGAATAAAGACTCCTTTCCCCATTGTTTGTTTTTGTCAGGTTTGTTAAAGATCAGATAGTTGTAGGTTTGTGATCTTATTTCTGGGTTCTTTATTCTGTTCTATTGGTCTATGTGTCTGTTTTTGTATCAGTATCATGCTGTTTTGGTTACTGTAGTCCTGTTGTATAGTTTGAAGTTGGGTAGTGTGATGCCTCCAGCTTTGTCCTCTCTGCCTTGGCTATTTAGGCTTTTTTTGGGTTCCATATGAATTTTAAAATAGCTTTTCTAGTTCTGTGAAGAATCTCAATGGTAGTTTAATGGAAATAGCATTGAATCTACAAATTACTTTGGTCAGTATGGCCATTTTAATGATATTGGTTGTCCATGAACATGGAATGTTTTTCTATTTGTTTGTGTCATCCCTGATTTCTTTGAGCAGTGGTTTGTAGTTCTCCTTGTAGCGATTTTTTACTTCCCTAGTTAGCTGTATTCCTAGGTATTTTATCCCTTTGGGGGCAATTGTGAATGGGAACACTAAAGGCCCACATCAGAAAGCTAGAAAGATCTCAAATCAACAACCTAACATAGCAACTAAAACAACTAGAGAATCAAACACAAACAAATCCCAGGGCTAGCAGAAGACAAAAAATAACCAAAATCAGACCTGAACTGAAGGAGATTGAGACATGAAAAACCATTCAAGAGATAAATGAATCCAGGAGTTGTTTTTTTTAAAAATTAATAAAATAGACTACTAGCTACATTAATAAAGAAGAAAAGAGAGAAATTCAAATAAACACAATCAGAAACAAGGGGGTTATTACCACTGATCACCCAGAAATACAAAAAACCATCAGAGAATATTATGAACACCTCTATGTACATAGACTAGAAAATCTAGAAGAAATGGATAAATTCCTGGACACATATACCCTCCCAAGACTGAACCAGGAAGAAATTGAATCCCTGAACAGTCCAATGATGAGCTCTGAAATTGAGGCAGTCATAAATAGCCTATCAACTAAAAAAAGACTAGGACCAGATGGAGTCACAGCTGAATTCTACCAGGTGTACAACGAAGAGCTGGTACCATTCCTAATGAAACTATTCCAAAAACATTGAGGAGGAGGGACTCTTTGCTAACTCATTCTATGAGGACAGCATCATCCAGATACCAAAACATGGTAGAGATGCAATGAAAAAAGAAAACTTTAGGCCAATATCCTTTATGGATATCAATGCAAAAATCCTCAACAAAATACTGGCAAACTGAGTCCAGCAGCACATCAAAAAGTTTATCCACCAAGATCAAGAAGGCTTTATCCCTGGGATGCAAGGTTGGTTCAATATATGTAAATTGATAAATGTGATTCATCACATAAACAGAACTAAAGACAAAAACCACATGATTTTTTCAATAGATGTAGAAACGTTTTCATTAAAATTCAACATCATTCATGTTTTAAAAATCTGAATAAACTAGGTATTGAAGGAACATACCTCAAAATAACAAAAGCCTTATATGACAAACCCACAACCAACATCATTCTGAATGGGCAAAAGCTGGAAGCATTCTCCATGTAAAGCGGCACAAGACAAGGATGCCCTCTGCCACCACCCCTATTTAACATAGTATTGTCCTGGCCAGGGCAATCAGGCAAGAGAAAGACATAAAGGACATTCCAAACAGGAAGAGAGGAAGTCAAACTACCCCTGTTTGCAAATGACGTTAACTTATATCTAGAAATCCCCATAGTCTCAGCCCAAAAGCTTCTTAAGCTGACAAACATCTTTAGTAAAGTCTCAGGATGCAAAATCAAAGTGCAAAAATCACTAGCATTCCTATATGCCTACAGTCAAGCCAAGAACCAAATCAGGTACGAACTCCCATTCACAATTGCCACAAAAAGTGTTTAGAAAGAAAGCTAGAAACAGGCTTAATTTGGTTTGGGTGACTTCTGTTACCATTTTGGACAATTGATTAGCATAGATTCTCAAATACACATGTCTTAAGAGCTTTTCAGAAGCTACATTCCACATATTGTGATCCAACTAACTGTTTCGGAACAAAAACCCATTAAAGCAAAACCTTAAGTTCCAACAACTGAAATTGACCAATTGTATGTTGCAATTTCCTGTACAACAAGATTTTACAGTAAAGAATTTGGACAGCCTTTTAAAGTCTGATAGAAGACTAGATTGTGCTTTTAAAAATAGAATCTTTCAGTACTACCCTTTGCCAATTGTCAAGATTAGTGCAAATCCCACTTAACACTCTGCCTTTGAAAATTGTCTTTGTGCTATCTTAGTCCCCTTGGGAAATCAGTGAAATCGTTAAGGAGGTTGAGACTCAGTGGTGTTAAGTGACTTGCTCAGGTTGCAAAACCTGCGAATGATAACTGGTACTTGGACTCTAATTATTCTCCAGGAGCATTGCCAGGTTCTAGGGAGAAGGACGCTGCCTCTTCTGTGTGCCGTAGGAGTAGTAACCCAGCCAAACCCCCAGGGCTCCTGCTGTCAGTCTATGAAAGACATGGTCAGAGTAACAGGAGCTGCTCTCCTTCAGAGCTAGTGTGGACAGGCAAGGGGCACTGTGACTCCTTTCCAGCACAGAGGGACCCATTTAAAGGAGCTTTCCACTCAGTTATAAAGGGGCTGCTTTCTGGGATCTCGTGAGGAAATAGCAAGGGTAACAGTCTCTGTAATATTTTGGAAAATGGATAAATTCAGCAAGTTGAGTTCACCCATATGACATATTGCCTAGATGGGTCCCATGCTCAGAACACACTTATTCTCTCTTCCCCTTTATAGCTTAACAGGTTCCTTCAGCTCACAGGACCTGGCCCCTGGTGGGACGTGGGGAAGTAGGGAGATGGAATATTATCTGTATTTGATGATGTGAACCAGAGTTTTCTTGAATGGGTTCAGAATATGAGTTCACACAATTATTTATTTGTCCCTTTCTTCCCTTAGGTAGCCAGGCTCCAGGACAGTATGAGAGGAAAATGGGGACCTTTGTTACATCCAAAACTAAAATTTACAAAAGGCTCTGCTTTTGAAGGAAGAATTCTGTTTGCAGGGAAGAAGTAGTTAGCAGATTTGTTTAAACACTGCTTTAAAATGAATTTGTTGGTATATGTAACATGGTAAGGACATATTGTCAGCTGGCAAGGAGCTGCTGGCTATGAGTTTGAGATCTTGAAGACATGTAAATGCAGAAATCATTTTCTGCAGCCTTGATGGTACAGGTATGTTGATTATTTCATTCTGTTTTAGAATCTATGTCTGTATCAGTTAGCTTTCACTGTGTAACAAACTAACCCTAAACCTAGTAATCTAAAGCAACAGTTTAATTTAGTTCACAATTCTCTGGGTAGGTTGAGTGGCTTCACTAATATCTGCCAGGCTCTTTCAGGTGTTTATGGCCTGGTGGGAGCTGGATGGTCCAGGATGGCCTCACTTATGTGTCTGGTGATTGTAGGCAGGTTGGTCTTGGGGGAACCAGATAGGGTGCCTCATCTGCTCCGTGTCTTCTATTCCAGACTTCTTCACATGGAAGCTCAGTTCCAAAGGCAGCCAGAGGGCAAGCCTTCTTGAGCAAGCACATTTCAAGCCTCTGTTTTCATCATGTGTGATGATGTCTATTAACCAAGTCAGGCCACATGGATAAAGCTGCCGTATCTTGATGGATGGAGCTTCCAAGTCACATTGCAGAAGGAAACAACAATGGAAAGAATTTGTGATCATGTTTGCTATGCACCACAGCATATATATTGGCATAAACTAAGGTATATTATGAAGGAACATGAGAAAGACTGTGCTGATTGACAGCTCACTTTTCCTTCCTTTCGCTAAATTCATTTTCCAGATCTGAGGTCTCAACCTAAAAGTGGTGAGTTTACATATATATATTAGGTCCAGTGAAATATTCAAATTTTTTGCCCGAGGAATTGTACTTTTTAAGATATTTTCTAAGTAAATAATTCTAACTATGGAAAAAGTTGTATTCACTAAGATATTCTGCAAGCTTTATTTATAAGAATGCAAATTGTAAATAATTTAAGTGGCCAACTAAAGTGTGGTTAACAGTATATCCACTTGGGGGACTAGTATAAAAAGTGAAATTATGTTTAGATGTCTAATAACAGAAAAAATTATCCTACTATAATGATAATTTAAAACAGAATATCAAATACTAGCAAGAAAGAAAGAAAGAAAGAAAGAAAGAAAGAAAGAAAGAAAGAAAGAGAACGAAAGAAAATACTACACAGAAGATACAGAAAAGCCCAATGCATGTATTATTGTTATTTGATGAATCATGGGACTATGAGTGACTATTTTTTTCTTCTTTTGCCATTCTCTATTTTTCCTTCAATAATCATGCTTACTTTTGAATTGAAAATAAGTTTTTTGTTAACAATGTTTTAAAAACAGGGAGAATAAAACTGCCTCTGGTATTCTTTATTCTTTTACTCTGAAAGAATAACCACCATTGTTATGTACTTCCTCTGGGGTTGTTACACATTGACTAAGTTGTTTTGTTATTTTCTTCAGGGTTGGTTAGGATGTAATTTCTTTCCTTTTGGGTTCCTGGCTGCTTTGAGCTATGAAAAAGCAAGGATTTTGCTACCATGTGACCACAAACTCAAACAGCATGCTGTTCCCTAAGTTAGCTGTGTTGTCGTCCCTCGTGTGACTTGCCTGGCATCCCAAACACACCAAGTTTTCATGTTGATATGAGTCAAAAAGAAATTATTTAGGAAGATAGTGAGGGTAAGGAAGTCCTCAGTAAGGTTTTTGTTTTTGTTTTTAATGAAAAGTAGCCTGAAAATCATTTCTTTTCTAACAAAGAGCAGCCTGTAAAATCGAGCTGCAGACACAGAAAGGCAAACTAGAAGCTTGCACAGGTGAATGTTGGCAGTTGTGCCTGTAGGAAAAGGCTACTTTGGACCAGGTGTGTTCAAAATGGCGACTCCATCTTCTCTTCTCTTTGCCAAACCACCTGTAGAGTAAAGAGAAGACAACATGGCTCCGGCCAGGCAAAGACCCCATGTGCATAATAAGATTAGGGTGGGGCAGTATGCCTCATGTGCTATGTAAACATCACACCTGGTTCAACCAATCTTTGGGCCCTATGTAAATAGCTGCCTCTACCAGCCTGTCTATAAAATCCAGTGCATTCCATCTTGGGCCAGAAGTCCCATTTGGGCATCTCTCTCTGTCTCTGTCTTTCTCTCTCTCTCTCAGTTCTCCTTTCTCTTTCTTTCGTCTATGAAACCTCAGCTCTTAAACTCACTCGTTATGTGTGTCCATGTCCTTAGTTTTCTTGGCATGAAACAACAAAACCCAGGTATTACCCCAGGCAATGACGCAGCTTCAACATTGTATGAGGCGCTCTGGAAACTACTATGAAAAGGCAAACTAAGTTATCTCTGTTCAGTCTGTCCAGTTTTGACAAAGCTTCATGAAGTAAGTAGCTGATACAGACCAGGCTCAGCACTCATACCAGGATTGGATGAGTTTGGCTTCCAGGGACTAAATTCTAGTCTTAAGTAGCAGGTGTGTTGATCCCTGGCTCTGTGACCAGGCAGACAGTGAGCATCATAGAAGGAGAAGTGAGTTTTATTTAAGGGAATGGGAAAGTGAAGTGTGGAACTAACCCCAAGATCCATCCAGCACAAGTGGATGGCTAGTGCCTGGGAGGTGGGACAGAGAGCTTGAGGGCATGCTGAGAAAGCCTTAAGTAGCAGGTTGGACTTTTGGGTTTTATTGAGAGGTGATGGAGCAGAGGTATAATAAAGTCATGCTTGCTCTTAGGAAGTTAACTAGAGTAGAGCTTGCAAACTGGTGGCCCGTGGGCTGAATGAAACCAGCGGGAGGGGTTGGTTTGGCTCCAAGATATTTCATTTTTAATGAACTTTTTCATGATGGAGATTTAACATCATAAAAAATTAAAGATTTCAAACTTTTTCTTCAAGAAAAAAAAAAAAAAGAAAAGGAGATCTGTGAATGGCAGATCCAGGTTTCTGTGTCTGTCTCAAGTTTTCTACAAACTGTTGCTCCCCCATTCTGTGCATTTTGTCACTGGCCTCAAGCCTGTAAGCCTGGTAGCTGAGGACATCAGCTAGGTGAGCTGTGGAGAATCTGCTGCTGTGCTGATCAATGCAGCAGCCATGAGCATATGTGGCTATTTACATTTACATTTTAAAAATGTAAATGTAAAAACTCAGTTTCTCATTGCACGGGCCCCATTTCAGGTGCTCACTGGTCGTATGTGGCTCATAGCTTCCATATTGGATAGTGCTGACATAGAACATCACAGAAAGTTCTATCACTCAGGACTGAGATAGGGACAAATTAGGAGACTACTGCAGCAGTCCAGGGGAGAAACAACGAGGCTCCTAAAATAGGCAGTGGAAATGGAGCGTGACATCGTTCCTCTAAAGAACGCTATTTAGGTTGGCTTCTCACTGACACAATTAGACTGAAGTCTGCTGTTGAAGTCTCATTTTGTTGAGTGCTTGAAAGTACATTTTTGCCACTTGTGGAACAATGTTTGACAAGTTTTCAGGAGTATGTATTGTGTATATTTAACAATACTGATAATTTTCACCCTAAGTTGGTTTCTTTGGTTTCTGGCAAACCTGAAGAGCTAAGTGCTATAAACAGTCATGAAAGCCCCAAGTGGAAAGTGTTTTGAGTGCTTTAGAGAAATGGTGCTCCAAATATTTGAAGCATTATTATTCTCAAAAACAGTATCAAGACGCTTCTATTGGTGACCTCCATCTATGAAGATTGTAGGCAGAGGGAACTTGCTGGTTACAAGAGTGGTTCTGCCAGATTGATTATCCCAGATACAGATTCCTCACTAAATGCTGCTATGAAACTTCAGGACTTGCAAATGCAGTCCTCATGTACCTGTGCACGATGCCTCTCCCTACACACAAACAATGCTGAGGTTGGCGGAAGTACAAAGGGCACTTTGGATTGACCCTGCTCTGTTCCTCTATAGGAGTCTCAACCCCGGGTGCAGCCTGGAGACTGAGAGATGGTGCTTAGTCAGTTAGTCAATACAGATAAACGTCAGGAGTTATGTGCTGGGTGATGGATGCACAAAAACAAGAAATTCCCAGTCTCTGTCTTCGAGAAACACTGAATTTCAAGACGGGAGAGCTAGTGATTAATTATGGGACTTCTAGGGAATTCAGATTCTTCATCTCATTCCCTTGACTCTTGGCAAGGCTGATGGTATCCCCATGTGAACCTTTCCAAGCAAAGATATCCAGAGACTTACCCACTTTTCAAGCCTTCTTTGTTGGAGAATAATGAACTCCACTCTTCAGCCCAGTGAGTCTTCTCTCGGTGAATAAGATCACTGTCTTTGTACAAATAATAATCTTCACAAAAGCTAAAAATTTTTCTCCCTTTTGGAGAGAATAATTTTATTTCCTCAACTATTTTGCATGTCTTATCCTCCCTTCATTAGAAAAAAATTCTTTAGGGACTATGTCTTCTATTTCATTGATTCTCCCTCACTTCTTTGTCCAGCAGAACACACGACATTTTAAAAATTAATTTAAAACATTTAATAAGTATTTTATCTTTTCTACTTTCCCAGTATATCTCCATTCACCCTTCTCATCCCTAAAGGCTCCACTCAAAGACTACCCCTCTCCAAACATCCTCCTTCTTTGCTTTGTCTGCACTCTGAACTCTTCTCCCAAGACCCACGTGGTAGTCAACCTCCAGGATGGTCCACAGTGGTTTTCATTGCCTGATATTGATCCCTATGCTGTCACCTCCCATATGGAATAGGATATTGAGGAAATGAAGGAGCATGACTTCAATCATAGCAAACATTGTGACTTCAACTTTGCTCTCTCTTGGATCACTCACATTGGGTGAATCAGCTGCCATGTTGTGAGGACACTCAAGCAACTCTATGGAGAGGTTCATGGGATAGGGCACAAAGTAAGTCCTCTTGCCAACAGATGGCATCAACTTGCCAGGCATGTGAATGAGCCATTTGGAAGTGGATCTTCAAGCTTGGCCATGCCTTCAGATAAGCAGCTCTGGTCTGACCAGATCTGCAACATCTTGACAGCAACCTATTGAGCGATTCCTCCCAAATTCTTAGCCCATGGAAACCACGTGAGATAATATATGTTATTTGTTATTTTAAATCACTAAGTTTTTGTATTGTTTGTTATACAGTAATAGGTAACCAACACAACTCAGCTGAGGCATTATCTCCTCTGTGAAACCTGGCCTGATTCTCCCACATGGTCTCCACTACTCCCTTCTTTGAGACTATACATTTTTAAGTGTATCCAGCATCAGAGGTGCTATTAGAGAAGTTTGCAAAGTGACTGTGGGTCAGTCTGCAAACTTCTCTAATACCACCTCTGATGCTAGATACACTTAATAATGTATATGTCTGCATCACAATAGTGGACCACTGTTTTATTTCTACTTAGCATTTTTCCCTCATTCCTTATTTCTGGCATCAACCCCATAATCACGGAAAACTGCCCCACCTCAGTGTGTTTTCTCTTAACGGTTCTGAAACTCTATCTTCCTGGCGTCATGTCATTAATTTCTGCTAGGTCAGTCATAGTACCCCTTGCTCCAGACACTGTGATTGGCTCAACAATCAGCACGGGAACTTGATGGATATCTCAGTTGGGATGATTCGTTCTGACTCAATGAACAATAGAGACATTTATTTTATCACATAATACAAAGTGTACAGGGAAGGAATGGCTAAGGCATTGTACAATAATGTCTTTGGTTCTATCTGTCATTTTCTCAGCTGCGGCCTTCTTGTAATGACTGTTTCCAGGCTGGCTTCTCTCATGGTCACAAGATGGTTACCCAGAAACTGAGGTCTTATTTTTCATTGTGAATGTTTGGAAAGAAAGAAAGAGGAGGGAAGAGAGAGCAAGTGAATGAGAAAATGTCTTCCCCATTTCAGTAAATATCCATTCCTTTAGCCTGATAGACCAAGATTGAGTCAGGTGCTAATTGGAGACCTATAACAATAATGAACAAAATGTCCTGTATTGATAAGCTTCAGTCGGGATTCTGGAACTAGTCATTCTCAAGAGCAAAATGATTACTTGGATTGGCTTAAAGAATAGACCTACCACGGGAGTTAGGGATGGGGTCAGCTTCTCTGATCCCATGAGATGTTTAAGGGAATAATACATATTGAACAAGGAGGCAGGGTTTCATTAGCCATCAGCCTTCACCAAAGACCATCCTTGTGGATTTTCCAAACTGAACCTAAAAAAGAGAAATATTTTTTTTCACCTCAGAGCTCTAGCATGGAAAGATCCAAGGCTAGAACATCTCCTGCATATTCCTTGCTATTTGAATGAAGGAATGGTGGCCTGTGCTTAGTAGAAGTGAATGAGTACAGAGGAAACAGAAGATGAGGAACTAACAAGAGTCCTTCCAGCACAGACCCTGGGTGCAGCCAGCCATCCCAGAGGCAAGAGCCAACCTGTCTGTTACTTGTTTACATGGATCAATAAATCCTCCTTCAGCCTCACTAAACTTGAGTTGGTTTTGGCATTTGCAACTGGAAGAATCTTTACTGGTATGTGGTCCTCCTAGGTTATATCTGGCTGAACCAGCCAAGTCTCAGCTCTCTCGGCTCTATAGCTTCTGTTTTTCCCCTGCTATGCCTTGAATACGTCAGGATGGCCCATTGGTGGGAGGAGGGAAAAGGACAGAGAAAACATTAATTTTTTTTTTTTTTTTTTTTTTTTTTTTTTTTTTTTGAGACAGAGCCTCACTCTGTCACCCAGACTGGAGTGCAGTGGCATGATCTCGGCTTACTGCAACCTCCGCCCCGCTGAGTTCAAATGGTTCTCCTGCCTCAGCCTCCCAAGTAGCTGGGATTATAGGCACCTGCCACCATGCCCGGCTAATTTTTGTGTTTTTAGTAGAGACGGGGTTTCACCATCTTGGCCAGGCTGGTCTTGAACTCCTGACCTCATGATCCACCCACCTCGGCCTTCCAAAGTGCTGGGATTACAGGTGTAAGCCACGGAGCCCAGCCTAGAGAACATTAATTCTATCTGCAGGCCATGATCTCCACTACCTGTTTATCATTATTAAGTGTGATCCCCATCTAGGCTCTTTAGTCTATTTCTAGCACGGTTTAGACTTTTGCTCTTCAAACTGATCCCTGGACCGACAGCATCAGCATCTCTCAGGACCTGTTGGAAACAGAGAATCTCAGGCTTCATGTTGGACTTTCTGAATCATAATCTGCATTTTAAAATGAGCCCCTGGTGATTGTTATGGACCCTGCAGTTTGAGACACACTGTCTTATACTTGGCAGTGAGAGGGAAAAATGATTCGTTTTTCTCTCAGCTCCCGCAGCACATATGGTGGATGGATGTCTGACTCTGCCCTGACCGCTTGGACCAACCATCTTTGGAAGCCTGCACAAATGCTTGCTGGAGCCCCTGTAATATACGGTAAAAGTGAACCTTGAGGTTTATGGTCTCTGATTATTCTGGTCCTCTTGCAAGCCATGCTGTCAGAAGTGAGCCTAAACACAAGAGGTGAGTGTTTGACCCAGTTCCCGTTCCACTAGGTGTGATCACCTGTCCCATATGTAAGAAAGGTGACCTGGCGGTTTCTTCCTGCTCCCTGCCCCATCACCTGCTCTTGACCTTGCTCAGGCTCTGTGTAAACAGATGGCCCTGGCAAAGCCGGGGCTGCTGCTACTCCTTCCTAATCTGCCTTCCTCTATCCTTCCTGGCCCCAATCCCTTCCTCTGCCCTTCCTCTATAATTCCTACATAAGGGTGCCAGGGACAAGGCAAAACTGCTCCCTGGACCTGCTCCCAAAGGACAATAAGCCAAAAGCTAAGTCAGAAAGTGTGCTAAGCCAAAACCAGAGCCAGTGCTGCTTGGAGCCCAGTCTGTTATGCCAGGCTGAGGTTATCGGACGACAAGGTGCAGGCTGGTCTGCTGCTCCAGTCCCCTGCCCCTGGTTGGCCTTGTTCTGGTCATCTTCTTCTTCCCTTTCCACATGCTGCTGGCAATTCCATGCTAGAGCATTGCCAACGGAGGCCACTGTCTGCTGCTGGGAGCTGCTTCTTCCCTGCTGTTTGTGAAAGCAGTTCTTCACGGGAGCACAGCCTGATGCCTTCCACAAAGAATGACTTTCATCAAGCCTGTGTCCTGGAGCTTGGCAGTGGGGGCTGCTGGACAGAGAGCCAGGAGGAGGGGAGGAGAGCTGGCTACAGTAGCAGATGGAATCTGGCCCAGGGCGGATGTCGAGTGCCTTCTTCAATATGCCTTTTCCCTTTTAATCTCCTCTTGAGCAGAGCTGATCAATTAGAGCTGTAATTATTTTAATCTTCTTCTTTGCTGTCCTGTCTGACTGCCTGCCACCGCCCATTGACTCTTTCTGCTAACAATGTACTTAGGTGGCAGCTTTGCAGAGGCCACATAGGCTACACAGCTTCATAATAGCCCAAACAATGATGTGACATTGCCTGGCCAGAGGCCATCCCTTCCCTTGCTGGGTGACCTTTGGTGAAGCTTTCACCTGTCTCTTTCCTTTGCAAAGTGAGTCAGCTCTGTGGGGTGGGTGAGAGAAACAAGATATCAAGATAATAGCTCTACAGCCTTTAGATCATACATTTCAGCATCATGGTGGTTTAAGAACATCAGTTTTGGAATTAGCAAGATCTGACTCTTCCACCTGTGTGTGGATCTTTTAATCTCAGACTCTCTGAGCCCTTGTTTGTAAAATGGGTATCATAATAAATTCTCAGAGCATTGTAATGACCAAGCAAGGTGATGGAGATTCAGGTCAGAGCACAGTGCAGGCCCCCCAGTGACAACTGGCAAGGCTGAACTATTTTTTCTCATTATTATGTCCAGCTTTTCCCTATGACCAAGGGAAACTGGGATTTGGGGAAAGAAGTAAGACTGGTAGTCCTGGATTTGTGATGTATCATACAGGCAAACAGAGTCCCTTCCTGTCTCATCATGGGAGGTAAAATGAAAAAAATAATGTAAAATGGGTATCTTTGAAATTTTTGAATAAAACTTTTTTTTCCTGTAAACTGTTATGAAATGAAAGAGGTAGATAGTCCATGTCTCACAAGACAAAGACCTCTGTGTTCTGATGGGTCCTGGCCCAGATAAGCATCTGTTTATTTGGATTTTGTGAGTTTGGTGCATGTGGATTGTTCCAGGGGAGATTCGAGGCTCCAGCTTGTGAGTAATGCAAAGCGTTGCTGGCTGCTTTCCCTACCCTTCCTCCCCATGCTCATCTGAGTCAAATATTTCATTTGTGCAGCTCAACATAACACAGAATAAATGAGCTAGGGGCTGGAAGTACAAAGACAATTAAGACATGGTTTTTGCCCTTTAAAATTTCACAGTCAGAGAGTAGAGGGGGGCAGATAAACATAACTGGAAATTGTAGTGACAAGTATTAGGCAGACACAAACACTGATTCTGTAGAATATATGAACAGTCACTAGCCTAACCTACATGGGAGCTAAGGCTACATGGGAGACAGATGCTCAGGCAAGTCATCCCAGAGGAGGTAACATTTCTGAGATGATTTCTTTCTTCAGATAATCTTTAGATGTAATCAGTATAACTTTCTTTTATTTATTTATTTATTTTTTTGAGACGGAGTCTCACTCTGTCAATAGAATCAATTGTATCAGTTAGTTTTTGCTGTGTAACAAACAACCCAAACATGAGTGGAACTATTTATTTAGTTCACAATTCTGGGGGTCAGCTAGGTGGTTCTTCTGTCTGGGCCAGGTTGGCTGATCTCTGCTGGGCTTCTTCATCTGTGGTCGTTAGGCAAATTGTCTGGTAGGATGAACGAGGATGGTCTCATTTATAGCTAAATCACATGGATTCCCCTCTATGTGGCTTCTCATTTTCAAGCTGCTCACGTGGGCTTATTTACATGGCAGTCTTAGCACGAAAGCAAGCCCCAGTGCTCAAGGATTTTTCAAGTCTCTGCCAGCATCAAGGTTTCTAATGTCCCATTAAGCCAAAGCATGTCACCAGGCCAACCTGGATTTAAGAGGTGCTAAAATAAACTTCACCTCTTGATGCGAGGGGAAGAATTTTTGGCCATTTTTGCAACCTACCACATTGTATATCTTTAGGAAATGGAAGGCAAAAGGGGGTAGACATATATAAAATGTGGGTTAAAGAGGACTTGATGCCAAAGAAACAGGTAATTATCTAAAAGATATGGTCTGTTTTTCAATGAGGTCAAGTGTTCAGTATTCTATCTCTGAAGACACATTCTGCTGTGTTAAACATGGCCCAGCCTACTTGTCTTCTTTTGGAATAAATATACCCTCGGGAGGTGGTGACACATTCAAGTTCAATCAGCCACTTTGTTGATCTGTCCTCCAGGGCTGGAATAACTTAACAGCAATGAACAAAGCCTTCCTTGGAGAATTGTTGGTTGTGGATAGAAAAAGAGAGAAGGGGCTAGGAAAGGCAAAGGTGGAAGACCCAAGCTTGGTTTACCTACATACCAATTTTGCCTGAAGCTGAACCTGCATCTGAGTATGCAGAGGTGAAACCCATTACAAAGTAATTTACAGGCCTTATCTCACAGAGCTGAGAAACCAGATGTCCTGGAAAGGATGTTAGCTGTGTGTCACGGTACTTCGCTGACAGCCTGATAAATGGTTTCCTTCCTTGTCCTTCAGCCACCCCTGCTCTGATGGAGCAGTTGGTGCATCCAGCCTGCTGTGGGCCTGCCACCATCACTGCCCCTAGATAAGAGTCCAACTTTCAGCGACTCATTTACAGGGAAGCCAAAAGCTTAGAGTAAGAGTTCTCCAACTTCAGCAAGCCTCAGATTCACCTAGTGTTTGTTAAAACAGATTGCTGGGCCCCACCCTCAGAGTTTCTGATTCTGCAAATCTGGGATGGGGCCTGAATTTGCTTTTTTAACAAGTTCCCAAGTGATACTGATGGTGATGCTGATACTGCTGGGCAAGGGACCACATTTTGAGAACTCCTGACCTAGGGGTTTGAATATCAGATAATTCTACACAGGATTCCCCTTATTGCAGAAGTTCTCAACCTTGGCTGTACCTGGAGACCATTTTAAACACATTAATACAGACTTTACCTGTAGAGAGTCTGGTTTAATTAGTCTGAGTGGAGGCTGGTATTTATACTACCTAAAAGATTTCTGGGTGATCTGAGAATCACCGTCTTATTGTAATGGTTTTCAAAGGGAGGGTCCCCAGACCCACAGCAGCACTACCTGGGAATTTGTTAAACATGCACATTCTCGGGCTCTACTCCGAAAGCCTGATAAATGGCCTCCTTCCTTGTTCTTCAGCGTAGGAGGCCCAGAAACCTGTATTTTAACAAGCTTTCTAGGCGATTCTGATGTGCACTGAAATAGGGTTAACTAATTTTTAAAAAATGAATGGGTCCCATGAGAATTATCTCATGTTCTTATAACATAAGAGAAACTTCAGCATGGAGAGGGGTTCTTTGGAAGACGGGCTCTCAAGAAGTGACATGCAGTTTGCAGGGTTTGGGGTTCCGGGTGTTCCAACAAAAATCTCTGAAATAAAATATTAAACAGAAACATGAAATACATACAGACCGAAGAAGAATTCTTAGGCTGGAGTGGAGGAGGGTCTTTGCCCACCTCCCTGACTGTGGCCTTCAAGGTAGTCCCTGAAGTCCCTCTTCTCTATCCCTCAACATGCAGTGGGGACTGGGAAATTCAGCCCTATCTGAGGCATTAAGTTAATTGTGTGACCTCTCTATGTCTTTGTTTCCTCATCCCAAACATATGACACAATATGCATCAACCGAATCATCTCCCTTATAGTTCTAAGTAGGTCAAGTGAGATTTCACAGATACAGTTTTATAGTGATTATCATTGTTGGGTATGAAGAATATTAATAAAAGCCTTGTTCTAGTCATGTGTATGTGCAGCTTGCATGACATTCCTCCGCTTGGGAAAAAGCAAAGCTATAAATCACATCCTTTTACTTTTAGAAATTCATTGTTTTGAGTCCCTGCATGGCAGAGGAGCAAGGGAATATAGAAGTTCCTCACTGGAGCCTCCCCAGTCCCCAGTTGTCTGAGGTCTTCTAGGATTTCCCAAGTTTAAAGCCATCAGACCTGCTTTCAGATTTGCTCAGAGAGGGCACCGGAGCATGGCGAGGGCACACCATGGTTGCTTCTTCCTCTACTGTACAGATGGATCTGTGCCACTGGGCTGTGCTCTTTACTGCTTTGTTGTGCTCTTGCCAATCTTGACAGGACCAGAGATGACCTCTTATTAGGTCCCAAAGACAGAAAAAAGATTGTACTTTCATAGACACACACACACACACGCACACGCACACATTTCATGCTCAATAGGTTCCCAAGTTAGAAGGTCACGGAATCCAGAGAGACTTTCAGCCTTAACCCTGGCTGAGCCAGAGCTAGCCCTTCCCCATAATCCTGAAGAACAGTTCCACTGACCCATGTACCTGCTGGGGGTAGCCGGGACGTATAAATGAGGGATTATGGCCAGAAACCACAGCAGAAGCGATACAAATTCCCCTTGCCTAGGCACCCATTACCACAGTCTGGTCCCTTCTCTTGTATGTGCATAAATAGTCTCAGAACTCAAGAAGTTCCATGAGGTCTAAGAGACAGGAAGGCTCTGTTTCCACTGAATGCTATCACTATTGGATGTCTGCTTCTTAGGGCACTCTCCTTAGATCAATGTAGTGAAAATCATCTTAGAGAAAAGTGTTGGCACTAATTATTATTACTATTATTTTAAAAAAAATTTTTTTTTTTTTTTGAGATGGAGTGTCGTGGCTGGAGTGCCCTGGCGTGATCTCGGCTCACTGCAAGCTCCGCCTCCCAGGTTCACGCTATTCTCCTGCCTCAGCCTTTGGAGCAGCTGGGACTACAGGTGCCAGCCACCTCGCCCGGCTAATTTTTTGTATATTTAGTAGAGACGGCATTTCACCGTGTTAGCCAGGATGGCCTCGATCTCCTGACCTCGTGATCCGCCCACCTCAGCCTCCCAAAGTGCTGGGATTACAGGCGTGAGCCACAGCGCCTGGCTGGCACTAATTGTTTAAGCCAGTGGTTCACAAAGGTTGGTCATCGGGCCAGGAACATCAGCATTGCCTGGGATCTTATGAGAACTGGGGTTCATCTGCACCTAGGACTTGGTGGTGGGGTCCTGCAACCTGTGTTTTATCCAGCATGCTGGGTGATTCTGAGGCATGCTAAATTTGAGAACCATTGCTTTTAGCCAGTAGATTTCAAGCATGGCTGCATATGAAAATCACCTGGAGAAATTTAAAAGCTCTCCATTCCCAAGACATACCCCAGACTGGCTGAATCAAAATTTCTTAGGGTGAGACCCTGGAGCAATATTTTTTAAAATTCTGGGTGATTCCAGTGTGAGCCAGGGTAAAACAAAACAACAACAACAAGAAAAACAAGCAAACAAAAAAAAAACCCAAAAACAAAAACACTTCTTTAAAACCACTGCAAATAACCAAATTAAAGCAACTGAACAAGTGGCTTTATCTATTGCATCTGTTACTGACGGTTGACAGTAAAGACCGACACCAAACAAATAAACCTAAAAATTTCAAAAACCAACTGAGTCTCACAGGCAAGGTATACCAAAGAATCTGGCATTAACTCATAAATGTCATCATTGTTGATAGTCCCACAGATAACTCAGGCTGTTTTTCTTTTTAGTCTCCAGCAATTTCTTGGTGTGGGAAGATCACTTGCCAGTGAAAGAGAGTGAAAAGGGGCAGATTCTCGTGAGGATCAAATGCGATAGTAGATGTGAATCTGTTTTAATGTAGAGACCTTAGTTCAAAGTAGTATTTTGTTTGTCTAGAAGCCAAATTCAGAAAAGTCAGTCTTTTGTTTTGTTTTGTTTTGTTTTTGAGATGGAGTCTCCCTCTGTCACCCAGGCTGGAGTGCAGTGGCGCAATCTCAGCTCACAGCAGCCTCTGCCTCCTGGGTTCAAGCGATTCCCCTGCCTCAACCCTCCCGAGCAGCTGGGACTACAGGTGCATGTCACCACAGCCCTCTAATTGTTTTTTTAAATTTTTTGTATTTTTAGTGAGACGAGGTTTCACCATGTTGCCCAGGCTGGTCTCAAACTTCTGAGCTCAGGTGATTTGCCTGCCTTGGCCTCCAAAAGTGCTGGAATTACAGGCGTGAGCCACTGTGCCCGGCACAGAAAGGTCAGTTCCTACTCATAAATGCCTTTGCCTACCAAAGTCCTTTTGGCAGCACTGAATTTAATCAAAAGTCTTATAAAGCAGCCCCACCCCTGCACTGTTATGACACTTTGCAGTGAGATCACACTGCTGATTTCCTCCAGCTGCCTTCTCTCTGGGGTTCTGAGGACCAAGCCAGGAGTCTGACCCTCTGATACTGTCAGACTCAACTTTAGCAATGCTCTGCCGCTGTAGTGACTCTGGCCTTAAGAGATGTGTGAGGTGATTTAACGTCAAGTTAGAAAATCAAGCTCCCTGATTTGGATGGGCAATTCACCCGTGTAATTGATTTCACGGATCTGTTCTGTTGCCTCTTGGGTATCATGAGCCTGGGAGAAGAAAGGATCGGGGGGAGAGAAGGAGAAAGAGAGAGGGAGACAAAAGTGGGAAAGAGAAGAGGGAGAGAGAGGGGGTTGTGGAGAGATGGTGAGAAAGAGGAGGAGGAGAGAGAAGGGAGAGAGGAGAAAAAGAGGGGGAGGGCTCTGAAGTCTTAGAGGCAGCTGTTTGCACACAGAACAAGCAGGTGGCTTCTATTCTAACTTTGAGCACTACCTTTAATGAGAGTAACAGTCCCTCTTTTAATTGCCTTAGCAATGCGCATTCGAGGTCACCTATCCCTTCATCTGTTCTCTTTGTCCACGGTGCTGTTTCTGCATTCATGGCACACCAGCCTGAGTACAGATTTCATGACACCTTTGAGTTTCCCTAAAGGATCTGCTCTTATAAAATCAACACTGGCCTAATAGATTTTTCTAAATAATTTGTATCAGAATGGAGAAGCGAATTTCTGTAATATATTCCAAAGCAAATGACTAAATCGGCATGGAAATTTCCATTCTCCAGGGTTTTTCTTTAGCCACACCATCATAGGCTTGTGTGGTTGAAAAGCCATCCTAAGATATTCCCCTGAGAATTGCAATATTTTTTTTTTCTCATCTCTAATTGATTATCCCAGGAATGATCAGGGTGGAGGGAGGTGAAGGGGTAAGGAAGGGGCGCTGTGGAGGGCACTGTGTGGCTGCTCCATGGCTCCCCATGTTTTCTCCTTTGGTCTCCTTGTCACGGATCTTCTGGACTTTGGCTGCCAAGCAGAGGCTCTTGGCAACCGACAATGACTTTGTCTCTCAACTGAATCTGGTAGGCACCATTCCCTCTCTGAAAGAGATGGCCGCTGACCTTTGCTTTGGCTCAGTCCTCAGCTGGTAGATAACATTTACTCACAGAGGTTTTGCTCAACCTTCAGCCTCAATCCCCGCAGTTACACTGGAAGTTCTTTCCCCTCTGTTTTGTCCTTGGCGAGGGAGAATGCCCACCTTTACAAACATTTATCTTGCCAGATTGATAAAAGGAGGCTCTCATTTGTATTTGAAGCAGCTAGTTCTCATCAGTCTTATTGGAGATAAAGCATAGCTGGAGATCTTGGGATCATGTGAAAGAGATGGCTTCTCAGCTCTGACATGTGTCCCTTTATCAAGGGCTCCAGGTGAACATCTTCAAGTTGCATCGACCAAAACTATATATCATCAGGAAGAGACACCAAAAATAGACTGTGTGGGACGATGTCTTTAAATGCTACCTCTTGACTTTGCATTTTGTGCTATAGTTTTAAAGGACTGAAGGCAAAAATGGACCTTAGCCTGCTTTAATTGAAAAAAAAAAATAGCCTACAAAATAAAGCTGAAGAACTGGAATGGCATAGTTCTTGAAATGGTTTTTGAAATACAGTTCTGAAATGCAGAAACATGATCCTGTTCTTCTAGTTGGGGTAAATAGGAAAGAAAGTTGTTGCAACACAAGAGTAGAGTACAATTTTTTTTTTAAGACTGCAGAGCTAATAGAAAAAAAAAATGAACTAGCAAATTCTATCTTGGTTTTGAGAGAAGATAAATGTGAAGGAACCTTTCCCCCACAGCCAGGACTGTTTACATGCACTGCTCAAATCAATCTTTCCTAAGCACGCGTATTGCATCCCATCCATAATGATCTGATGCCTTTCTCATTGCCTCTGTTCATTCTCTCCTTGCTAAATTTCATTCTCTGCTGGTTAGAATTGTGGCTTGATTTTTAAAAAAAGAAGAAGAATAGACTTTATGTCTTATAATGAAAGCTTTCTTTTAATCCAAATAAGTACAAAAAAGGGTTTGGTTTAAATACGTGTTTCCAGCCAGTTTCTTCACCAAGTAAGAGGTTGGCTCTAACATTTACCAGTGGAGGTTGCATAACTTCAAAGGCCGCGCAGACCAGGGCAGGCTGGCTTTTCCAGTGCTGCCAAATTTTTGTCACTGTACTCTTTACCATCTTGAAAATTATTGCAGATACCAATGAGCTTTTGTTTCCATGAGTTAAATGTATCAATATTTACCATATTAGTGTCAAAAAATTGACACAGAGGTCAAAGGAAATACCACTTATTTAGGAAACCAAGATGTGCAGCTTGGGTAAACTGAGTCAGATCAGCTCTGAATAGTGTCCCATAAGGTAAGCACAGGAGAGGTTTTTTAATAGGGGATTTCCACCAAAAGTTGTTTCTGAAGGTAGTTCATTGGCTGGTCAGAAATCCTAAATTGCAAACCCATTCTGATTGGCTACTTAGGGTATTCCCAGCTGAGAGATGTTGAAAGCAGACGAAGATTGACTTCAGTTGTTTTCCAAGTCTATTGGAACATCCTGTGGTTTGACCTTTAGCAGGTGTGAGTACAATCTTCTCAAAATCTCCCAACCCCTCTGTAAAGGCTTAGCCTTAATTACTTCTTTTTCTTTCACAGAGTTTAACACTGAGAAAAAAAAATGCAAATACTGTACTTAGTTATTAACTCACTTAAAATAATAAACTGATTACATGTTAACATAAAAATGTATTTTATTAAAATAACATTTTCTGAACAAAACAATTTTATGAAAAGAGCAGAATTGTTTTACAGTTTTTCAAGTGTTTTAAGTGTCTGGCCTAATAGAAGACAGCTTGCTAGCTTCTCATATCTGCTTTTTCCTTCAACCGCTTGTGATACCGCATCAGGCAGCCTCTGGAAAACTACACCGTGCACTCAAGAGACTAATGAGGGTGAAAAGGGTAAATAACATCTTAGGATTATTATGAAAATAGTTTTGATCCTACAAATGTACAAGGGTCTTGGAGGCCCCAGGATCCCTGGAACACACTGTGAGAACCACGGTGGTTCATGAACAAAGGCTGTTCAAGGGCAATTTTATGAGTATACAGACACTTATTTTTGGCTGTGGTTTCTTTTTTTTCTGTTTATGTGTTTTTTTTTTTTATATCAGAGATGGAGACCATCCTGGCTAACAGTGAAACCCCGTCTCTATTAAAAAGTACAAAAAATTAGCCGGGCCCGGTGGCGAGCGCCTGTAGTCCCAGCTGCTCGGGAGGCTGAGGCAGGAGAATGGCGTGAACCCGGGAGGCGGAGCTTGCAGTGAGCCGAGATCGCTGCCACTGTACTCCAGCCTGGGGGACAGAGCGAGACTCCATCACAAAACTAATAATAATAATAATAAGATAAAATGATGGAAAGATAGAAGGATATGTGATAAAGCATATATAAATGTTAATGATAGAATCTCTTTATAGTAACTGATATAATTTTTATTTTCTTTTAGTCATAAAATGTTACTTTAAAAAATTATTTAATTTGAAAAAGTTATTACCACATACTGTCATTTATATGAAGTTTTAGAATAGGCAATGGTAGGTAAAACTTCAAGACGGTAGTTGTCTCAGTATGGGGATGGGGATGGACGTGAAGGAACTCTGGAGTGACAGTAACGTTTTGTATCCTGATAGTGGTTTAGGTCAAAACTCAAAGCAGTATACTTAAGAGTTTTGAATTTTATTTTATGTAAATTTACAACAAAATTGTAAAATGTATTTAACTCTAGTCAATTATATGCATGCTGGAAGTAAAAGGGAAGTAAACTGATATCTGCAACTCACTTATAAATGAACCAGAAATAAGATTAACTGATAGAAAGAAGACTAGACAGATATGTGATAAAGTAAATATAATACAATGTTAATGATAGAATCTAGGTGGTAGGTATATAGGTGTTTGACATAAAATTATTTCACCTTTTTCTTATTATAAAATCTTTCATCTTAAAATTTTAGAGGAAAGTGAGTAGATGTGAAAAAAATCAAATCATAATGGTGGTACATGGATGGGCAAAGTCTGTGACCCTTGACTGGCCAGTGGGGAATCAGTGATTGGAACAGCAAGTGGATGTGCCTCTCCCTTCTCCACATCCCCACCTCTGGTTACGTGTTTCAGTCAACCTGTGGATAATGAGGGCTTAGCAGTTGCCAAGGCCTGTGGTGCTTACTGGGGGCAAGAAACAGACATAGTTATAACGTGGGCCTTTCCCTCTTGGAGCTTACAATTGAGTGGGGCAGAGAAGGAGCCAGAAAAATAGTGACCATGTTGTTAGAGTTTGAGCGTTCGGTCAAATCCTTTTAGGGATGGGGTCTCACTATGTTGCCCAGGCTGGCCTCAAACCCCTGGGCTCAAGCAATCCTCTTGCCTCAGCCTTTCAAGTAGCCAGAACTACAGGCACACACCACTGCCCCTGGCTAACTTGAACCTCTCTAACAGCCTTTCGAGCTAGCTTTTATCAGTCCTGCATAACAGGTAGAGAAACTGAGGCTTAGACAGCTTGTAAGTAGGGGCCACACAGTAATATGTGATGGGGTTACATTTGAACTCATGACTCTGTGGCTCCTGCATATAACTACTTAATGAACCAATTAGAGCCGTGTGCACATAATGATGTTTTGGTAAATGATGGAGTGCATATACAGTGGTGGTCCCACAAGTTTATAATACCATATTTTTATTATACCTTTTCTATGTTTAGATGCACAAATACTTACCATTGTGTTACAATAGCCTACAGTAACATGCTGTGCAGGTTGTAACCTAGGAGCAATAGGTTATACCATCAGCCTAGGTGTGTAGTAGGCTATACCATCTAGGTTTGTGTAAGTCCATGCTATGCTATTTGCACAAGGACATAATTGCTTAACAATGCATGTTTGGGAGGTATCCCCATTATTAAGTGACATGTGACTGTATAATAAAGGGCGATGTTAGGTATTAGGCTAAATAGCCGTACAAGTGAATTGGTATACAAATATAGAGGAAGAAGAAGTCGATTCTGACTTCATGCAGGAAGTCTTAAATGAGAACAGTCTTGAAGAATAAACATCATTTTGATAAAAACAGAAAGGGATGGGGAAAGGCTGTACAGACAGCATTAGCTATGGCAGCAAAAGGCCATCGAAGAGAGATGCCTTGTTCACATCCCAGCTAGTTGTGTGACCTTGGAACATGTCCAAGGTTTAGTTTCCTCACCTGTAAATGCCAGTAATATTAATAATAACTTCAACTGGTTGTTATGAGAGTTCAGTGAAATGATGCATGAAAAGTATTTATTAGTTCAATGCTTTTTAAGGGCTTAATGAATTATGAGCTATTACTATGTTAGCCATTGGCAAGAAAGGGTATGTCATGTGATTTTTTTTTTTTTTTCCTGTTAATTTCAGTCTCAAATGTATAGAACACTTTGGCCCACAAAGTGCGAGAGGAACACATAGAGTTGCTTACCCCGTGGCAATGCCTTGATCATGAACCCCAAGGGGATTCTAGGGGGCGTAGCTTTTATCTTTTTGTTCTGATGCCTGTGGGAGCCAGAAAAGTGCTGGTTCTAAGCAGAATCTTAAAAATATTTATCGAATGGTATTGTGAGTTCCAAACTCCATCTAGTCAGCCTAGGTGAGAGTGATTTTCAGGCTCTCTATCCCCGTTCATGGTTTCCCTGCTCTTTCTCTTCTCCTAGGGCCCTGCCCCAGTTCCAGCACACTGCCCATTTCTTTTCTATATCTCTACCCTAACCCTAACTCCACTCACAAATCTGTCCCTTCTTGAAGCTAGTCATACTTCATATCCAGATGTCCCCTCTTGCCTTCTTCCTCACGTTCCCCACACCCCTCCCAATCCCCCAACACTGAGGTGGAACTGGATAAAATAGGTGTTCAAAGGGTTGAAGCTAGCATCTCAGGGCTAGTGGCTGGAATGGAGCTTTACTCACTCAAAAGAACGAGGGATGGAGAAGACCTGGATAAAAACGGAAATATCCAGCTGGTGGCTAACGGCAGATGTTAAGTAAGGGCATTACACCAGAATCCTGGTGCCTGAGAAATGGAAGCAGATGCATCTGCAGTAAATGGCCCAAAAGAATGTTGGGGCAGAGTCTGGAAGCCATTAAGTTCATTCATGCTTCCCAAACATTTACTGAGCTGTGGTCATGGCAGACACGACACTGGGGAAAGAGCTGAGCAACAGGACAGCCAGACTCTCTGTCCTTATGGAGTTTCCATGCTGGTGGAATGATCAAGATGCACAATGCATGAGGAAAAAGAAATGTTCAAGGTAATTGTCAGGGACTGATGAGTTAGGAAAGAAAGGGAGAAAGGGAGAGGTGGTTCAGAGAGGCTTCGGGGAGAATGGGTATTCTATGTGCTCAGAGGAGCTGAGAGCTAAAGGATGGGACAGAGCCAGCCACGTTAACATGCGGGACAGAAGCTAGCAGTGGGAACTGCAAGAGCAAAGATCCTGGAAAGGAGACAAAGCTGACATTTGCAGGGAGGAGAAAGATGGTATGGCGGATACAGGTCATTGGTTGGCTGCCCTGTACTGAGCCCATCTCCTAGTCTGGGACAATGTTCCATTGACAAGAGCAGAGCCCACTTTTCACTAAGAAAGGAGATACGGTCTGATGCTTGCTCTCTCCTCGTCTTAGCCGCTGCAATTGAGCATGTGGCCTAAGGCCTCCAGCCAACTGGATGCTCCCAATGGGACTCTGAGCTTTGAGCAAGTTATTCAAAGATGAAGGGTCAGAGAGATTAGGACCCATCTAGCCTGTAGTTAGTGGACACACATTGAATACAATCACACTGAAAACTTCTTTAATAGACAGACAGGAATAAGAACGCCACACATCTGTGGCTGGGTCAGAAGGGGAAGGTTTCTTCCTCAGATCAGATCTTCATCCTCTTAGACATGAGATCTGCTCTCACTAAGCCATCTTTTGGCTTAGGACTAGACTGGGATAGTGCCTTCACCTCTGCAACCATCTGGCCAATGGCCTGTCTACATGACAGGGGGATGTTGTGGTTTAATGTTGGTATGCTGAGTTTCTTTGGTTGCACATTATGGCAAGTCCAGGGTAAATTCTAAACACTTCTGCTGCAACAAAGGGTGTTTGCCACAATTCTGCTTGCTTTTATTTGTTGCTTTTTAAAATTACTATCTTATAGTGATTCATTCCCTGAACTTAGAGTGCCGATATTTGGTGCTAATTGTTGAAGCTTAGTCCCATGTTTATGGACTGGTGGTCCTTCCATTGAAAGATATGATCATTTCTCTTGCAATTCACTCTTTTGGTGCCTATGGTTTCACTCGTTATGCTTTAAAATGTGAATATTTAAGTATGTCTAAATAAATTGTTTATAAAATGTTATAAATAAATGTAAATAAAAATATGCTTTATTGCCAAAGAAGATACCTAGATGGCACATAAGCATATGAGAAGATGCTTCCCATCGCATGTCATTAAATAAATGCAAATTAATAAACACTGAGGAATCACTACACACCTCTTAGAATGGCCAAATCCATAACATGACCAACATCAAATGCTGATGAAGGTATGGAAAACAGGAACTTTCCTTCATTGCTCATGGGAATGTAAAATAATACAGCCACTTTGGAAAACAGTTTGGCAGTTTCGTATAAAACTAAACGTACTCTTAACATATGATCTGACAATCACACTTCTTGGTATTTACCAAAATGACTTGAAAAGATGTTCGTACAAAAATCTATACACACTGTTTATAGCAGCGTTATTCATAATTGCCAAATCTTGAAAGTAACGAAGATGTCCTTCAGTATGTGAATGGGTAAATTAACTGTGGTACATCCAGACAATGAAATATTATTCAGCACTAAAAAGAAATGAGCTATCAAGCCATGAAAACACACGGAGAAATTCTAAATGCATATTACTGAGCAAAAGAAACTATTCTGGAAAAGGCAAAACTATAGACAGTAAACAAGGATACATAGGTGGAGCACTGAGGACTTTTAGGGCAATGAAAATATTCAGTAAGATATTACACTGGTGGATATAAGCCATTATGCATTTGTCCCAAACCCATAGAATGTAAAACACTAAGCATGAATCTAATGTAAATTACAGACTTTGGAAGATAATGTGTCAATGTAGATTCATCAGTTGTAACAGATGCACCACTCTGGTTCAAGATGTTGATAGTCAGGGAAAAAAAAAATAAGTGTAAAATCTCTGTAAAATTAACCTTTCTTAAAGCAAAAAATCTCCATGTAATGTTTCAAAAGATGTTATAAATAGAAAGTAATAAATGTAAAAGCTAATTTAAAAAATTTTAAATGCTATTGTGATTCTATTTTAGGTTTTAGGATTGGAAGCAAAACGTCTGGTGTCTGGTTGCCATTAGAGTAGGCTACGAGCCCCAGAATAAGCATGGGGACACTGAGGTCTGAAGGGGTCTTTCAGCAGACCGTCTGTAGGGGTGTCATGCCGTCCTGCCCAGATCCATAGGTAGTAGCACTGTTTTATTTTAATAGTCAGGATAAAAGTAAACGTCTTTCCCCATAGTGCCCTTTCACTACTGCCTTTGGGATTTGGAAGACCATGGCTTCTATTAGCATAAGACAGCTTGGGAAGAGACAGACAATAGCATTTCAAATTGCAACCACATTTAGCATATTTAATAAAAACTGCCCTCCACACACGACCTTAACCTAGCAATTCTTATCAATGCCAGAAACCTGACTCGTTAATTAAAGCTGCCCTTGGGCTGAGCTGCATCCAAAATGATAATTTGCTGAAGAAAAACAAAAAAAGGCCTTGCAGGCAAGAATGCCTAAAAGGGCATCTAGGAGCTAATACCATCAGTGCATCTGGTCAGTTGAGGATTCTGGTGCCCCGGGCTGGTTCTTAAGGATTCAGTATCTTCAACCTCACATAGAACCTTTTATTATAATACCCCGTCGTCTAAAAATCTCACACAGGACAGCTTCCATATCTCTCACCAAAGCAGATGTGGGATCCTCATGGTACAGTAACGCGAAAACATAATACATCAAATTTATATAGCACTTTGTGGTTAAGAAATGGAGATTCTGGACTTGGAGGGTCATAACTAACAGGTGGTGACATCCCAATTTGAACCCAGGGCTGTGTGCCGTGATCTTGTGCATTAAGCACCTAGCACAATGCTGACACTTATTCAATGCTTGAAAAAAGTATCTGTTGGTAGGAGGCATAGTAAAAGATCGTCATTCAAATTCTAAAAAGTGTTTGGCCAGGTGATGGTAAATGAAATGAATACTGTAGCACCCAATAATACACTATTATTCATTAAAACTGTGGTAAATGTAAATAATATTCTTCTAATTGCCACTTAGTGTGTTTTTTTTCGTGAATGAGATGAATTTACAAGTGTTTTCAACAGTTTATTCTCATCTTCTATCTCCTATGAAATACAGCTTTTCTTCTTAAAGTTCTGAGTTGCTTAGTGTGAGCTCTCTTAACTTCGAGTCTTTAGAAGCTTAATGCTTGAAGTTGGGAAAGGTTTAATATTTAAGTGAAGGAAAATGACAAAGCCTCTGCTTTCAGTAGCATTTAGTAACACTGTTTCTACGAGGTTTAGTTGAAGCCAATCTCGAAGGTGATTTTTTTTTTCTCCTCAAATATCATCATCAGGTTATTTCCACCTTTCAGGATGCTATAATTACACTTTTCTTTGGAAATGTCAAATGAGTCTATGAATACAGTATAATTACTGTGCAGGAAGGAAGCTAAACAGGTGACTATTGATGCTAGAAAGAAATATCAAAATAACTGAAAAGCGTGTTTTTTTCCAGAGAGTCCTGTGAGCAGACAGGTAGCTGTCTGGGGACACAAGGCCTGCCTGGGCAGGCAGCGTAGCAGATGAGGGATGAGGAGGAGGAGGAAGTCAAGGCAGTGGATGCTGCAGGACTTTGCCTGGGTTGATGGGGAGGTAGGCCTGAGGAGGCAATTCCACAGGGCTGCCCTGGCAAAGTGAGCAGTGTTTCAGGCTGAATAAAAATCAGGAAATTGGGTGTAAGAATTGAAAGAGACAGGACTTCCTCTGTCAGGGCTCAAGTTTACACACATAGGTTCAAATCAATCCTTGCAATTGAAAACTGCAATAAGTATTGCTGGTTTGGTTTTTCTCAAATGGTGGTTTTAGGTTGTGAAACAAAAAGTCCCTAAGGTCCCAACCATGGTGACTGCCTCATACCACTGATTTTACCTATATGGCTTTTAAACTTGTTTTAGTGAACAAAATCTCTATGGAAAGAGATTCTAAAAGTAGAAAGGCTTGTATTTTTATAAACAACAGTGTTATTGAGAAATAATTGACATATAATTCACCCATTTAAAGTGTACAATTCAGTCCTTTTGTGAGTATACTCACAAAATTCTGCAAACATCACCAATTCCAGAATATTTCATCACTCCAAAAAGAGAGCTCATATCCATTAGAAGTTAGTACTCATTTCTCTCTAACACCCTCACTTCAGCCCTAGGCAACCACTAATTTATTTTCTCTTGCTATGGATTTGCCTATTCTGGACATTTCATATAAATGGAATCACACAATATGTGGCCTTTTGTGACTGGCTCCTTTATTTAGCATAAAATTGAGAAGGTTTATTTATGTTGTAGTACATATCACTACTTCATTTCTCTTTATTACCAAATAATATTTTATTATATGGATGTGCAATTTTGTTTATGCATTTATCAGCTGATAAGCAGCTGGGTTCCTTCCCCTTTTTGGCTATTATGCATAATGCTTCTGTGAACATTTATGTACACGTTTTTATGTAGAAATATGTTTTAATCTCTTTGAGTATTAACCTAGGAGTTTAATGTCTGGATTATACAGTAACTCTATCTTTAGCCTTTTGAGGAACTCCTGGACTGCTTTTCACAACAGCTGCACCATTTGCCATTCTCACTAATTGTGCATGATGATTCCAATTCCTCCACATCCTTGCCAACACTTGTTACTATCTACCTTTTTGATGATAGTCATTTGAGTGGATGTGAAATGATATCTCATTGCAGTTTTTGGATAGATTTGCGTTTGATTTGCATTTTCTGATGGCTAATGATGTTGAGCATCTTTTCATGTGCTTGTAAACCTGTTGTATATCTTTTTGGAAGAATGTTTGTTCAAATCTTTTGCCCATCTTTTAATGGGATAATTTGCATTTTTATCATTGAGTTATAAATTTTTAAATATATTCTGGATGCAATTTCCCTAGCAGATACGTGATTTGTAAATCTTTCTCCCCTTTTATAAGTTATCTTTTCATTTTTTTTCATAGTGTTCACCTGAAGCACAAACGTTTTTAATTCTGATGAACCCCAATGTATTTATTTTTTCTTTTATTGTTTTTGCTTTTGAGTTCACAAAACCAAAAACAGATTGCCTAACCCAAGGTCATGAAGATCTATACGTATGTTTTCTTTTAAGACGTTTACTTGAATATTTTGAGTTAAAATTTACCTCCTATGAGGTAGGAGTCCAATTTCGTTCTTTTGCATGTGGATATTTAGTTGCTCCAGCGCCATTTGTGGAAAAAATTATTCTTTCCCCACTGAATTGTTAAGGCACCCTTAAAAAATCAATTGACTGTAGATGTGTAGGTTTACTTCTCGACTTTCAATTATATTCCTTTTATCTATATGTCTGTCCTATGGCAGTACCTTACTGTTTTGATTACTATAGCTTTGTAATAACTTTTGAAAATCAAGAAATGTGAATATTTCAACTTTGTTCCTCTTTTCCAAGACTGTTTTGGCTACAAAAACAATTTTTATATGGAAATCTTGAATTCCCACATAAATTTTAGAAACAGCTTGTCAATTTCTTCAAAAGAGCCTGCTGTGATTTTGATAGGGATTGAGTTGAATTTGTAGGTCAATTTGGGGTATAGTGTTATCTTAACACTATCATTTTCCATTCAGGAACATAGGATGTTCTTCTACTTATTTGGGTTATTAATTTCTTTTAACAATGTTTTGATGTTTTGTAGTTTTCAAAGTATAAGTGTTGCATGTCTTTTGTTACATTTATTCATAAGTATTTTTTCTTTCTGATGCTAATGTAAGTGGCACTTTTTTAAAATATCATTTTTAGTTTATTGCTACTGCATAGAAATAAAATTGCTTTTTGTATGTTGATCTTCTATCCTGCAACCTTGCTGAACTCATGTATTAGTTCTCATTTTTATTCATTTTTAATTTTTTAGACAGAGTCTTGCTCTGTCGCCCAGGCTGGAGTGCAGTGGCACGATCTCGGCTCACTGCAAGCTCCGCCTCCTGGGTTCACGCCATTCTCCTGCCTTAGCCTCCCGAGTAGCTGGGACTACAGGCCCCCGCCACCACATCCAGCTAATTTCTCATATTTTTAGTAGAGATGGGGTTTCACTGTGTTAGCCAGGATGGTCTCAATCTCCTGACCTCATTATCCACCTGCCTCAGCCTCCCAAAGTGCTGGGATTACAGGCATGAGTGGATCCCTTAAAGTTTTCTGTATACAAGATCATGTCATCTGCAAATAGAGATAATTTTACATCTTCTTTTCCAAACTGGATGCCTATTGTTTAATTTTCTTGCCCAATTGCCCTGGCTAGAAACTCCAGTACAATGTTGAATAGAAGTGGTGATAGCAGACATCCTTATCTTGTTCTTGATCTTAGGGAGATAGTCTTTCTCATGTGATACCATTTTAAAATGTAATACCATTGAGTATAATGTTAGCTGTGGGGTTTTTGTAGATGTCATTTGCCAGGTTAAGAAAGCTCTTTACTATTCTCAGTTTGTTCAGAATTTTTAATCATAAGGGGTATTGAATTTTCAAATATTTTAAACCATCTATTGAGATCATCATGTAATATTTACCCATTATTCTATTAATATAGTATATTATATTAATTGATTTTCTGATCTTTTTCTACATCGATAAAATGTGAGAAGTGTGGAGGGAAGAACTCAATGCTGGCATATCGATAACATTTTTTCTGTAAGGGCCTTGCTTTTGGGGAGATATTGTTACATTCATTTAAAGTTTAAAAATTTGCTTTAAGAGGAAAATGTACACACACTACACACAGCAGGTTCTTTTCTTAAAGGACTCTTTTTTATTAGGTCACCTGAGGTACGCAAAGTTTGAATTTAATTTACTCAAGCAATGCTTTTGCTCCACCATCAAACTCTCCTTTTATCTTTCTGTGAAAATTGTCAGAATCAAAGTAGAGTGACTTGTGTTAAAACTCTGACAAATGGAGCCAGGAAAAGTCATGAAGAGAAGGCTCTCATGCACATATGCCTAATAACAAGAACTGTCACAAAAGACTTTGCAAATATCACAACCTTGCACAAATACCACCATAACCTTATACAGAAAATACTTCTGGAAGGACATCTGTCTGGCAACCGCCTGTCTAATCTTGGACTAATTACACCTTTGTTATTGATGCTTGTAGCCAAGGATAATTGATTCAAAATAATTTATGTAATCTTCTTCATTTTGCCTTTAAAATCTTTCCTTTACCCCAACCTCCTTGAATGCACACATAATTTACTATGGCATGTGTATTCCCATTACATACTCTGATAAATATCTTTTTATTTTACAGTCTCCTCTCTGCCTATTATTTACATTGACATATCTGGAGTCAAAAGTGGCATCTAAAGCAAGACCACTTTTGGAAGGAATTGACAGTTCTTGCAACGAGTATGCAGTGCTCACTTGAGCCCTTTGAGCACTCTCCTTCCACAGCCCACCTTTTCTGCCCTGGTGAGTCTTCTCTCAGGCCAAGGCTTTCTCTTATTGGCAAAAGCTCTTTGACTTTATTTGGATATGATTTGGAGAAGACCATCTTAATAAAGGACTTTTCATCCTCCTGGGATGGCAAGACTTTTTGTCTTTTCTGACAAGCCCTTTCTGATATAAAGACAAACTGTCTTTCTGGTTTGAGAACTCTAGTATCTACAGAAATTACATTCTGTCTGTGAGGACCTATATCTTTCCTGGTAAATTCACTTTTTAAAAATATTTTTAAATTGACACATTGTACATTTTTATGGGGTACATATTGATGTTTTGATATGTCCAATGAATAATGATCAGATATAGGTAATTCACATATTTATCATCTCAAACATTGACCTTTTTTGGTTTCTTTGTTTTAGGAACATTTGCTATCCTCCTTCTAGCTCTTTGAAACCATGTATTATTGTTAACTATAGTCGTCCTCCAGTGCTGTAGCACATGATAACTTATTCCTCCTATCTAGCTATAATTTTGTATCTTTTAACAAATCTCTTCCTATCCTTCCCAGCCTCTGGTATCATCTACTTTACTTTTTACTTTTATGAAATAAACTTTTTTCAGCTTCTACATATGAATAAGAACATGCAGTGTTTAACCTTCTGTTCCTGCCTTATTTCACTTAACATAATATTCTCCAGTTCTATCTCCATGTTGCTGTGCATAACAGGATTTCATTCTTTTTTATGACTGAATAGTATTCCATTTTGTAAATATACCACATTTTATGCATTCATTTATCTGTTTTTGGATACCTAGGTTGTGTTTACATCCTGGTTATTGTGAATAGTGCTGCAATAAACATGGGGGTGCAGATGTCTCCTCAATGTACTGATTTCCATTCTTTTGGATAAATGCCCTATAGTGGGATAGCTGAATCATACGAGAGTTATATTTGTAGTTTTTTGAGGAACCTCCATACTGTTCTCATAATGTCTGTGCTGGTTTATACTACCACCAACAGTGTATAAAAGTTTCCTTTTATCATTTGCTATAACAATGATGTTGAGAATTATTTCATATGTTTGTTGGCCATTTGTATGTCTTATTTTGGCAATGTCTGTTCAGATCATTTGCCCATTTTTAAATTGGATTGTTTGTGTGTTTTTTTGCTGTGGAGATGTTTGGGTTCCTTTTATATTCTGGATATTAACCTCCTGTTAGGTAAATACTTTGGAATACTTTGGAATACTTAGGTGAATACCCATTCAATAGGTTGTCTTTTCACTTTGTTGATTGTTTCCTTTGTTGTACAAAAGATTTTTAGTTTAATATAATATCTCATTTGTTTTTCCTTTTGTTGACTGTGCATTTGCCATCTTATTCATAAAAATTTTCCCCAGACCAATGTCCTGAAGCATGTCTCCAATCTTTTCTTGTAGTATTTTTAAAGTTTCAGGTCATATATTTAGATCTTCAATCAATTTTGAGTTGATTTTTACATTGGGTAAGAGGTAGGAGTCTAGTTTTATTCTTCCACATATGAATATACAGTTTTCCCAGCACCATTTCTTGAAGAGAGTGTCCTTTCTCTGATGAATGCTCTTGGTGCTCTTGCCAAACCTAGTTGGCTGTAGATATATGGATTAATTTTTGGGTTCTGTGTTCTGTTCTATTGGTCTCTGCATCTGTCTTTATGCCAGAATGATGCTGTTTTGGTTACTGTACTTTTCAAGCATATTTTGAAGGCTGACACTATCAGGCCTCTAGCTTTGTTCTTTTTGCTCAGGATGACTTTGGCTATTCAGGGTCTTCTGTGGCTCCATATAAATTTTAGTATTTTTTTTTCAATTTCTGTGAAGAATGTCAATGGTATTTTACTGGGAATTGCATTGAATCTGTGTATGACTTTGGATAGCATGGTCATTTTAACAATATTAATCTTTCTGACCTATAAGCATGGAATGTCTTTCCATTTGTATTTTCTTCAATTTATTTTATCAGTGTTTTATAGTTTTTCCTTGTAGAAGTCTTTCACCCCCTTGGTTAAATTTATTACTAGAATTTTATTGTATTTTTGCTATTATAAATGGGATTATCTCTTTCATTTCTTGATTTTCAGTAGTTTGTTATACATGTGTAGAAACACTACTAATTTTTGCATTTGATTTTGTATCTTGCTACTTTCTTAAGTTTGTTTCACAATTCTAAGAGTTTTTTTTCATAGAGTTTTTAGGTTTTTCTGTATGTAAGATCATGTGATCTGCAAACAAAGACAATTTGGCTTCCTCATTTTCAATTTGGATGTCCTTTATTTCTTTCTCTTGTCTAATTGCTCTGTCTAGGACTTCAAGTACTACGTTAAATAAGAGTGGTGAAAATAGCCATTCTTGTTTCAGTTCTTAGAAGAAAAGCTTTCAGTTTCTCTCTGTTTGGTTTGATGTTAGCTGTGGGTTTAGTTAGATATGGGTTTTCATTTATTGTGATACTTTCCTTTTATGCCCACTTCATTGAGAGTTTTTAATCACAAACTAATGTTGAATTTTATCAAATGCTTTTTCTGATCTATTGAGATGATTGTATGGTTTTTGTCTTTCTTTTTCTTTATGTGATATACCACATTTATTGATTTTTATATGTTGAACTCTCCATACATCACTGGAATAAATCTCACTTGATCATGGTGTATTATTTTTCTAGTGTTTTGTTGGATTTGACTTGCTGGTATTTTGATGAGGATTTTTGCTTCCATATTCATCAATGATATTGGTCTGCAGTTTTCTTTTTCTGTTGGGCCCATGTCTGGTTTTGGTATCAGGGCTATGCTGGCCTTATGGATGAATTAAGAATTATCTTCTCTTTAATTTTTTGGAATAGTTTGAAAATAATTGGTGCTAATTCTTCTTTAAAAGTTTCTAGGACAGTGAAGCCATTCAGTCCTAGACTTCTTTGTTAGGAGATTTTTTATTACTGATTTAATCTCGTAGTTGATTTTGGTATATTCAGGTTTTCTATTTCTTTTTGGTTCAATCTTTGTAGGTTGTATGTATCCAGGAATTTATCCATTTCTTCTATATTTTTCATTTTTTTTGGAATATAGTTGTTCATAATAGTCTTTAGTGATCCTTTGTATTTCTGTAGTAGCTGTTGTGATGTCTCCTTTTTCATTACTGATTTTGTTTATTTGGGTCTCTTCTCTTTTCTTAGTCTAGTTAATGGTTTGTTGATTCTGCTAATCTTTTCAGAAAACCAATTTTGTTTCACTGATTTTTTAAATCTCAATTTTGCTTATTTCTCCTCTGATCTTTATGATTTCTTACCTTCTACTTATTTTGGGTTTGATTTGTTCTTGGTTTTCTAGTTCCTTGAGATGCATCATTAGGTTGTTTGAAATAATTTCTTTTTTGATGTAAGTTTTCTCTTTTTTTTGCCACAAACTTACCCCTTAATGCTATTTTTTGCTGGGTCCCATAGGTTTTGGTATGTTGTGTTTCTAGTTTCATTTGCTTCAAAAAAATTTTACATTTTCTTCTAATTTCTTACTTTACCCAGTGGTCGTTCAGAAGCAAGTTGTTTGTTTTTCATGTATTTCCATACTTCTGAATGTTTCTCTTGTTATTGATTTCTAGTTTTATTCTGTTGTGATCAGATAAGCTACCTGATATGATTTTAACTTTTAAAATTTGTTGAGACTTGTTTTGTGTCCTAACATGTGGTCAGTCCTGGAGAATGTTCCATGTGCTGATGAAAAGAATGTGTATTCTGCAGCTGTTGAGTGAAATGTTCTGTACCTGTCTATTAGGTCTATTTGGTCTATGATGCAGATTAAATCCAATGTTTCTTTACAGATTTCTGTCTAGATGATCTGTCCAATGCTAAGAGGGGAATATTGAAGTCTCCACCTATTGCTTGTTGGTTTTTATCTCTCCCTTTGGTCCTAATAATATTTTCTTTATATTTAATATATCTGGGTGCTCTGGTTTTGGATGCATATATATTTACAATTGTATGTTCTTGCTCAATTGATTCTTTATTATTACATATTTTATTTCTTTGTTTTTTTTTTTTTTTTACAGCTTTTGACTTTGTCTGTTTTATATCTGATATAAATATTGCCACTCTGCTCACTTTTGGTTTCTGTTTGTGGGGAATTTTTTTTTTTTTTCCCATCTCTTCACTTTCAGTCTATGTATGCCTTTACAGATGAAGTGATTTTCTTGTAGACAGTATATAGTTGGGCCTTTTTAAAATCCATTCAGCCAATCTATATTTTTTAATTGGGGAATTTAATCAATTTCCATTCAAAGTTATTATTGATAGGTGAGGACTTACTCCTGTCATTTTATTAATTTTTTCCTGGTTGTTTTGTGTATCCTTTGTTCCTTACTTCCTTTTTTATTATTTATTTTTACAGTTTGGTAGTTTTCTGTAGTGATAAGTTTTGCTTCATTTTTCTTTCTCTTTTGTGACTCTACCAGTGAATTTTATAATTTTACACGTTTTCATGATAGTGTTACTGTCTTTTTACTTCTGAATATAAGACTCCCTTGAGCATTTCTAAAGGGAGAAGACCTTCTAGTAAGACTGGTCTAGTGGTGATGAATTTCCTGAGTTTTTGCTTGTATGTCTGTAAAAGATTGTATTTCTCCTTCATTTCTGATGGCTAGATTTGCTCTATATATTATTGGCTGACTTATTTTTTTCTTTCAGTACTTTGACTATACCATTCCATTCTCTTCTGACATGTAAAATTTCTGCTAAAAATGTTGTTCTTAGTTTAATAGAGATTCACTTATATGTGACTTGACACTTTTTTCTTGTTGTTTTTAGTATTCTTTGTTTTTGACCTTTAACAATTTGACTATAATGTGCCTCAGAGAGGACCTGTTTGGGTTGAATTTATTTAAGGACCTTTGAGCTTCCTGGATCTGGATGTCCATTGCTCTCAAGACTTGAGTAATTTTCAGCTATTATCTTATTAAGTGTTTTCTACATCTTTTTGTTCTCTTCTCTATGAATGGAAAAAATGGTTTACTTAATTGTGTACTATAAATCCTGTAGGCTTTCTTTATTCTCTTTTATTTATTTAGTTTGCCTAAGTTATTTCAAAAGACCTGTCTTCAAGTTCAAAAGTTATTATTTTTTGCTTTATCTAATCTATTGTTGAAGCTCTTTGTTGTATTTATTTCATTGATTGAATTCTTTAGCCATAGGGTTTTTTTGGTTCTTTTGTTAATGGTATCTGCTGAATTTCTCAATCAAATCATGAATTGTTTTTCTGATTTTGTTAAATTGTCTATTTATATTCTCTTGTATCTTGTTGAACTTTCTTAAGATAATTATTTTGAATTCTTTTTCCGGCATTTTGTGTATTTTCTTATGATTGGGATCTGTTATTGAAGAGTTATTGTATTCCCTTGGAGGTGTCACATTTCCTTGCTTTTTCATGTTTGATGTGTTCCTACACTGATTTCTATGTGTCCAATAGAACAGTCACTTCTTCCAATTAGATGGAATAGGTTTTATAGGGAGACACTTATTCACATGGATAGGTGGTATCAGGTGAGTGGATGCATGCTTTTGGTTCTAGTTGGTTACAGTAGTGTTGTCTTCATGTAGTTTCTTCAGCTATAATCCATGATATGATAGTAGTCTTCGCAAGTGTCTTGGTGACCTAGGCTGCTAAAGCTTTTTTGGTGTTGGTGGCATGGCTTTGCTGGTGATGGGCTTGCTGAGTTGTTTCTCAAGTCAGGGATATGTACATGCACACAGTGGGTTGGACAACTTGGGATCTGGCTTGCTGAAGTTGGAGCCTTGGGGTTGTTACTGTGTCAGAGGGCTGCCTCACTGGCTTAGAGGTGTGTCTGCCTGGGATGGGACTGCTGGACTGTTCCCTGGCCCAGGGTGTAGCACACAGCTGCTCCACCAGCCTGGGGGCATATCTGTCAGGAGTGGGCCCACAGGGCTGTTTCTCAAGCCATGGAGGTGGGTATGTGACTACTTAGCTGACCTGTGAGCATGTCCATCGGGCTGTTTTTTAGGCTCTAAGAGTGGGCACAGAGCCACTGGGCAGGCCTGAGGGCATGTCCTCCAGGAATGGGCCCCTAACGCTGTTTCTCAGGCACTGAGTGTGGTGTGTCATTGCTCATTCAGCCTAGGGGTGTGTCTGACGGTGGTGGCTTGTGGGCTTGCTCAAGGGCAGGTTCACCCTGGGCAGGATTGCCAGACTGTTTCTCCAGCTGGAAGTGTGCACAGTGGGGGCTAGGTTTCCCTGCTGTATAGGACCAGAGTCACAGCCAGTTTGGGGTCTAGGCTTTATGTAGCGAGAGTTGTGGCATTCAGCTACCCATGTGGGCTTGGCAGAATGAATGAAGACAGATCCTCTGGGCTGGAGAGGCGCAGTGGCTATTGGCTTCCACAGGAAGGTGTACCCCAGAGGTGGCTCTGGTATCACAATGGTGCCCTCTTGTAGCAGTTTATCTCAAAGGGGGTAGATGGGAGGTGGGGAGTGCACACCTTATGCTTCTAATTTAGAGCAATATCGCTGTGTGAATTCCTGGTAGCTCCCTAATTTGGGCTAAGGGCTGGTGAAGACTGTGGGCATTCTTCTGTAGCAAGGACTGCAGGTGTTGCAGTGACAACGGGGGCTGGTAGGAATCTTCTGCTTATCTTTTTTTTTCTGCTAGGGAAGTACCTCCTGACTCTGGGACAATCTGGACAAGAGAGATGGGGCAGCAAAGGCAGGGTGCCTCCATGCTGGACAATCACCACAGGTACCTCTCTATATCGGCCATTGCACTCCAGCACTCTTTCGTTCAATACTTCAGTCACATCTTAGCTGTTTGTTTGTTGCCTTGGTCCTGTCCTGTGAGGGAGAGCAGTGCCAGGTGCTTCCAGTCAGCTGTCCTGCTGGCTCTGATTCTTTCTGAATGCCTGGTTTTGTTTCGTCTGCATGCCCGGGTTAAAATTTTTGTGAGAACTCTTATTTTAGTTTCATTTTGGTTTGGTTATGCACATCTGTAAATAATGTGGATATTTTATTGTTTTTCTTCCTGCTTGTTTCTGAAAATATTCTAGGAGCAAAGTTAAACATTCTAAATGGGGGATGTGAGATGGCCAATTAAAAGCCACTAAGGCAGTGCCATCATCTAAAACACTAGTCCAAACCCCCAATATTCCCTGCCAGGGTTTACAGGATTTTCTCTCAAGAGAGTAATAAAAAATGAAATGGAATCCTCAAATTCTCAAGGCATACAAGGTACAACCTTCTTTCAGGGATTCGAGTGGCTATATATGGCTCATTCTTGTGCACACTCTTAAGCTGATAGGCAAATTGCATCAATAAAAATTTGGTTTCTGTTTTTGTGGAATATTTTTTTTTCCATCTCTTCATTTTCAGTCTATGTATGCCTTTAAAGATGGAGCGATTTTCTTGTAGACAGTATATAGTTGGGTCCTTTTTATTCATCCATTCAGCCAATCTATATTTTTTGATTGGGGAATTTAATCAATTTCCATTCAAACTTCTTAAGAAAGTTTGTGCTTCTAATTTACAACAATATAGCTGTTGCTATTATTGGCTATGGCCATTATTCAAACGTCCTAAGAAAACAACTATAGGGTTAAAATGCAGAGATTTTAAGATATTTCTCTCTTCTTTCTTTTTCTGCTTACTCTTAATCTAATTTTTTCACTTGCATTAAAATAAATCTGTTACTAAATTCAAGGCCACTTGGAGTTAGTTTAATTTTCTAGCCAGTCCTAACTGCAATATTAACATCCAAGAGTAAACTAAAACAATTCATTTGAAACTTGAACAAAGCAGGGGGAAAGAGTAATAGATTTTCTTTTTTAAAGCAAACTGCTTTACCCCAAATTTTGGTTCAACAGTCTTTATTAGATTACCAATCAGGGACGAATAGAGCTTAGTCATGTGTACAGATCCCAATTAGTCAAAAATAAACTGTTAAATTTATATTACTATGTTTTACTATCTCATGACTAAAATTATTAAATTAAAGCTATAATATCTGTGTGTTTATATATGTTTATGCATGTGCGTGTATTGTGTTGTATGTTATACCCTCATGGTAGAATCTGATGTTGTTGGCTAGAGATTCTTTAATGAATTATTTTTTTTTTTTTGAGACGGAGTCTCGCTGTGTCGCCCAGGCTGGAGTGCAGTGGTGCGTTCTCGGCTCACTGCAAGCTCCGCCTCCCGGGTTTACGTCATTCTCCTGCCTCAGCCTCCAGAGTAGCTGGGACTACAGGCGCCGCCACCACGCCCGCCTAATTGTTTGTATTTTTAGTAGAGACGGGGTTTCACCGTGTTAGCCAAGATGGTCTCCATCTCCTGACCTCGTGATCCGCCCGTCTCGACCTCCCAAAGTGCTGGGATTACAGGCATAAGCCACCGCACCCGTCCGATCCCTTAATGAATTCTCTCCAGATTGGATTAAGTAAGTACGTGCTCATACATACTATGTATAGTAATTAACCCAAATGCCTTTTAGTTCATGTGACTTAAGCATATCTTTGATAAATAAACTGTTTTTAAAATTGTTGGTAAAATTGAAACAGAAAATGTCTTCAGAATTCTCAGCATACATTTTTGCCTGGGTTTACTACTGGTCAATTTTATATTTTTGTCTGCTCGGTGTTTTAAGGTTATAAAACTCTAAGCTCTGACTACAAACAGAATGATCTTTGTTTAAGTTGGATATATAACACTAATATTGTTGGTTTAATTGAAATGGCTATTATCTGCTGATCTGTCTGCAAAATATTCATATATTTAAGTTGTTTACTTAGGTGAGTACCTGATATTCACAGGCTATGGAAATAGTTAACAGGGAAATAACATGAAATGATAACTAGTTTTGTTTACTATCTCAGTTTTTATAAGTAATCTAGGTATAATTATTAAAATAAATAAATTGGGTGAATATAGATGAAATAAACATTTATGAATGGGTAAAATACTGAAACATTTATTGCTGAACAGAAATGTAAGTTTATTTTTGTCTTCTTAAATTTTATGGAAAGATTAAATATATTTGGATCTATTAATACACATACAAATAATGTTATGGGGGAAATATGTTTTAAAAATTATAAAATAGGTCTCAGCTATCAAATACTGATATGTGACAGTTCAAAATTACCTGCTAGCTAGACTTTCACCAGAAATTAAGGCTACTAAGAGTTGAAAATTCTAATTAATATATATAATTATATACATAAAGTGTGCCAAAAATGTAAGACATGTTTTTGATTAAAAAAATTTAAAAGGCCAGTGACTCACACCTGTAATCCCAGCACTTTGGGAGGCCGAGGAGAGTGGATCACCTGAGGTCAGGAGTTCAAGACCCGCCTGACCAACATGGTGAAACCATCTCTACTAAAAGAAGTACAAAAAATTAGCTGGGCGTGGTGGCAGGTGCCTGTAATCACAGCTACTTGGGAGGCTGGAGCAGGAGAATCGCTTGAACCCGGGAGGCAGAGGTTGCAGTCAGCTGAGATTGTGTCATTACACTCCAGCCTGGGTGGCAAGAGCAAGACTCCATCTCAAAAAAAAAAAAAAAAAAAAAAAAAAAAAAAAAAAGTCATTAAAAATGTGTTCTTTATTGAAAAAAAGCATACTTTTATCTAAATTCAGATGTTATTTAAGGTCGTTTCAAAGAGTAAATTTAGGAAGGAAATACAAGCAAGATACAAAGGAACAAATAAATAGGAGAAAGATATGAAAAAAGTTATAAGCACGAATATGTATTTTTGGTAAGAACTCTGCTGTATCTTACTGCATGTGATTTGCTGGTCATACATGCCCCTCCTCCTTCTCTCGTTGAGAAGGTACATCTTTTTGCTTGGCTGGAGTGATAACACTTTCTTTCAATTTTTCTTCTCACCTCCTGAAACATTTTTCTCTGGTTCTAACTCTGCTATGATGGCCTGATGCTGAACTGTTTGTACTGAAGGCCTAGAAAAGCAGTGCTTTTCTCCAGTATAACTTGATTCTGTACTCCTGGCTTCTGAATTGTTCTATATAACCAGAAAATTTTCCACTGTTTTGTGGAATGCCGTATATGCTTCTGCTCAAGGTACTAGTTTTCTTGTTTATCTTCCTCTATACTATGTTGCATACTCACAGTGTTGAACAGACACTGTTTCTATGTTTGATTAAATTTAAGTATCTTTTTATCAGGTTTGACTTCCCCATTATCTAAAAGGGCTTCTCCTAAGGAGAAAAAAAAATCACACTGCAAGTGGTTTTTCTTTACCCTTTTGATAAATGGCCTACAAAACAAAGATTTTATGTTTTGCCAAATCATTTCCTGTGTTTTATGTTGTCTTTATTAGGATTTTTTTGATTGCTTAGGAAAATGTAGCTTTGAAAGGGTTACAGTTCTTTTTTTTTTTTTTTTTTTTAATAACCATGTAACTTTCTATATTGCTTTTGAAGTCTTTGATTATTACTCTGGTGAAATGAATGACTGTTATTTCACGGTGACCTGTGATCCTGTTTTAATCAAGTGTTTTAAACGTTTTAAAATCTTTGGCAGGCTTCCCCAGGATCAAATTCTACATTGTCTATTTTAATCTCAAACTAACTTTGGGATGTTCCAGAGGGTCCTAGCACCTCTCAAAGGTTTATGAAAGAGAGATATTAAACTAACTCAGGCTTATTTGAAATATTAGATTATATAAAAACATTGTGAAATTATAAGAGAGGCTAAATCTTTTTTCTTTAATTTTTATTTTTTAAGAGATGGCGTATCTCTCTATTGCCCAGGCTAAAGTGCAGTGGGGGGTTGGGGGGGCCTTCAAATTTTATTTTTGGTTTACAAGATCAATGGGCAAAATAAAAATGTTTTAATACTCTAAATAAAAAACCTACACATTCATGAAACTGCTAATGTAGATGAAGTCAAACAAAAATTACATAAAATTAAATAACTAATAAAGATAATGTTTTTATAACTTTTATTTGAAACGTAGTTCTTTACCTAAATGTTTTCCAAATGTAAGTAAATTTCTCTCTTAAGCTATCTATAGTTTGCAACAATTTGGTGAAGTAAATTTTTATTTAAAAGAAAAAATTTACTTTTTCTTTTTACTTAACCCCTCCAAAATTCTGAAACTATTTGTAAGAATTCATATTTTTATGTCAATAAGAATTTGCTCTCTTCATGATAGGATACAATAAAAAATAGTATATACTAAGGCTTTGAAATGTCCTATTTAATTTGTTTATTAGGTACTGCAGGCAAAATCTAAAGTCAGTCCTCAATTTGGCTTTTTAGCCTCGAGAGGCTTTAAAACATCTGAGATTGCTACACAGTCCATCACTATCCTATTTGTACTTATGTAAATAATTGAGAAAACTAAACTTATTTTAGAAAAAAAATTGTCTTACTCTGATTATCTTTGGTAAAAAATGGAAGACTGTAGAGAAAAAGTTACTTTTTTTTTTTTTTTTTTAAGCTGGAATATACCTGTTATTAAATTGTAGCCCTATATATTAGTTTCAAGATTTTATTTTCTATCTGGACTGGACTAGATTCTGAAATTTTCTAGGTTCCTCCAATCCAAACTTCTTCCACAGAATTACTAAGAATGGAAACTGCTCTGCTCCTAAAGTCCATAAGCTGAAACTAAATAAATGTTAAGGAAAAAATATCATTCCTGATGTGTGGACCACACAGAATTCATCAAACTACCCAATGCCATAGTCAGAGATGTTCAAACTGCAAACCAGGTTGAGAAATTGATGGCTTCATGCTGTAGACAGCTTTTCCCAAGACATCAGAACAAGACTCCATATTATATTAAAACTTATGTCTCTTAATGCCTTCTTTTTTCACTTGGCAGAATAATAGTATAATTGAAATTATACCATCAGTAGCTTCTGCTGGTAACTTGACAGAACCTGACCTAAGAGATCCTTTAGTCTACCTAGTGGATAACTTTGGCAGTATCCCTAATATAACTGTTGCTCACTGTGCTTTAATTCAGCCGGGTCATGGGGTGCTAGATGATAAATTGATCTATATTATTTATTAGCTAAATAAGGACATGCCTGTGCTATTTCTAATACTACCTACTGCATCTGTATACATTTCTCTGGGGAAGTTAAGACCCACATACACAAAATAAGAGAACAGGCCACATGGTTACAACAGGTTTTACCTAATTTTCCATGGACATTTGATTTATTCAACTGATTTTCTTTAAGCCTAAGTTCATGGCTCAAAACTACTATGCAAACTGAGATCATTCTATTACTATTAATTTTACTTTGTATTTTTCTTTTTTAAAACTTTGTACCTGTTACTTGTTAAAGTTCTGCAGTGATACAACTTCTAACAGAATAATACTTGCCCAGCACTTTGACATAATAAACAACACCTATGAAACAAACACAATTGAACTTAACAGTGGGCTCCAGGTAGATTTAGCCTGAGCCACTCCCTCAAAGCCTCTCTTGTAGCTCAAATGTGGCTAAAAGGGTTTGTTTTAGCACTGATACCTAACCACTAATCACTCCCTGTGATGTGGGATCAGACTAACAAGCCAGGACAGATCCATTCCAGCAATGAGGAACAATTAAAACCTAACTACAAAATGATTAATCAGTAATGGATTCAGAGTCAAGATCTTGATCAAGAGAGAAGCGTGAGAATTGTCAGAATCAGAATGAAGTTACCGGTATTAAAACCCTGAAAACTGGAGCCAGAGAAGGCCATGAAGGGAGGGTTCTCACGCACATACACCTGATAACAATAACTATCACAAAGGCTTTGCAAAAAACACAACCTTGCATAGGTTTGACGTGCAAAGATAGTCTTCATAGACTCAAAGAGATTTGACTCCAACATGGAAATGAGACATCCTGCACAATGGCCAACTCTACTCTTTGCCTACCCGATGGTCATCTCTCCTTCTTCCTTGCTAATAGAATTATAACTTTGTTTTTAGGTAGTGAGTGATAATCCATTGATTTCCAGGATGCCTAACCTCTCCATAGGAATGAGTTATGATAGGTCAAATCCAATCACAATAATACTATTTCTTTTTCCCATGGATTGGTCCAGAAATCAACACATGATCCAACGCAAACCAATGAGGCATGAGGGAAGCATTTTAGGGCGTTTACTCTTCCCATTTAAAAGATAAGAGACATCTCAAGATAAAATCCTTTGCCTCCTGCCCATCCCCTGTTGCTTAGAGGGTCTACCACGTGCCAGGCATATTTTGAACTCTTGAGAATAATGTAGTAAAGGATAGTCAATGTCTCAGCTACCAGAGGGATTATATTCTGTTAATGAAGACAGAAAATAAACAGTGGACACATGCTTAAATAGGTCATGTACTATGAGGGGGAATAAATCAGGGTTATTTCACAGAGAGTGAGGGAATGTGTCTTTTTAAGCTGAGACCAGAAATAATTTGGGGAAAGAATCCTTTATCAAGTGAAGAGGTCATTCTAGAAACAAAAACAGCCAGTGTAGGTGGACTGTGGAGAGTAAAGATGAGAGGCAGAGTGGTGGGAAATGAGGTAGGAAAATGGTAAGAATAGATGATGTTAGAAGCCATTACAAGGAATTTGGATTTTATTCTCAAATGCGATATGAGCCACTGGAGAGTTTTAACCTGGGGACTTATTTCTAGAAAAATGTTAACACAAACTAAGGTTTTGATTAATTACCATGTATTTTAAAGGCCTTGAGTTGAAAAAGAATAATCTAGGTAGGAAAGACCCAATTTCCTAGCAATCCTTCTCCTGGGTTTGCTTATTTATTTATTTATTTACCGAATGGCATTTTCTATTCATCTTATTCGATAATTTGGGTATTTAAAAATGCTTGGTTTTATTTTTTCATTGTGATAGTGTTCATTTATAATTACATGCATCCTTTTACAGGTTATAAAAGAGGAATTAATTTAACAGGTATTTTGTCACAGAGTTGACGAGTTTTATCAACTTACTGGGTGTGGCGAATATAGTAGAAAGTAATGTAAAGACCCCACTATACGTTCAGGTCTGCCATCTGTTGCAGTGGCCTCCAGTTTTACTGCTGTTAAACTTTTGTTAACAGTTTATCTTCCCCAATATAGACAGTGAGCTTTTTAAGGCAAAGGTCTATGTGTTTCTGTTGCTCCCTCAGAGCCCAGTACGGTGGCTCATAAGAAGGAAATGCCCATACATTTAGTTGATTAATTATTAAGAGTCTGAGTGTCTGTTTTTCTGACTCTAAGCTGCAAAGCTTTGGGAAGAGCTCTGAGAACTTGCACTTGGGTCAGCTGCCCATCCTTGGGCCATCGTGGTAGTTAGGGACCTGTGGCCCAGTTCACATCATGTCTTCCCCTCATTCCTTGACTAAGGAGGAGTGAGGGCTACATGAAGATCTTGGCATCCCTATTTAAACCAGCACGTTGGGGCCAGGGGGTGACTGTTTTGAGGAGAACAAACATTAGATGTCCGCCTTACCTCTCTTCTGAGCTCTTCACCTACTCATGGAACTTTCCATTCCACATCTCCCTTGAATGTTTCGTGAGTACCTCAAAGTCAATGTCTTTTCCTCATGCTATTTCCAAACCTGACACTCCACAGTGTATGGCTCTGCCACATGTCCAGTTGCTCAAACCAGGCACCTAGAAGTTATCCTTAACTCCTTCCTCTCTCTCATCCTTCATACTTTCTTCCTGTCTAAGCCAGGTTTATTATTTTGCTCTGTTTCCTGCTGCCAACACCTTATTCAAACCAACATCATTTCTGTCCTGAAATAGTTGTCCCACTGGTATGCTAGCATCCACTTTTGTTTATCTCGAATTAATCTATTCTCTGTACCCACACTGTCTAATATAGCAGCCACTAGCCACATGTGGCAATTTATATTTAAATTTATAGTTAAGATTAAATACAGTTAAAAGTTCAATTCCTCAGTTGCACTAGCCATACTTCGAGTGGTTAATCAATATCTCCATGTGGTAGGGGCTTCCATATGGAGGCCCTTGTGAAATATCCAGCTGGAGATAAAGCATAGAAACTGTCAGCTGCAGGTGGATTGCTCAGAAGTGACTGGTAAGCTTGGCTAAAGCAGACTGTTGATGTCCAGATGTTAACACTCTTTCCTTATTCCATTTCTATAATACAGCATGCTCTTCTCACCTTTTCTTGGTCAGCTAAAGTTGCCATAACAAAATACCATAAACTGGGTGGCTTATAAACAACAGAACCTTGGAGGTTAGGATTTTAACATGTAAATTTGGGGGGATACAAACATGCAGACCATAGCACACCTCAAGGACTTCATGAACACTAGGCTTACTCCTCCTCATCCTTTCACCCTTTTTCCCAGGTGGCCATCCAGTCCAGTTTGAGCACTTAATGCTCTATGTCTCAGGAAACTCCTCAGTGCCAAGCAAACCAGAACAGCTGGTCTACCTATCTTTAACCTGGCTATCTATTGCTTGTTCTTCAAGTCTCAGCTTAAGTGTCCTCCAGGGCCTTGCTACTCAAAATATGATTCCTATACTACCACTCCAACTCTATTTAACTGACTCTCTGTTTAACACAATCTACTGGTGATTCAGATGAACAATAAAGTTTGGAACAATAAAGTTTGGATAACCTGTCCTGACCTCTCAGACCAGATCACATACAACTGTCTTCTCCATTAGACTACAAATTCATGAGGGCAGGGGCATCTCTGTCTCATTCTTAATATGCTGTGAACCCTGAGTATGGTACCTGACAAAGTGTAAAGGCTGAATAATACTTGTGTGGGTGAATGGACAAACCTAGATTACATGAGGTTAAATCAGGCAGACTGTGATGGATGTGGTTGCTACTCTAGCCCATAACCCCATGACCCACATGAGTTCACCTAAGTTGCCCCTCTCGGGACAGTCTCGGCTTAACACTTCAAGTCCTGGTAACTCTCCTTTTATGCCTAAGTCCTTTCTATGAGTTTAAGAACCTAAGTTGAGATGGTTCTCAAACTTCAGTGAACATCAGAATTCAATGGAAAGCTTTTAAAAATACAGATTGCTGGGCTCCACCCTCAGGTATTCTGAATCAGTAGGTCATAGATGAAACCCAAGGCTTTGCATTTCTATAAAGTTCCCAGGGGATGCTGTGGCTGCTGATGGTGGTCCAGGAATCATAGTTTGAGAACCACTTTTCTCAAAGTCTTAGCCAGAGCAATCAAGTAAGAGAAAGAAAGGGCACCCAAATAGGAAAAAAAGAAGCCAAATGATCTCTTTTTGCAGTCTGTATGATTCGGTACCTAGAAAACCCTAAAGACTCTGCCAAAAGGCTCCTGGAACTAATAAACGACTTCAGTAAAATTTCAGGATACAAAATCAATGTACAAAAGTCAGTAGCATTTCTATACACTAATAACATTCAAGCTGAGAGTCAAATCAAGAAAACAATTCTATTTACAATAGCTGTTTATACATACATATATATATATACACACCTAAGAATACAGCTAACCAAGGAGGTGAAAGATCGCTACAAGAAGAACCACAGAACCCTGCTGAAAGAAATTATAGGTGACACAAACAAATGGAAAAATATTCCATGCTCATGGATTGGGAGAATCAATAGAATTAAAATAAGCACACTGCCCAAAGCAATCTACAGATTTAATGAGATTCCCATCAAACTACCGATGTCATTTTTCATAGAACTAAAAAGAAATTTCTAACATTTGTGTGGAACCAAGAAAGAGCCTGAATAGCCAAAGCAATCCTAAGCAAAAAGAACAAAGCCAGAGGCATCACATTATCTAACTTCAAACTATACTACAAGGCTACAGTAATCAAAACAGCATGGTACTGGTACAAGAACAGACACATAGACCAGTGGAACAGAATAGAGAACCCAGAAATAAAGCTGCACACTTAAACAGCCATCTGATCTTTAACAAAGTCGATGAAAATGATAATAACCAATGGAGATATTCAATAAATGGTGCTGGGATAACTGAGTAGCCACATGTAGAAGAATAAAACTGTACCCCTACCTTTTGCCACATACAACAATTAACTCAAGATGGAATAAAGATTTAAATTTAAGATCTTAAACTATAAGAATACTAGTTAGAAAACCTGGGAAACACCATTCTGGACATCAGCCTTGGGAAAGAATTTATGATTAAGTCCCCAAAACCAATGGCAACAAAAACAAAAACTGACAAGTGGGACCTAATTAAGCTAAAGAGCTTCTGCATGACAAAAGAAACTATTAACAGAATAAACAGACAACCTATAGAATGGGAGAAAATATTCACCAACTGTGCATCTCACAAAGGTCTAATATGCAGAATATATAAGGAACTTAAAGAATTGAACAGATGAAAAACAACCCCATTTAAAAATTACAACATGAATGAACACTTCTCACAATAAGACAAATAAGTGGCCATAAACATATGAAAAAAAAATCACTAATCGTTAGAGAAATACAAATCAAAACCACAGTGAGATGCCATATCACACCAGTCAGAATGGCTATTAAAAAGTCAGAAAACAACAGATACTAGCAAAGTACAGAGAAAAGGGAATGTTTATACACAGTTGGCAGAAGGTAAGTTAGTTCAGATACTGTGAAAAGCAGTTTGGAGATTTCTCAAAGAGTTTAAGACAGAATTAGTATTCTACCCAGTAATCCCATTACTGGATATATATCCAAAAGAAAATAAATCATTCTCCCAAAAAGACACATGCACTTGTATGTTTATCATAGCACTATTCACAAGAGCAAAGACGGAATCAACTTAGGTACCCAGCAATGGTGGATTAGATAATGAAAATGTGATGCATATATACCATGGAATACTATGCAACCATTAAAAAAGAATGAAATCATGTCCTTTGCAGCAACTTGAATGCATCTGGAGGCCATTATCCTATGCAAATTAATGCAGGAACAGAAAACAAAATATAACATGTTCTCACTTATAAGTGGGGGCTAAAGACTGGGACTCATGGACATAAAGATGGCAACAAGAGACACTGGGGACTACTAGAGCAGGAAGGCGGGGGAGGGCAAGGATTAGAGAACTAACTGTTGTGTACTATGCTCAGTACCCGGGTGAAGGGATCAGTCATATCCCAAACCTCAACATCAAACAATATACCCAGGTAACAAACATGCATATGAACCCCCTATCTAAAATAAAGTTGAAATTATTTTTTTAAAAAAGAACCACATTTCAGTGAGGTTGCTCAGCTGCTCAAAAATATAATTTGGAAGGTTAGGAGAGTTCATGTCCCCTGGAAACCCTCAATCAATGGGTAATTGAAGTCATTGGATAAATGCGCTTCTACTTCCTGGACATCACATGGGATGACTCTGAAGTTTAAAGTATGTCTTACCAAGTTTCCCCAAGGGTCCCTAGTAGTATTGACCCCCAGCCTCTCACTGGTCTTCCCTTTACTGGGTTCCCTTTTTTCCCCTCACCCATTTCTGTTTCGTGAGATCTCCTCACACATAAGCTATCTGTACCCACGTCCTTGTCTCAGACTCTGCTTTGAAAGAAACCCAAATAAGTCAAAGTCTTATATCCAAATCCTTCTAAGTCTCTTGACTTGAATCATTGATTTACTCAGGTATATTCCCACTGCACCTTGTAGGGAGCTCAGAGAAGTAAAACCCACTCAACTGAGACACAGGGAGGTGGTTACAATGTGTGCTCACCACACAGCTTGCTTTCCTTTTGTGGCAGTCATCAAAATTATATTTTCAACTAGTGATGTAATTAATTGTTTAATATCTGTCTTTCCCACTAGACTTTGAAGTCTTGACCTTTCTTGTTTACTACAATCTCTTTTGTGTCTAAAACCATACTTGTCAAATAGTAGGCATTCATTGAATATTTGGAATGAGTGACATAATGAACCAGTTATTCATATATCAGTTAATATTCATGTATTGGTTAATATTAGTACCTCATATTTATAAAGCTGTTTACAAAGCACATTACCATAAGTTTCCATCTTATTCTTCAAGACCATGAGAATCAGAATAGACATTTTTATTAAAATTTATCTAGAATTTATCAAGTGGCTGTTACGTTCCAAGCTCTTTGCTAGGGGCTGGTATACAGAGGTGTACAAGGCTGTGCTTCTCGAATGTCAACAGGCAGTCAAATCACCTGGGAATCTTGGTAAAGCACAGGTTCTAATTCAGTATCTCTGGGATGGAATCTGCAAATCTGTGGGTCTAACAAGTTCTCAGGTGATGCTTATTTAAGCTGTTGGTCTGGAGATGACACTTTCAGAAGGAAGGATCTAACAGCAAGGTTCTCAACCGTAATTACATATTGGAATTTACTGGGAGCTTTAAAAATACTGAGACCTGGGTCCCATACCCAGCAACTCTGACTTAGTTGGAGTGGGAGTTTTGAAAACTTGCCAGGTGATTCTAATTTCCATCCAACTGATCCAGGATAGTGGTTCTGATATCTCAGTGTACACCAGACTTTCCTGGAGAGCTTGTCAAAATACATGTTATTGGGCCCCAACTCCAGAACATCTGATTCAGTAGGTCTGAGGTAGGGCCTGGGAGTTTGCTTTTCTAAAAATTTCCCAGATGATGTTGGTCTGAGAAGCACTAGTCTAGAAGTAAAGAGAGGCAAGTAAATAGGTAAGCTGCAGTAAAATGTCAGCAAACAACAGAACTGTGTACAGATTTCCAAGATGATGCTGATGCTATTGGTATGAGAAGCACTAGTCTAGCAGCAAAGAGAAGCAAGTAAATAGATGAGCAAATAACAGAACTGTGTACAGACAGAGGAAACAGGGTTAGAAAGGGCCTCATGGTCAAGGTGGTGTCTGAGTTGGGGTTAGAAGGACAGGTCAAATGGGGAGGACTCATGAGAAGCACAATTTTAGCCAGAGAGAACATGTACAAAGATACAGAGATGAAAGGGCAGGGTGCATCTGGGGGAATATGAAGCTTGAGATTGTGAAGACATCAACTCAGAGCAAGGCAGTTACTGCTGGGCACTAGATATGATCAATAGGCTAGAACCAAGCCATGAAGGAGAGGCATTCCATGCGATTCTTAGACTTCATTCTCAAAACCACAGGGAGTCAGTGAATGGGAGAGCTAAGATCACTGAGGTAATAGCCTGGCGGATAGTGACTCTGTGTCTAAGAAATGATAGATGCACCCAGGAATAATTGGAACATCTCAGGATAGAGACAGTGCGTATACAAGCCCGGATAGTGAACATCCGTGAGAAGGCAGTGGGATGAACAGAAACCAGAGTGTCAATCTGACGGCAATACCAACCTGATGGAGTTTGGGTCAGGAAATGCTCGCTTAATTAACCAAATTGATGGCAGCACCAAATAAACTTGGAGGAAGGTGTTTGGGACTGAAGAGGGGAAGGAGATGGAGGAGGTGAGAAAGATTTGTGTATATTGGGAATATCTGATGGGCAATTAGAGATACAGCTCTGTAGTCTGTGGGGTGAGGGGTCCAAGCAGATAATAATTTAAATAATGGGAGTGGTCAGATTGTGCAAAAACAAAATACAGAGTGAAAAGAAGACCCAGGGAGTAAAGCCATGTTTTAAACACTATGGTTGCATTTAAAAATACCCCCAAACTTTGAGGTGAAAAGGAACAAGGATTATTTCTTTTGCTCATAAACCTGCCGTTTGGGCAGGGACCAGTGGGTACATTACTACTCCATATACTTCCAGATGGTGCAACCTGATGGGAAAGAGATAATCCACTTTCAAGATGGACCTGGGGAGCTTTTAGATGTACAGCTCACTTATGTGGCTGGTAGGTTGATTTTGGCTGTCAGCTGGTAGCTCTGCTGGGCCAAGGGGCAAATGGCCCCCATGGCCGCTTCACTTGGGTCTCTCCAGGGACGATGCTTGGGCTTTCTCCCAATATGGCGGCTGGGTCCCAAGAGAACCATGAGGAAACGGCCTCACATTTTATAACTTACCCTTAGAAGTCACAGTATCACTTCTTGGTATTGCAAACCCAGCCTAATTTAAAAAGAGGGCACATAGGCCCTACCTTGCAATAGGAGGAGAGTCTAAGTCACATTGTGAGGACAGAGATATCTTTGGAAAATATACCTGCTACACCCTATGCTTTGGGGGAAGTCTGAGGAAGAGAACTAGCCCGGGTATTGTAATGACAAGTCTATGCCTGGGCTACTCCAAAGGTTATCCATAGAGTAGCAGCACCTGGTGCTTGTTAGAAATGCAGACTCTCAGCCCAGCGTCGGGGACTGGAGTCTAATAGGATGCCCAGGTGATGTATCTGCACAATAGATTTGAGGAATAGTTCTCTATACCAAATTAGCTCCTCTGGCTGCGGATGTCCAGGGCATCATCTCAGACCTCAAGTGCTTTGTAATGTCCCCTCGTGCCTCCTCTCCAAGTCCACTACACATAATGTGTCAAAACTGCATTCCACAGAGACACCTCAGAGGCAGGTGCAAGGGTTTATGAAGTGGTGTGTACACACTTCCTTCATGCTCTAATCACTGGCAGGACTTTGCAGGGAGAGCATTTTTCTAGGACATGGCAAACATCCTCTGACAACAGGCTAGTCCCAGCTGACTGGCAGACGGGCACTTGGAGAGAGCTGCTCAGTTCATTACCTTCCTGCTCAATGCCTCAGCCCAGGCTTTCGGGAAAACACAATGTACTTGAAGCGCCTTTGGAAGTCCCATTAACCCTTGTGGGCCAGGACACAGAGCCTTAGGCCATCTGCCCCTGGCAACAGATCAAAAAAAAAAAAAGAAAAGAAAAGAGCTTCTGTTGTCATTTGTCAGAGTTTTGTACAGCAAGGGAAGTAGAGACAATTCATTTGGAACAAATAAAAACCTCCGGCCCCTTCTGCATGCTGATATATGAAGGCCACTGGTCAATTACAGATACTCCAGACCTAAAGACTGATGCCACCAAACATTCAGCATCTGATCCTCTGAGTCTATTTACTCATCAGTGATTTTTGAGCTCTGATCCTGTGCCAGGCACTGGGATGCAATAGCAAGCAGGCCACCTCCCTGCATGGGGTAGGGATAGATGTAAAAGCAGGAAGCCACATGTTAGAGTGATTAAATCAGGTTGGTGGCATTCGGCCTCACCAACCTATTCCAAGGCTGAGTTCTTTAAACTCACAATCATTGCCCCTGGGCTCTGCAGTTGTGAGGCTATGAATGGTGGGCTTGGCAGAGACTGGCATTTAAGTGTCTTGGCCTCTGAGATGAAAGCCTGTGCTGGCCAGGCCTTCCCAGCCTTGTCCTGAGTGATGACGGAGTACCTGCTTAAGGGACAGTTCCCTCACTGGTGAGAAGCCAGGGCATTTGCTGCCATTATCAACAATTCACATTCCTGCAGTACTTTGTACCTTTCAAAGTCCTTATACAGGTAAAATGCCCCTTAAATACATGGACCACCCTAAGTGCTAAGGATAGTTTTACAGACAAAGGAATTGGTGCTCCAAGACAGCCCAGCTCTCTGGGGTTCCCACAGCTGGTCACCTCTCAGTGTCGCTCACCTTATGCCTACTTCTCTGACCTCAGTGTGCTATGGTCATCTTGGGATCTTGTTAAAAACAGACTGATTCAGGAGAGTTCTGGGGTGGGTTTGGAGCTTAGGTATTTCTAACAAGCTCCCACGAAAGGTTGATGCTGCCAGTCCAAGGACCACACTTTGGATAACAAGGGCCTAGCATAGGGGCTGCAAACTATTTTTGTAAATACATACATTGCCCAAGCCACACGCACTAGTGTTGTCTATGGCTGAAGAATCGCAGAGTTGAGTGGTTCCAGCAGAGGCTGAAAAGCCCGCAAAGCCTAACATATTTACTTATCTGGCTTTTTGCAGAAAAAGTTTGCAGACTGACCCCTGCTCTAGAGTCAATTAAAGCTGTTGATTCAAATTGCCTGGGAAATTTCCAGACATACTGATGCCTAGACCCAACCCCCAGAGATTCTGATTTAATTGCTCTAGGGTGCAGCTTAATTATCTGGGTGTTTAGAGGCTCCCAGGCAATGCATATGGGCTGCAGGCCCCAATGGGTTAACTGGAGCACCATGTGGTGCCCTTTCTCCCTCTTCTCCTTTCCTCCTCCAAAGTTCAACCATGTGACTTTCATTTTTAGATTTGGAATTTGCAGCTGATTTCTGCAGCTGCTTTGGGAACAGATTTTAAGGAGAAAGTTAGAATGCGCAGCTGAGTACTGTGGCTCCCCTGCCCCCAGCACATTTATATGCAAATAGCCAAGAGCCTTGTTTTTGCAACCACTAAAATTGAATCAGAATCCAGAGATCTTTTTCTGTTGCTTAACCTTCCATGATTTTTCCCTCTGCTTTTCTGGGCACATTTCTACCTCTCTTTTGTTTTTCCTCCTGCATCCTCCAGTGCATGGTCAGCCTTTTGCTCTCTCCTTGTTAATCAAAACAGATTAAGTCTCATTTTCTTATAGCTGTATTTCCTGGGAGACATAGGTATTTAGCATTCCCAATTTCCACAGGGAAGGGAGCATCCTACTGTTTAGCAATAAGATAAAATTGTTGGAAAAAGAAACATCCCAAAGCTGACAGTGGAGGTAAACACTTGTCCAAGGCTGGAGGTGATCTGAAGAGACCCTCTGATCTCTCTCCTTTTCCCAAAGGGGCAGGGAGGGACTTGGGAACAATAGCTAGCTAGCTTAGTGCAGATCTTCTCCAGGAGGAAGACTCAGATTCTGCTAGAGTCTCAAAGGATGCATCTCTTGTGACTGCATGATTACCTTCCCCGTCCTTCTGGCCTCATATCTGATCCTACCCAGAAGAGGTTCCTTTTGGGCCTAGGGAGGCAAACTGGGAGGAGCTGACACAGCCTCAGAAGAGAGGGCCTTTGTGTGCTCTGTGGACATTTTGCCCTGGGTGGAAGAAAATTTTCAGGCAAAGCCCCCTGAAAGCTTTAAAACTTTAAGGTGCTGATTTTCAAACATGGTTGCACTTCGGAATCATCTAGAGAGTTTTTTAAAAGTGCCTATACCTCAGACCTCAATCTCTTGATGTATTGGGTCGGGGGTGTGGCCTGAGCAGTGGTATTTTTTTGCATATTTTATTATGAAATAATTTAGACTTTCGGAAAAGATACAAAGGGGTACAAAGAATTACTATGCATCCTTCACTCAGCTTTCCCTCATGTTCATAATGCACATAACCACAGTTCTATAATCAAAATAAAAAATCACATTGCATGTAGTGACGTGTTCTACAGAGCTTACTCAGATTTTGCCAATTGCCGCACACATGCTTTTTGCCAGCGTCTCACATTGCATTTAGTTGTCACGTCTTGTTCTCCTCCTTTAATCTGGGACAGTTCTGCAATCTTTGTCTTTCATGACTTTGACACCTTGTAAGAATGCTGGCCAGCGATTTTGTAGAGTGTCCTTTAGTTTGGTTTTGGGAAGAATAGAATGGAAAATTCCCTAGATGATTCTAATGTGCAGTTAAGATTGAGTACTCTGATCCAATGTAGTGGGGACAAGGCCATTATACTTAGCAATTTACCCTTTAGAGTCATATGAAAACTGTGGTAGGGGCTGGGGAAGAGAGTAAGGGTCGACAGAACCTGGATTCATCTCGGGTTTGGTCCCTCCCCAGGTCTTTCTCCTGCACCTCTGTTCTTTATTTTCTTTTTCTCTCTTTCCACCTCTATATCCAAGTCCCGAATTAGAGACCTCATTTGGTATCAGCCCAGCTCCCTCATGCAACACTGACATGGAGTCACTTTCAAAGTTGAATCATTTTTCTCCTCTGTTTAAAATCCTGTGAGTGGGGACCTATCTTCCTACAAGGCTCTCCATGATGGGAGGTGGTCTCTGCTCTACCCCTCTGTCCTGGCCACTTCCCACTTACTCACGCTGGCAGTTCGGGGAGGTGGGCACGAGTCAGCCTCCAGACCTTTGCTCCTGCGGTTGCCACTGCCAGATGCTCCTCTTTCAGGAGACCATGCTGCTATATCCCCGTTTCCTTCAGGTCTTTACCTGCTGGTCTGGCTCACCTCTTCCCCTACATCCTCACATCACCCTCCCCTGCTCCATGTGGAGGGAATCGGCCTGTTTTGTTTATCCCTACATCTTCAGAACCCAGGGGAGTGGCTGACACAAAACTGGGACTCAATATATATTTGTTAAATAAATGAAAGAAATAGTAGCTAGAAGGAATTTTTTTTAAGTTCAATAATTGCTGCAGAGGATATTTCATTTATAACGCTGACTAAAATGATTTCAAGTGATCTCTCTTTTTACCAGTTGCCCAGCTTCCCTTTGTGTTAATTGCACGCCTCCTTTGGGGACTTCCCATTTTTCCAATTCCTCTGTTTCTTCTGCACACAGAAAGATGGCCTCAGAGATGAGAACTGGGCGGGAGCAGATTGTCAAGTACGTGTATTTTCTCTTTTATCCTTGCCACAGTTATAAGCTGTAAAGAAAGTTTGAGTGCCCCATGTGACCCTGACAAGTCTTTCTGCAGTGCCTTTTCAGAGATAAATACCTCTGCTGGTATTTGAGAGGAAGGCAGGGGATCAGATACCTCTTTCTCGTAAAAATAATTGACCATCATTTTTTTCTGTATGCTAAGCAATGTGTGTGTGTATAAAATTTACCTTTATTAAAATCGTAAGTGATAAATAATGATCATCAGTATTTTAGAGATGTGACAACAGAATCTTAGAGAGGTTAAATCAACTGGTAAACTATGAGGCTGAGATTTAAACCCAGATGTTTTGATGCTGCAGCCAGTGGTCTTAATACTGTCTACTATTTTGATAGCTGCCTATAAACCTAATGGAAATAAGAGTAAGCTGGCACCTTGCAGGCAATGCCAGCTTTGGGTTGTTTAGGGACTAGGAGAATATAGATATTCTGATTTTAGAGACTGAGAATTAGCTGCAGGTCTTAGTCATTGTCCAGGTCTGTTCATCCTGCTTCACCTTCACGGGACCATTTTAGTGGTTTGCAAAGTGTGGTCCCTGGGCAGCAGCAGAAGTGGCATCATCTGAAAGTTGTTAGAAGTGCAAAATCCCAGCTTTTTACCCATAACCTCCTGAATGAGAAACTCTAGGTTGGGGTCCAGGATCTGTGATTGATCAAGGCCTCTAGGTGATTCTGATGCTGGCCCAAGTTTGAGAGCCTTTAATATAGTGGTTAGGATAGTAATCTTTGGCTCCAAACTTCCTGTTCAAATGACGGTGCTGCTGCTTACTGGCTGGGTGGCCTTGTTGCAAATTACTTTGTCTCTTGGTGCCTCAGTTTGCTCATCTGTATAGTGGGGATAATCATAGTACCTACATCATTTTTGTTAAGATTAAATGAATTATATATGAAGTTATTTAAACAATAAAAAGAGCTATTTCACATTAGCTATTTATACGTTCTCTGTTTATAATTATGATGCTTTCTGTTCACCAAAAACTAAACAAAACAAACAAACAAACAAACAAAAAAACAGTACTTTTTACCCCCTGGCTGGCCTGGATCATTTAAAGAGGGCCCAGCATCTCTGAGGTTGCGGTGTGTAAGTCTTTGCAAGGCCAGGCTGCTAAACAGTCTAGGCTGATCTTGTTTCAGTTTTCTTGAAGAATAACCCAGATCTATGCCATGTGTAACCAAACGCTGTATTCCCGTGCCTGCAGATTGAGAGTCCTGTAGACCAGCTCAGTTGAACCCTTCAGCATTTGTCTGCAAAGCGGATGATTACTTAAAGAGGATGATCACTCAAGACACAGTGATATTTACCTAGCTTTTGCCTCCTGACTCGCTATGCAGAACCAAATAACTCAGATGAGATTGATGAGACCAGAGGCCAAGACAGTCAGGAAAAGGCTTTGTAACAGAATATTCAGAAACCAATCATTATTCATACCACAGCCCAGCCTTGTCAGGAGGCCAGAGATGAACAGAAATGTTGTTCTTCTCTGGAACATCTCAGGAAGCTGCATTTATAACAGATGCCCTCCCACTTTAATGTCTAAACTAAGCATGGGCTGGCTAAACTGACTGGCTTATTCATTTTTCTGGGGATATTGAGAGAGGGAGAATTACAAAAGGGGGACTGTAGGAGGGAAATGTGATTAGGTTAATTTAAGATTCGTCTAGAACACTAAAAGATAAGTAATAGCCAAGAACATTTGAAAGCAAAGAAGAGTAGGTATTGAGTTTGCCTTAATAAACATCAGCACATGTTCTAAAATTACACTAATTAAAACAGAATAGCACTAGAGAAACCAAAGGAAAATGTTGCCAAGAAAATAGATCCTCGTATAAACGTAAAATAAGTATATGTTAAAGAAATAAACTTGGAGCAAAAAGATCTGGATGTGTTATTTCATAATTAGCGCTAGGACTAGTTTTTGTTTGTTTGTTTGTTTTTTGAGAAGTCTTGCTCTGTCGCCCAGGCCGAAGTGCAGTGGTATGATCTCTGCTTACCACAACCTCCACCTCCTGAGTTCAAATGATTCTCCTGCCTTAGCCTCCTGAGTAGCTGGGACTACAGGCATGAGCCACCACACCTGGCTAACTTTTTGTATTTTTAGTAGAAATGGGGTTTCATCATGTTGGTCAGACCGGTCTTGAACTCCTGACCTCAGGTGATCTGCCCACCTCGGCCTCCCAAAGTGCTAGGATTACAGGTGTGAGCCACTGCACCCAGCTGGTGCTAGGACTAGTTTTAAAGCTACTCAACCAAGTTATTCCCTTCTAAATACCAACTACTGAAATAAATTCAAAGTGCCTTAAAGATATAGGTGTAAAAAAATGGAATCACACACCCAAACACAAAGAATTTCTAACAAATAAAAGAAAATATAGGTGAACATCTGGTGGAACATTTCCCTATCTCTGAACAGGGAAAGACTTTTGAAGTTCAAAAGCTGCACATTTTAGGACTTAGAAAAATTAGACATACACACCTCCCTTGGACCAGGTTTTCTTTTGGTGTTCTCAAAAACAAGTAAAAAGTCAGTTCTAGGACAACAAAGTCAGGCAAAGGCTTATCTTACTGCATCCTCAACTTTCTGTACAAGGCAACGTAGAGCAACATTCAAGTTTTTCCACTCCACTATTAAGCCTTTGCCCAATGTGAGATTGCCATGAGCATCTAAGATATACAGGTGGTATGTCTTCCCTAAGCCACTGTGGCTGACATGGTCTTGGGGAATGAAAATTGAGGGCTGGTCCACAGCCTACATATATGACTCAAAGGAGGGAAGGTAGAAGCAATGCTAGGTAATAACCAAACATTTGTTTTCCTGCTAGGTACTTGGGCAAACTACATTTTCCAGGAGATCATGTGGGGCCAGTTGACCGAGTTGCGACCAGTGAAATGGGGGTAGTGGAGATGTATGATCTTTCCTATATCTGGCTGATAATCTCCACTCTCTCTTCTTGTTCCATGGTGACCGTGAAGGCCACACATTGAAGGTAACAGCACCGCAGGATGGAAGCCTGTAGGAAAGCTGGTCAACTCACAAGGGGTGTGTTGCAAGTCAACCTTCATTGTGTTCACCCATAGAGATGTCACTGTCTTCCTAAGGTAGCCTGGCCAACCCTACCTAAACAGTTCTTGCCATCATCAACTCTCAGATAAAAAGATGGAACATGGTAACATCAAAACAAAATCCAATCCCTTGCTCAGCTTGAGGAAGGATCAATGAACAGATTCCCCCTTTTTTTGCATTAAATATGGAGTAGGCATAATTTCTGAACCAAAAGGGAGTTCTCACAATAATATTGCAAACATTGCTTGCTCTTTCATCGTTCTTCATTAATATTTTTCTTCTGGGACAGGGCGCAGAGCCTCCTATTAACTTGTGTAATAATCAGAGTTGAATTTCATCTCTCCTCTACATTTTTCTCCAAAGAGAAAAGAAAGAGACATTAGCCAGGTGGTCAGCAGTCTCATAAAAGGGGTTTTGCCAAGTGTTTCCCAGAACACAGTAGTCAGTGGAATTCTTTCATTTATTCGGTAAACACTAAATGGGAACCTAATATGTGTCAGGGACTGTTCTGATGCTTGGGGTACTTCATTGAGCAAAACATATAAAAATCCCTGTCCTCATAGGGACTACCTTTTCCTCAAGCAGTGGGAGATTTTCAATATGGTTTTCTTTGAAATGAATTTAATAATAGGTGAATTACATAAGTGCCATGGAAAGGGGAAAAAGTAGAGCCAATGAGCAGGGCCTCAGTTGGGGGTTGTTTGCAGAATTAAAAAGGGTCATCATGGCAGATCTCACTGAGAAAGCTTTGAGAAGACTCCAAGGAGGTGAGCAATGTATCCATATATGTATATGCATATATACAAGAAGATAATTCTAGAAGGGCTAGTGCAAAGCTTTAAGGCAAGAAACGTGCCTGGCATATTTCAGGAGGCCACTGTGGCTGGAGTAGAGAAGCCCATAGGGGAGAATAGCAGAGGATGAGTTTGCAGAGATATGGGGGAAGAGGGCAACATGACATCACAGGGAGCCCTTCAGACATTGTAAGACTTTTGTTCTTTGGGAGATTTGGAGAGCCATTCAGTCACATGAGACAGAAATCTGACTCAAACTTTCTTAAAAGAGGAGTTTACTGGCTCGTATTCCTGAGTCAGAACAAAGGCTCCCCAAATCAAAGTGTTGGGGAAGACATCGAGGGGCACAGTTTGGGTCACATGTTCTCTCTAATCAATCACTGAAAACAGGGAGATAAAGTCCTTTGATTGTCCAGCCTGGGTCCTATGTGTGCCTGTCTGGACAGAAAGTAGGAGTGAAAGGCCAGTTCCAGAAATTGCATAAGAAGAGTTTTCTCCTGGGCTGAAGGGCTTCGTCCCCAGAAGCAGTAGGACTGGATGATTAGTAGGCAAAAACCATCAATGTCAACTCCAAAAGTGATGAAAGCCAGCACAAAGGGAGAGACTTGATTGTGTACAAACATAAAAAGCGCCTGTGTGTCAGAAAATATCACAATCAAAATTATAAAGCAAAGCACAAGTAGAAAATTTTTTGCAGGAAATATGATAAAAAGACAATACTCTCGGTATATAAAGTACTCATAAATATCAATGAAAAATTAAAATCCCAATTGACAAATGACCAAACAACATGAACAAATTAATTCCTTAATCAGGAAATAAAAATAGATAGAAATTTGTTTACTCACCTTAGTAAACAAAAAATGCTGGTTAAATAATAATGACAAATGTTTCTCATGCTGACATGTTTTAGTGTCCATATTTATAGGCCCCTCAAGGCCAGTGAGGGTACTACAAAATGGAAATTCTTACTTTTGGTTGCTAGCAGTTTGACTTTGCAAAGTAATTTGATAATAAACATCAACTGTTTGTGAACCCTGAAAATCTTCTTTTGGAAATATACCCTGATGTAAACAAAAATTTGTGACTAAAAGTGTTATTTGTCGTTTCATTAAAAAAAAAAAAATCAAGGAACCTAGGTATACAGATGACAGGGAAGTGGAAGTAAAAATTACAGCCATACGAGGAAATATTTTTAAATGACTTGGGGAAATCCTTAACTGACAAGGAAATGTTTGTGGTACAACCACTTGAAAAAGTAGTATACCTAAATGATATACAGTATGATTCAATTACAGAAATAATATGAAATGAAAACAAATCAAGAATATTATCTGTGATTGTTCTTAAGTTTTTGACAATTGGTACATAATTCTTAGATAGCTAGATTGATAGATTGAATGATCAATTGAAATATGTGTAGATAGATATAGTTAGCCTGGGTGGCTTTTTGGTATCTTTTCTCAATTCTGCTATGAAATTGTTTGTGGGTTTTCTGCCTCATGTTATATTGATCTTGGTAAATTTTATCTTTAAAAAATCCCAGCACTTTGGGAGGCCAAGACGGGCGGATCACGAGGTCAGGCGATCGAGACCATCCTGGCTAACACGGTGAAACCCCGTCTCTACTAAAAATACAAAAAAAAAATTAGCCGGGCGTGGTGGTGGGCACCTGTAGTCCCAGCTACACGGGAGGCTGAGGCAGGAGAATGGCGTGAACCCGGGGGGCGGAGCTTGCAGTGAGCTGAGATCGCGCCACTGCACTCCAGCCTGGGCGACAGAGCGAGACTTTGTCTCAAAAAAAAAAAAAAAAAAAAAAAAATCTCCAATTTCTTTGACTTGTTATTGGTTTAATGTTTTAATAAATATTTTAATACATGTTTTAATAAAATTTAATATCATCCTCAAAATTTAATTTCTATGTTACTATCCTTTAAAAATTACTCATAAGAGTTAGATTATTTATCTATTTCAATGGATTTTCAAAGAACTCAGATTTAGTTTGATTTTTTATAGTTTATTGTTTTTAAAATTTCTCAGTTTTATGTACATATATGTATGTGTATACATATATATAAAATCCTCATTTTCTTTGGATTTTTTGTGTTTCAAAAATCTTAATTTGAATGCTTTTAATACTATTTTCTTTTTTATTTTTAATGCAAAAAATGCTGTAATGCACAATTAGAGCATGTAAAACTAAATTTTCTACTAAATAGTGCTTTGGATTCATCTTACATTTTTAACAGTGTTTGTTGTAGTTTGTTCAGGCTACTATAACAAGAAACCTTAGACTGGGTAATTTGCCAACAACTGAAATTTATTACTCACAGTTCTGGAGGCTGGAAGTCCAAAATCAAGGTGCCAGCAGATTATCCGCCTGGTGAGGGCTCTTTGCTTCCTAGATGGCACCTTGTTGCTGTGTTCTCACATGGCACCAGGGGCAAGGTGGTTCTTGTCTATCTCTTTTATAAGGGCACTAATTCCATTCGTGAAAGCAGAGCCCTCAACACTTAATCACTTCTTCCAGGTCCCACCTCATAGCAGTATCACATGGGTATTAGGTTCCACCTCATAGCAGTATCACATGGGTATTAGGTTCCAACATATGAATTTTGAGGCAGGGTGGGGGTCACCAACATTCAGACCATAGCAGTGTTCTTGGTTTTGTTACTTTCTAAAAAATACATCATTTTATTCTTGATACCCTCTTTGAGAAAACATTTAGAGAATTACTTTTAAAATATTATAGTAGCTACTATTTTAATATTTATTGGCAGTTTTATTGCATAGTGATTAAAAAATAAGGCCTTGGCAGGGCACAGTGGCTCATGCCTATAATCCCAGCACTTTGGGAGGCCAAGGCGAGCAGATCACGAGGTCAGGAGTTCGAGACCAGCCTGGCCAACATGGTGAAAGCCCATCTCTACTAAAAATACAAAAATTAGCTGGGTGTGGTGGCAGGCACCTATAAGCTCAGCTACTTGGGAGGCTGAGGCAGGCGAATCACTTGAACCCAGGAGGCAGAGGTTGCAGTGAGTTGAGATTGTGCCACTGGACTCCAGCCTAGGCAATAGAGCAAGTCTCTGTATGAAAAAAAGAGAGAGAGAGAGAGAGAAAGAAAGAAAGAGAGAAGGAAGGAAGGAAGGAAGGGAGCAAAATTTAGGTGACAGGAAATAGCATTAGTGTGGAGTTTAAACCTTGAATCTGACCAAATCTTTATTCCAAAGCATTTTACACTGGAAATGACTAGATACCTTTACGCGACAAATTTAAATTCTTTTACCACAACTCCCTCTGACCATTTGAATAGAGCTTGGAAACAAGATAAACTCAGGGGTTTTTTTGGGGGCCGGGGCGTGGGTCAGGGGTTGGAGAGCAGCTACATTATTTTGTACATCTGAGTTGTGACATATAATTTTTATCCCTACACTATAAACAAATAAACAATTACAAAATTATTGTAAGTGTTCTGAAGTAGCAAATAGGAGTTAGATAGGCAAACACAAGTAGGGAAAAGAGATCTATTTTCAACTTGGCCACTAGGGGAGGCATGTCTAGAAAGTGACATTATAGCTAAGATCTCAGGGATGACAAAGTACCAGACCCTTGAGAATGGGAAGAAAGAGCTTTCAAGTTCAGAGGCCTTAAGGATGGAAGGAACTTGGCCTGTTCTAGCAGTGGACGGAAGGCCAATATGCTGGCATCATCGTAAACCAAGTTGAGAGTCACCAAAGAAGAGGTTGGAAAAGAGGATAATTTAGATTCTTACCCTTTTTACTTAAATGTTTTGATGGCCTATGTATCAGTTAGTATAGGACAGGTTACCACAGGGTAACAAATGACCCCCAAATTTCAAAACGAAGTTTATTTCTCAGTCATGCCACCTTCTCACTGGGGTTGCCTGAAACTCCACTCTATGTCTTCACTCCTGGATCTATGGTGACAGGTCAGCCTGTCTGGGATATTGCTGATTATTACCATAGGGGAAAGAATAGAGTGTGAGTCTTCATGCTTCTGCCTGATGTGACACATGCCATTTCTGCCCACATATTGAACAAACGAAATTACACAGTGATGTCCAATTTCAGTAGGACGAGGAAGTAGAATCCTCCCCTGGGGAAGGGAAGAGCATATTGGTATAGTTATCTCCTTGCTAGTCTATGTCCTTCTTATACATGTGGACCAAGAAGTAGAGAGAAGTGTACCACCTTTTTTCTTTACAGATTCGCTAGTTATTATCAGAGAAATGATGACTTTAAAAAATTCACGCCATCAGTAATTTTGTCAGTGTGTAGATGTTTTAATTTTAAGACCTCAAATTTCCCACTTCTCTAAATTATAGCAAAACAATTTCCTTAACCTCATGGGTCCTTAATTTGAGGGCAAAGTTTAAATCAACTTCAGTAGAATAAAATTTTGTATTTACTAATTGTAAAAATCATTTCTTCTTTTTGTGGAGCATCCTCAGCTAGAGAAAGGACCATTTGCCAACAGTACCGAATAGCATAACCTGATGCTAATAATTTACCAAGTGCTTTTCCACACGTTAAAGTATCATATTTTGGCATTTTATTCATGTTTACATTTGTAAGAGAGTTCAGTTATGTATTAGTATTTACATCTTCTAAACCAAGAAACAGAGGCAGTTTAGTTCTCAAAACCCCACAGCTAGGCCAGTCTTGGCGAGAACAACTTAAATTGGTACCATTATCCCTTTCAGCCCTGAGAACCACCAGCAGAGTTAAGCAATCTTTGTTGGCACCTTTGGTCAGTGCAAGGCATGGGGGCAGAAATGTTGGGGTAGAAACGTAAGAGGGCCAGGCAAAGATATGAAAATTGTCTGGAGATGAAAAACTGCATCTAGCAGGGCTAGAATCATGTCACATTATCTTTTTTTTTTCTTCTTCTTCTTCTTTTTTTTTTTTTTTGTTCTTTTTTGTTTGTTTTTTTGTTTGTTTTTGAGATGGAGTCTCTGTCACCCAGGCTGGATTGCAGTGGTGTGATCCCGGCTCACTGCAACCTCCATCTCCTGGGTTCAAGCGATTCTCCTGCCTCAGCCTCCCGAGTAGCTGGGATTACACGCTCCCGCCACCATGCCTGGCTAATTTTTGTATTTTTTGTAGAGACAAGGTTTCACCATGTTGGCCAGGCTGGTCTCAAATTCCTGACCTCGGGAGATCTGCCCACCTTGGCCCCCCAAAGTGCTGAGATTACAGGTGTGAGCCACTGTACCTGGCCATGTCACATTATCCTCACTGCCATTCTGAAGCATTTGTGTTGAGGTTGTCCATTGCAGCGTAAGACTGTCCTATCTATAATTTTTGTCTCATCCAACCTTGTTTATTATGGGGAAAACACTCTGGTGGTACAGCAGTTTGAAAAACTTTGTTATCCTTAAACTATTAAGTATCTGGCTTTATTTGATAAAGCGGTTGGCTTTCTTTATTGCCTCCTCAAATAATAACACTGGTGCCACTTCTGTAGGAGATGAAGGGAGCTACATTTGATGGAAAGCATATTCCATTTTCAAAGGAACGCTGAGTTTTTCCTGTAGTGGTTTTTTGGTGACCCATTGCTAAGTTCTTAATAATTCTGTAATTCTGTCTGTTCTATCAACAGTAGACTGAGAATCGTTGCTGCCGTGGTTGTCGTGTCAGCGTAGTGACTGGCTCATAAGAGGTGCTCATTAAAAATTCCAGCAATGGTCATGGGTTCTGAAAGATAGACCAACATTCACAGGACCAATGGCTTTATCTCAACAACTTATATCCTGCATCTTAGAGGCTGATGCTAGGGGTAAGTAATTATCTGGTATTCAGCGAAAACTTAGACACTGGGATTTGTATCTATACAAAACTACTCTATAGTTTAAAATTAGAAAAACACGGCCAACACGCTGACCAGTCTTAGTAAGGGAAAACTATCAGTAAGTTAAAGCTGACTTACAGGAATAATTTTACTCTCACATATATTTGCAGTCAAATCGTATTGAGTATTTTTCATTACTCATTACTTGTGGCTAAAGAACAAATTTCACAAAACACAGATAATTTCACATTATCCTCTCAAATTTTATTTGTATTCTGCTCTAACAAATATAGTATGAAGGCAACAGTTGTTTTTTAGTGTATGGCACAGATGAAAAGAAACAAACAGATTTAGAAGCAGTCCAGCATTTAAATGCTGGTTTAACAAAAGAGGCACGTATTATCCTATTTAGCAGTTTATACCAGATATCAGAAGCCATTTTTTTTTCCTTGCAAGCAACAGACTACATTTATTTGCATTAAGTAAAAACATACCTTGATCAAGAAAATTACTTTTTTTCTGATTTTCCTTTATATCACAAATGTCAGGGTAAGGCAAATCCTTAATGAATCATGTAATAAAAACCCTATTCCCCAAGAAAATATATTGAACATATTCTGCTAACTTTGTTATTTTTCAAAGCAAAGCCGACATGCACCACATACAGAGAAATGTCTTTTCAAATCAAGTGCATCAAGCAGAACTGTATTAATTCACAAAGAGGCTTTTCAGTGTTTCATAGAAAGATTTACAATTAGCTGCGGTGATTAATATGTGACCCAGTATCACAGACAGTGATTCGGATGCCTTCTTTGTAATTTTTTATGAAAGAAGACTTGTCCATCATCTGAATAGTTACCAGCTAGAGGAAAAGCCCCTTTGTCTCTCCTACAGCGAGGACCATTTTAATTAGAACTATTATGTTGAAGGCCTACTTTGGTCCTCTGTATGCAAACATGACTAACATAGGGTTATTTTCCTCCCTCCTTCCTGTAACCCTTCATGCCACATAGCTGGATTGGAGTTTGGTTGGAAATTGACATCCAGAATTTATGTGCAGGAAAATCAATCAGCTTTTCAAATCTATTCCATTGTACAGCCAGCCAATGGCAGCACCAGCAAATGAAGGTTTTCTGTGTTCAGGTGTCTTTGATCTGGCTATAGTTAGATTGTTAATATTTCACTATTGAATTGGAAATTAACTTTATCATTTGTTTTAAAGCATAAAACTGTATAGCCAAATAGCAACCAACAAGCATGACGAAGCAAAAATTAAAACACAATCTAATTACAGATTGAAGATAAATCAAATTCAGGAGTGGGGCTGAAGATATTTATTCCTCATTCTCTTAGCTTCCTAGATACAAAGATTACTTTCATTCTTCTAGAATTTTTAGGCAGAGAATTCCCTCCTTCCACTTCTACCCCACCCAATTTAAAATAAACGAATTAAATGACTGTCATTGATGATAAGGAGAATGCCAGGGCTGGATAATTCCCATCCTGGCTGTTTCTAGCGAGGACATTAGGTCTCTTCCATCATTGTTCATTAGAAAATCTCTGTCCCTCTGTTTCCCTCATGTTTTTTTCAACTGTAACTCATTACTGAGGCTGAGTAGCACTAACATTTGGGAGTCACGAGAAAAACGAGCTTCTAGCAGATTGTACTTGTCAAACACTTCACAAGAATGATGGCAACTTTCAACTGAGTTATAAAGATGGCGTGAAATATAGAAACTGTCAATATTTGGATGACATCATTTCTTGGATTCCTTAAAATGAGCCTTTTCTTTGCTTTTCCAAAAAGCAACATCTAATGGCAATAGAGGATATAGATGCTTCCATATCAAACTGGAATAGCAACAGAAGGCCATAATCCCACATTATGAGGTCACGTAAATGTCATTCTTGCTGATGTCTTCATTTTATTTAAAAAAGTTTTGTTAGAATATATGGCGTATGCTGAAGTATAACTTGTTAACTATTCCAGTATATCAAATAAGCCATCCAGAAGGGGTAACAAATTCAGAAAGGCTAAAACTAAAGTCATAGGAAGATAAGAAGATGAGTTTTCCATCGAAAAAGTACAAAACTGAAGAATTTGATGGAATATTTAGAAAACAGAACATCCTTTTATTTTAGAAATAATACTCAATCCACTCTTTTTCTCCCTCTGTTAGGAAAAACAATATAAATAAGTTTTAACTCTAAAGCCCTTATAAGGAAGATGGATTTAAGAAGATATGAAACAAACGATATGTTTCCACTGAAAACAATGACATGACTTTGGAACCCGGGGAGGCTGTGGGAAGTAGGCGTCTGGCCTTATACTGGCTCTAGGATAGATACCGGTGACGACGCCTGGCCTCCTCAAGATCGCCATCCCTTGTGCCCACTGGCATCTTGGGGTTTTAGTACTGCTGTTCCCCTTCAGGGCTGTATCCTCCCCTTCAGGGTTTTCTGGGTGAGGGGAACAACCATCAAATCAGCCTTGAACTTGGCATAAACAAGTGACACCATTTAAACACAGACCAGGAAGACAGAACTGCAAGCAAAAACTCTAGTTTCCTGTAATTTCAAATGAGACTACTCTGTGGGCTGTCAAGCCTTGGGTGAAGACAGGATGTTCTTTTATGGAACACATACAGAGATTTCAGGAGGAGCTTTTGATATTCATAGGCGTATGTTTGGGTCCTAAATGCAGTGCCCCTTGTCTTAGCTTTTAACTGCAACACCTAGCAAAGGGCCCTCCTTTACAGTTATCCGGCGAAGAGGCACCTCTCACTGGTGGTCTCCATGTGAAGACCTCGTGAACCAAGTAAGCTCTGCTGAAAGTCAATGCGAAAGAAGGATGCACCTGCCACCCTGGTTAGGAAGGAAGAGACCCAGATGGCTGCCAGGGCCCACCCTTCTGTTATGCCTCTGCACTCTGCTCTGGAAAAAATTCACCTTCCATATTTCTCATTAGCCACTTGGAATAAACTGTGCCTTGGGAATCCCTGAAGAAAATATTTTCACCGTACTGTCCAGACCTTTTCCAAGTGGTTTCCAAGGCTTTTGCCCATTTTCTATCCTGCCTCCTCTGTCTGGGGATTATACTGCTGCTGGGCCCATTGATTCCTAAAATGTAGCCTGCAGCTCATTAAACAACTGTCTTCCTCCCCTTCCTTTGAATACACCACTGTGTGACCAGCTTTGTGAAATAACCAAGAAAGCAGACGGGGCCAGGATACACATGTGATTGTTCAACCAAGCCACTGTGACCCTGGGGCCAAGTTGTAAGAGAAAAGACAGAGATTACAAGGATAATGCCTGAAAGATGCGTTAACGTGGATCCCTCCACCAAATTAAAGGAATTTTTTTTCTTTTTTTTCTTTCTTTTTCTGCAGATAAACGGAACAAAATGCAGCTGGAGAAATTAGAGTAAAGGATTCCCCGTCCTTCTGTGGGACTTGCCTTCCCCCCACCCCCACCCTCCTCCACAGCGTGTGCTGCTATCTTCCCGAACTCCCCCAGAGCCAGGAGAGGCCTTGCGATACCGAGGATTGTCATTTAGTTCCATTTCTTTGTTCCTTCGCTTCATCTTGTGCCCCTGCTGAAGACAAAGAGAAGCCATTTGTTAGATTAAAGATAAGACACCTTCACAGGCTTAGCAAGGAATACCTTTTTAATACAGCCATTTAAATGTCTCTCACCCCTCACATAGGCCCAGGAATATCTTATTTGACTATCAAAGAGCTTTGGATATCTGAGCTGTAATTGCTGGCACATGGTATCTTTAAAGAGCATATAAATCACTGCTAATAAATGTATGCCACATTGACAACGAGCTTTGGCTGATGGGGACGATTCACTCAATTCTTCAAAGTATTCTTTGAAAACTGTAACCCTGAGTTGATGTGGCTTCCCTTTTCAGGCCCATGCACACACTCTAGTTTCCAGGGATCGGCATATAAAAATAACAATTTTCATAATGCTGCTTTGCAAAAGTCATTGATGGTTATGCCATCACTTCAGACTGTATTTATTAAATTATCTGCCTTTTTCACTACCCATGAGGGAATGCTAAGAAGACACTGTGCCCCAGAAGAGCCTATACGTTTTATTTTTTTAGATTTTTAAAATTGAGGTGTAATCCGCCTACAGGAAAACAGATCTTAAGCATACATTTCAATCTGTTTTGAAAAATGCATACATTAAACCCACAGCACCATCAAGATATACATTATATCATCACCCCAGAAAGTTCCCTTCCCTATTACCCCACTCCTGCTGGAACGAACAAATGATCTGATTTCTATCTCCATAAATTAGTTCTTTTCTGCCCTAGAACTCCCTGCAAATGGAATCATACAAGTATCTCCTTGTGTCTATCTCCTTTCACTCAGCGTAATGCTTCTGAGATTCGTTCATGTTGCTGCTTTGTTAATCTGTTCCTCTTCGTTGCTAACTAGAATTCCCATGTATGTATATGTCACTTTTTAAAGTTCATTTTCCTGCTGCTAGACATTTGTGTCGTGTCAAGTTTGGGGCTTTTGTGAGCACATCTGCTATGCATATTCTTGTACAAGGCTTTTGTGAATATAGGTTTTCATTTCTCTCAAATAGGACCAGAATTGTTGGGTCACAGGATGGATATATACTTAATTTTACCAGAAACTAACAGTTTTTTAAAATGTGGTTGAACCATTTTATATGTTCCCCAGCCACGTGTAAGAGTTCTAGCTGCTTCACATCCTCTGTAACATTTGGTGGTGTTAACTTTATAATTCAACACTAGTGGGAGCATGGCGGGATTTCATTGTGGTTCTGTATTTTATATCTGCGGTCCCTGGTTTTCAGTAATCTCAGTCCAAATTAAATTAAGCCTGGAGAGGCTTGGTGGGTATCAGTCAAATACATAGCCCTACACTGCTTTATCTCCTTGTAGAACTCTTATTGAACTTAACATGTCTTGGTTATTCTCTTGCTCTCCTTCCTGTCTCTTCATGTGTCTTTTATATTACTACATTTTAATTTGTTTTTTCTATTGCTGTTAATTATTTAGTGTTGCTCTTTTCTGATTGTTTTATGTCTGCTTTTAACTGTTTTGTCATTCAAATGTAGCTATTTTATAAAATCTTCAAAATTCCCTACTCTCTTATATTCTCATAGTGCTAATTGTCCTGTAATTTTACCTACTGACTCTCACTCAAAATGGATCATTTCCTTGTGTGTTCTGTAAGTCTTGAAACTGTAAATTCAGCTTCAGAATTTGTTTTTCTTTTGCAGAAACTCCATGGGGTAGTTTCATATTTCCATTTGCCACATACACCAGGGATCACACTGGTCTGTAATCAATTATTAAGTTCATTTTTCAATTTGTTTATTACTGCATGACTTTGGATCACATAAAATTGTGTTTCAAACTCACAGTGTATTTGTGGTTTCTATCTATCTCGGGAGCCTTTTTCTTTCCCCATGCAGTACCTGGTGCAGATCCAAGTCTTTCTGTTAATTTCTTGAGCTGGAAGTCCCAGATTTATTTATGTAGAGGTATCAGTTCCAACTCCTTACCTTGAGTGGTTCAAGGTCCAAGGTGGGCATTAAAATGCAAGACTGTGGCCATAAAGGCCTGTCTCTGTATCAACAATCTGAAGCCCAAAATTTAGTGGCTTATAATATGAGTGATTCATTATTTCTCATGATTTTACCATCTGGCCTTGACTCAGCTGGGCAGTTCATCTGCTTGAGGTGGTACCTGCTGGGGCCAGAACATCTGAAAGGGACTCTCATTTTCTAGGACTTTTCTCCATGTGACCTCCTTCATTCTATAGGATAACCTGGGCTTCTTCCAAGGTGTCTGGATTCCAGGCAGCGAGCATTATGAGAGTGCAAAAATGGAAGTTACAAGCCTCTTAAAGCTCAACCTAGAAGCCACATTCAGTCTTCCATGTTTCTCCAGAACCAAAGGTTGAGATTCCATAACCATCTTTACTGCCCTCAAATACTTGTTGGAAAACATTTACATTTGGAAAGTGTTCCATTGATTCATTTAACCCTCCCCCTGTTGTATCCTTATGCTACCCCTGATTTTTTACAATTACAAATTATACAACGCCAAACATTCTTGTATTATGTCTTTGAACTCTCTATTTCACTGTATTTCTTTAATTTCCTGGAAGGTATGATTCATGGAGCAAAGGTTCCTTCTTCCTGTCAAATGACCAGATCACCTTAACAAACCCTTCTGTGTAAATATTGCTGTGGGAGTCAGTGATGTTGCACAAGTCATTCATTCTGCCTCTGTGACAACTGTGTCCAGAAACTTGCTATTGCTTAGGGAGCAGAATTTTGAATTGGAGTATTTAAATTTCCATTTATGAGCCAGGTGACCCTGTGCATGTCACTTCTCCTTCCTAGAATTTAGTTTCCTTAAACTAATTTTGGACTTTAAGTTTTGATACCTGGACTATAATCCCAGCACTTTGGGAGGCTGAGGCAGGCAGATCACTTGAGGTCAGGAATTCAAGACCAGCCTGGCCAACATGGCAAAACCCTATCTCTATTAAAAATACAAAAAATTAGCCAGTCATGGTGGTATGCAACTGTAATCCCAGCTACTCAGGAGGCTGAGGCATGAGAATCACTTGAACCAGGGAGGCGGAGGTTGCAGTGAGCCAAGATCGTGCCACTACACTGTATACCGGGTGACAGAGGTAGACTGTGTCTCCAAAAAAAAAAAAAAAAAAAAAGGGTTTTGACACCTGATTCATTTGGGTTAACATATAAGTTCATTTTTATTTTCAAGAAAAATATCATTTTGATATTAACCAAGAAAAACAGAGTAATCCTGGCACTTTATCTGGATGCTGGTCACACAGGAAAGTAATAATGTCTGTAAGAAAAAAATCTAGACAAGAAGTCTATAGTTTATTGGCAGCAAAAGGGTAAAAGGAAAGGAAACACCGAGGTGCTTGCATTTAAATTGTTCAGGCTTAGTCTCACTTCATTACTTTTTAATGGAAACTCCTCAACCATATCATTTCTGCAGCTTAGCAGGATATTTTAAATATATAAAGAAAGTAAAAAAAAAAAAAAGAAATGTTTATAAGAACATGTTTGTATAAGCTTATACTTTTTAGCAGTCTTATGCTATACATGCATTACACAGATACCATTACATTTAGTTTTAAAGGATGTTCAAGACCATACAGAAAGAAGACATGTATTCTTTCACGCATTCCCAAACTTCATTCTTCTGTGATGCTGGAGCACAAAAATGGTACAGCCAAGCCTCTTAGGAAAGTGTAGAGAACCATCAAGAACATGCAGGGAGTGCAAGGAGGTATAGGGGGCAAGGGTGTCAACGTATCATTTGTGCCTTACACTTGATGACCCATGATTCATTTATTCCATAGGTTTTTTTTTTTTTTTCAACTAAATATTTTAAACCAAGAGTTGGAACAGTTATAAAAGCAAGCACGATTTCCTTCTTCCAATTCTTCTCATCAGCCCTCAGGGTATGGAAGAGGATTACAGACCATTCAAGTAGCAGTGTAAAGGAGGCTTAGCATGACTAGCTCCATTTTACTCCCCGCTGCCCCCGTCCAGTGATATCTTTTAGGTTAATTGCTTTTGCTCATCTCTTCATGTAGGGTGAGCTAACAATGGCAGGAATTTAGTTTATAGTTTAACTTTAAAGCAAAGATGACAATAGTTCCTTCCCAAAACTAACCACGCAAGAGATAAAGACAGTAAGCACACAAGTAACAACATTATATTAAAGATTTATAGGAGCAATGTGACCTGACCAAGGGCAAAGAAGTTTCACAACTCCCCCTTGGACCCTTGCTGTAGCCCAGATATCTGTCACCTCTTGATCTCAACCACCTCCCTCTTCTCTTTCCTCAAAGATAAAAGGAGCCTAAAATTCTATAAATTTAAGGTGATTCCTTAGGACATTAGTTTGCCATCTTCTTGGTTTGCTGGCTCTTGGAATAAAGTCATTTCCTTGCCTCAACACCTTGTCTCTTGATGTAATTGGCTGCCATGAAGCAAGCAGTACTGGCTTTGGACTCAGTTACCCTCATCATTCTAAATATACTTTAGTCTCTACTGAGAGATTTAGAATGTTGGTCTGGAAAAACTCCTAAACATGGTCTGGACCAGGTTTTTTATTTTCCTGGGAGTTCCCTGAAGCTCATTCAATGTAACAAACCTTCCTGCAGATGCACGAGTCCACAGGTAGTGGTGTGAAAAAACAGGACCTAAGGCGGGCTTGTTTCTGTCCAAACACACTCATATTCCTTTATACAAACTCCAGGGCAAAGATTGAGTGTTATGCTTAAAGACAGATATACCAAGTAACTCAGCAGGTAGCTTCTAGAAAAGCAATGCTTCAGAATCACCTTGGAGTTTCTGAAATAATTTGACCACTCCAGGAGGCCAGGGGTGAGATGGATGGAGACATATTTTACTTGTCAAAACACAGAAAACCAGGGTATACATGATTTGAATGTGCTGTAGCTCATCTTTTCCCCTTCAAGATGGCAAGCTTCTAGGGGTGATCCTTTCCCCTTACGCTGTGTTATTTGGTTTAAAGATTTTCAAAGTTTATCCCAAGCCATGCTGTGGGAACTTGGCAAAAACCGAGGGAAATCCAACATGTTATTTGCAAATAGTTCTTATGGCTAGTCGATCAATTGAAAATCTCACCACAAGGGGCATCTTACCTATTAGTTGATCTTCTTGTTGATTCTCTGTTGGGTCATTTACCTTGTCAACCTGACTATTCATTTCCACTGTCACCAGAAAAAAAAAAAAAAAAAGTTAAATATTCATTAAACCTAAATCTCTGAGACACATCAAGATGGCCCATGATTTGATACTTTCCTGATTTCCTATTTGTTGCCTCTTTTCCATTTGTTTCATTCATTCAAGATTTGGGGACTATTCTTGTAGATTTTTACTGGTGGGAGGAGAGGATATACCTCAGACATCCCCTTCAAATCTCATGTTGAAATGTAATCCCCAGTGTTGGAGGTGGGGCCTGGTGAAAGGCGATTGAATTGCAGGAATGTGTCCTTCATGAATGGTTTAGTGTCATCTTCTTAGTGATGAATGAGCTCATTCGTGAGATCTGGTTGTTTAAAAGTGTGTGACATGTTGCCTCTCTCTCTTGCTTATTCTCTGGCTGTGTGAGATGCATGCTCCCTCGTCCCCTCCCATGATGATTGTAAGCTTCCTGAGGTCCTCATCAGAAGCAGATGCTGGCACCCTGCTTCCTGTAAAGACTGCAGAACGATGAGACAATTAAACCCCTTTTCTTTTTAAATTATCCAGTCTTGGGTATTCCTTTATAGCAACACAAAAACGGCCTAACCCAGTGGAGGAGGGCAGGATTGCCTTCTTCCCTCAACTGTAGAAACTGAGTTATCACTTCAGACCAGATTTTGGGGTTGACAGTTTGGATGTACATATTATGATTCTTGGATAAATTCAAAGGCTTTAATAGATATCTAAGAAAATAAAGAGAGAAGGCAGAGCAAAGCACATCACTGACATGCAGAGGTAAGCAGCTCGCTCCAAAATGTCAGTATCAGGCCTGTTTGGTTTGCTGTACTCTCAATTTCAGAATTCAAAACAGACCTTGCAGACTTGCAGATAGCTGCTGCAGTGGCAGTGAGCGGCCATGAAATAAAAAAGCCGACCATCTAACTAGATCCCATAGTCGTGATAAAACACGTGCTTTTACCTGACTCAGTGTATTCTATGTGAGCATTTGCATAAAAATAGAATGCATGATTACTGCCATTCTCCAGAAGTAGCCCACAGCAGGCATAGCATTCACTCTAAAAATTTCCAAGGGTCAGTAGGTTTAATTAGATTGGTATTTTTTCAAGCATCAGAGTCCGCATTATAAGCTGAGAGACTGAATATACAAATAGACAATGACCAGATCATATATAATGATAGAATTCTTATGTAAAACGTCTGCCGAAGCTAGCCAAGGCAACCAAAACACAGTCTCTGCAGCAATTGATTCAGAATGGTCAGGACTTGGTCAGGGACTGTCAGCATTCCTATTTTTTGCCCCTGCTTCCAACTTGGGACCAACCAGGGAAAGTCACATGTATTCCCTAATACAATCACTTAAGGTGCCCCACTGCTAGTTGGCCACGCCCAGCTTCTCTATGCCAACAACCTCCAATCAGAGGATGCTTGAAGTATTCCCTTTTTTTAATCTGTAAAGGGGGGTTTCCCATCCCCTGCCCGCCTTTGAGCCTGCCAAACACAAGTGATAATGGCCACCTTTGTTACAGTTACCTTTGAATAAGTAACCACTGTTTGTTCTCATTTGGGCCGTTTTCATGTATTTGCACAAAACCAACAGCCTATATCTGCTTTTTCACAAACGTGAAATTAGTGTAAAGTTGTGGCAGATGCTGATTTTCACGCTTCAAAGAGGCTTGAGAGAATGATGTTATACAGCATCCACCGAACTCTCTTCCAATAAGGAAGGTTTTAAAAGCAGGTCTCCTTGTTCTCACCTGCAAACTGCCCTGAGTTTCTAATGATGTGTGAACTCATTTTAAACCCCATAAATAAACTGGCCAGATGCAGCAACCCTACGTAAGTATAAGCATTCATCCACTGTCCATCCTGCTCTGCAAAGTTATTGTAAGTTTACCCTTCTCCGTGGGGGAGTGTGCAGGATAAAATAGTGTTTCTTCTTCCAATCAAGGGATACTAGTTCTAAAACCTACTAATAAATGGTACTATAAAAAGCATCCCATCATCAAATAAGTTTGGGAAAAGCAACTATAAATCATGTTAAACAAGTCTCTTTACCTCTGAGACTTCTGAGAGCCTGCAATCCCTTACTGTGTATGGCGAATCTCCAAGCGAGGACTAAAACTTAGTATTTCACATTTACTTCTCTTTTATTCATGGGCCTGATATTCCTCAAAACATGATTTGTAAAGAACTAGCTAAGAATCATGCCTATAGCATCACAACCAAGCTGAAGCAGGTTTAGTTCAACTGCTCATAACTAACATGCAGTGGCTCTTAATGGATGCGTCTGGGGCTTAGAAACATTCTCATGGGCAATGCATGCCCATGAGTAAAAGGTCAACTTGGGCTATATAAGCCAACAGGCTTATAATTAAGGGAGGCAATTCGGGTGATGATAAGCCAGTGGGAGCAGGGAATACCTGGTATAGGAAATTCTATTTAAGACTACAAATAACATCCACCATTAGCTAAATGTTTTCCAAGGTCATTATCAACTCAAAGTAATTTGTTTTTTTCCTTTGGCTAAAATAACCCAAATGGCAAGATACTTAAATGACTGATCACCTAACCAATTCTGGTTCTCCTAAACTCTATGGGCCAGTGGAATCAAATACATATTACATCAGATAGGCTCAAATAGCTGTTTCTCTAGTGTAAGTGATGGTATTTCAAAGGGCCCTTAGCATCATTGTGCAGGGGAAAAGGGATATTAATATTCCTGAGACTCAGACTCTTTAGATGCCTACAAAATTAGATGTACGTTTTTAAAGGTTTTTTGAAAATTTATTTTTAAGGTGCTTTTAAAGACTCACTATGTTTTTAACCACGGCATTGGATGTGATAGAGTGGAGTGAAGTGATGAAGGTACAGGAACAATCTTAGCCCACACCCAAGGTAAGGCTCTCCCGAATGCTGAGTGGAGCAGGGTAACAGGAGGCTAAGTACCTTTTGCAGAAGTTAAGTAATGCTTCCATAAAGTTCACTAGGTAGACTTCAGTTCACTTTAGTCTTGAAAGTATCTATTGAGTCCTCAGTATTATAAGATATGATTAAACCAAGACATATGATGCTTTAAAACAGCAACAGGTTTGTTTTTTTTTTTATAAGAGGCTGCCATTTTTATTAGTTTGTAATACAAAATGGTTTTTGAAATTTACCCTGTTCTAACCAAATATGTTGCTTTATAGAACAGATAAGCTCCCTTATTCCTAGATTACACATAGAACATATGCCAGATTTGTAGTTTGCATGGGCTCCAATAGCTCAGAACCTTACCATCAGGACCTGGAGTATTTTCTAGGTCATTGGAGCCTTCACTTTTCCCAGGCACTCTAGGTGTGTCCTCGCCTGGAGCTGAAAGAGAAAAAGACCACAGTCCCTGATTAATAGAGAATTATAACAGCCTGAGGGCCAATCAATTCTGTCACCCTCCATTGCCCTTTGCAATTCAAAAATACTCCTGGGATTCAACTTCTTCTGCAGAAATGTTAAAAGAGGAAACAGAGGCTTGAATTGCTTGAATACTTTAGTGCGGCCTTGTAAGTTCTCTTCAATTTGTGAGATGATCACATATATACATATATAGTTTCTCAAATTAGAAATCTTGTAGCATGACAGCAGGAAAAGTTGATTTCCTCAGAACAACCTACAGTTTAAATTTAGGGAAGTGTGTCTGTATGCATGGGTGGGTGTGAGAGAGAGTTTAAGTCGTTTAACCTTAGAAGAGGAAACAGAGAAAATGAATTTTGCCTTAGGCATGTCTGAAAGCTGAAAGATTCATTTGCCTGGTAGTGAGAGTTTTTGTTGTTGTTGTTGTTTGTTTTTTAAACAGAAATGAATGGTTTAGTTGTTTCCTTAGGAGACCTCTGATGCTCCCATTTTGGATTGCTGAGAATTTAGTCATCAGTAGATCTCCTTTGTGACTGGCCTCTATTTGCACAGCTTCACAGGGTGCTTCAATGAGACGCTTCAGTGTAGTAAAGGAATTGTGTTTCATATGGCAAAAACATTTCCAGGTATTCAAAAGGACAATCATTTCTTGCTTCTTAGTTAAATCTCTCTTAAGTTTTTATAACTTGAAGCGCAAGGACATTTGTAAATACAAATACATATATAAAGTGCTAGAAAACCCATAATTTTAAAGGTTTTATGATCTCTGTACATTTTTAAAGAGAGGATTAAATTTAGTTTCATTACCTGATTACTTACTGTGCCCAGAGTATGTTAAACTTCATGTGCCTATTGACAAGAAAAAAGCAAGGACAGGAAAGATCCAGTTTATAATGTCTACAAAGGAAGAGATCTTCAGAGGCAAAATGTGTACTCTTGGTAATGATGTATTGAGGTTGACAATTAAGAAATATGATTCAAAGGTGACTGGGCTCTGAGCTTAGGTAGACAAATGGCAGAGAGGTCATTAATTCATGACATATAAAACAAGCAGTGTGGTAAAAGAAGAAGAAAGTCTTTTAGATTTAAAGCCTGAAGTGCAGGGGCATTTATGTGAGATATCAAACAAGTTTTGCATCTAGCATTGAGGAAAGAATTATGACGAGAGAATTATGAATGGAACATGTGGGCATTTGGGGGACACCAAAATAGGGTAACATTCGTAGTATGGGAGTAGATGAAAGAACTCGGGAAAACGATAACACAAGGGAAAAAAAGGACTCATGGTCTCCTCAATTCTTCAAGGACAAGATGAAAGTCACTGTGTCCAGAGTGCTTTTCACTAGTTCCTGAGAATGAGGTGGAAAAGGAAAAATAAAACTTGGAACTTCCAACTGGACTCGTTAACACTATATAATACCTTTCTCACACTGCCTATTCTAGAAATGTACCATTTTTCAATTGTTCATCAACATACTCCTTGAACACACAATTACAGAAGAAACCATTGGTGAACTCCCCTAAGCCTGGGAGCAGGAAAACTTTGCTAATTATGCCTTAAAACACAGAAGTAATAGGGACCAAGAACAAAATAATTGATTTTATAAACATAATAAACTTTTTAATGGAAAAAATAGCAAAAGAAATGTTTAAAAAGCTACAAATTGAGGGAAAATATTTGCAACTTTTATCATAGACAAAGTGTTACTAAAATCTTTAACATATAAGGCCTTCTAAAAACGGAGATGAAGAAGACCACCAACTTAATAGGAAAATGGGCAAGAGATTTAACAGACAGTTAATAAAAGAAGATATAAAAATGGCCTGCAAAACACATGAAAAGGTAATTTACTTTGCTAACAACAAGAGGAATGCAAATTAAAATTATAATGAGAAAGGGATTCTGCCTAAGGTGGACTGTCATGATGCAGACTAACCCTCTACCGAGAACAGCTAGAAACACCAAATAAATTATTTAAAAATAGCATTGTAAGGCCCCAGAGTGCCATGAATGCAGGACAAACCCGAGGAAATGCAAAATGATACAGCTGATATTGCACATGTGTCAAGAAGTTGAATAGAGCCTGCAGGTGTTTTGTAAGGCTGGGGCAGGGAGCAAAACTTGAAGGTTGGGTTCTACCAAGGAGAGGTACCCTGCTAACTACCTCAGGTTTTCGGTGGGGTCCCCTGAAGGGTTACATCCTGGGGGCAAGGATGAACTTGAAATAGACCAGCTCTTTAAAAAAACCCTGAAGTCTAACTTTTAATTAATAAAATTCCTGATTGAATTACAGCGCTCTGCTGACTGTCAGACGCAAAAGTGAATCTTCTCTGGAGGAAGATTAAAAGCCTCAAGTTATCTCTACAGTTTTTCAAACACGGTGTCCAGAATTCAATACGAAAATTACCTGGCATTTCAGAGGAACAAGAACAAGTCACTGAAAACCAAGAGAATAAAAGAGATGACATATGGATATACATCAGAGATCCAGGTATTGCAGATGCAGCTTAAATAACGATTAATGTATTTTGGAAATTGGATGCCAAGTTGAATAATTTTTATGGCATAGTAGTTTATCAGAGAGTTGGATACTTTTTCAAAAGTCAGATGAAAATTCCAGAACTGGAAAAAAAAAAAAAAAACCCACAAAAACAAGTTAAGAATTCAATAGGTGACTTTGACAGCAGGTAGACACAGTTGAAGAGGAGGTTAGTTAGCCAAAAGGTAGGTTGGAAAAAGATATAAAGCCTAAACTGCAAATGAAAACTGCAGGTAAGAGTGAAGAAACCATATGAGATAGGATTTATCTTATGTAAAATGGAGCAAAAGGAATATTTTAAGAGATAATGTCTGATAATTTGCCAAAATGAATGAAAGATATAATCTCAAACTACTGTTTCAAGACTGTTATGATTCCCAAGCAAAATTAATGAAAAAAAAACTATCACTCAGTCTAATCATTGTGAAACTGCTGAAAGCAAACATTAAAGAAAAAAAATAAAGTTATCTAGTGAATAAAGATCCATTAACTTCAAAATAACAACAATAAGGCTTATAGATAAATTCATAACAAAAATAATGGAAGCCAGAGATAATGCAATGACATCTTTGAAGTGTTAAAAAAGAAATTCAAATTTGAATTTGAAATAAAATATTTTTTGGAGACTACGACTGAGAGAATTTGATGTCCACAGACCTATACGGAAGAAATAGTTTCCACTACCCTCAAAAAGAAATAAATGTGAAAGGTAATGTGGACAAAGACCTTCACATCATTATGCAAAACTTTCTTACACAGGACAAAGCACCAACCATTAAAATAAGTTTATCAAAACATGCTAAGGAGAGGAAAATAAGCCAAAGGACTCTTTTACAGAATATATAAGAAATAAACATACAAAATAACCTTGAAAAGACAGGGAACCCGACAGAAAGTGGGCAAGACACAAACAGACATGTCACAAAAGAGTATATTGTGGCTGGTCACTTAATTTTTTCAATAACTTTGACCAAATCTCATGGCACTTAAGCGCCTTGGCTTTTTCACTAGTGAAATGATTATAAAATATTCTGACTCATCTTAACTCTCTGGGACATCATCAGAGCTATTTAAAATATATTATTATTATTATTATTTATAAGAAAGGATTACTGTGGAAAAAATTAATTGATAAACTCTATCTAAGCATGACTTTCTTGACTATTTTCATAGGGTCCTTGTTTGTGATGGGATCTAGAGGTACCTGTAGCTGATTCTTTCAGGAAGTATCTTTCTAAGTTGTTACTCTCAGTGGTAATAACCCTGCTTACATTACTATGGAGAAACCCCTCTGGTATCACAGAGAACTTTCTATCTAATAGGCATAATTCTAGTGTACTAAACAATGCTTAGTGAAATAAGGGAGGGTACAAAACACTTACAAAAGTTAGATAAGAGAGAGGAAAAAGTTGAAGAAAGCAAAATGCAAATAGTAAATCAGAAAACAGTAAACACTGAAATTTCTTGCCCTATGCTTGTCCTTCTAACCTCATTTCACAATGGAATGTGTGAGAAATCTCAGGTTGTGCCACTGTATTGGCACAGACTAGTATGAGATTCAATGGCAGGTTTGAAATCCATGAAACAGAGAGAAAAAAAACCAGAAATCAAAGTTGTAGCTCTGTATACCGCTATATTCCTGGAGCAGAGGGAAGTATAGTCTGTTAGATTGGCATAGACTCCAATACTATGTTTGGTAGAGATTGTTCATTAATTTAATATCATGAGTGCACATGAGGTTTTTGTGTATGTGTGTGCATGTACTGTGAATATGATGCATATGTGTGCAATGCTATGTTTATGTGAGTTTGCATGTGCATGCTGCGTGTGTGTGTTGTTTGTTTGGAAAGTGGGAGAGGAATGACAGATATTTCTTACTCTGTCATGACTGGTACTATCCTAATAGCTTCGACACTGCTGGGCAGTGCAACTGAATGCCCTACAGAAATGAATCCATTTCACATAGACAACATAATCTGATAAAAGCAAAAATGGCCTCTGTGGCCTATTTATTCCAGTTTGCCTGTCCCTCCCTCCATTTTGATTGCTGCTTGTTGAAACACAAACAAGAGGTACATTCCAGAGCTCCTAGCAGGGGATAAAAGATGCAGAAATAGAAAGAGTCTGGGACATTCAGTACTATTTTCATTTTCTATCAACAACTGCAACTGTACTCCTCAAACCCTTGATTATAGCAACTTTTTCTAGGTTAGTGGACTTACATAAAAAGTAATAAATGAGGCAGATGTCATCATAGAAGAAAAGATACTGAGATGCACACAGAATGTAGTTAATTAGACTTTTAAATATATAAATTTGAGATATGTTGGGGGGGGGGTTCTCCAAGCTTTTCTTTTGAGATGTGTATTGACAGTAAACTTCACACAACAAATAGAATTACAAGTAATTATTTGGCAGAATCTGTAGTTGCATAGGTGACATGATAGGTACAGACAGCAGGGCCTGTCTGGACTCAATTGTACCGAATTAAAGTGGTTTCAACCCAAAGCAAACCTTCCTGAACCACCTTGACAACTTTTTCCATACCTATGTTCCAACTTCACTATTAATGTAATTGGATTAGATGATTCGTTCAGAAATGGTTTCCTTCCTACCTGCCACCCTCATGGGAATCTACTTCACTCTCTCTTGACGCTGGGCTTAATTATGAAATTTCCTTTGGCCAATGGGATGTTAGCAGAAGCGTGTCAAGGAGAGACTTGAAATGCATTTGACAGTTGGGGCTTTCCTTCTCCTACCTTTTACCCCAAGAACAACATGTTTTAGGGGCAGCTCATCCGAGGAGGATGGGACTAGGACTAAGCTCATAGTTGGACATACTTCCTGGTCCAGACTAGTTGCAGTTGATCCTAATATCCATGAGCAAAAGAACAGACAACTGTTCTAAATCCCCTGAGGTTGAAGATGGTTTGATGTGAAGCATTGTTGTAGTGATAGCTAACTAACACACCTAATAATATACTTCTAATAGATTCAGTCCTACATTTGTCTCAATTTTGTCCCATAGAAATTATAGCTATGAAATCATGAGCTTCATTTGTGGCTAATTTTTTAACATGTCATAATGTGTTAATCTCTACATGACCTAAAACCATCTATTAAACTACAAATGGTGCATGTACAAAACTTTGAGAAACACTGAATTAATGTATACAAAGGAGAAGTCCCTTAACAGGCTAAACTCTGCTCACTTCTTTTCCTCTGGGTAGATACCCAGTAGTGGGGTTGCTGGATCAACTGGGAGTTCTACATTTGAAAAAGATACTTGCACATGCATGTTTATAGCAGTACAATTCACAACTGTAAAATTGTGGAACCAACCCAAAGGCTCATCAGTCAACGAGTGGATAAAGAAACTCTGGTATATAATGGAATACTATTCAGCCATGAAAAGGAATAAATTAACAGCATTTACAGTGACCTGGATGACATTGGAGACTATGATTGTAAGTGAAGTAACTCAGGAATGGGAAAACCAAACATCGTATGTTCTCACTGATATGTGGGAGCTAAGCTATGAGGACACAAAGGCATAAGAATGAGACAATGAACTTTGCGGACTTAGGGGGAAGAGTGGGAGGGGGCGAGGGATAAAAGACAACATATATGGTGCAGTACATACTGCTCAGGTGATGGGTGCACCAGGATCTCACAAATCACCACTAAAGAACTTACTCATGTAACCAAGTATCACCTGTACCCCAATAACTTATGGAAAAATAAAATAATAATAATAATAGTAAAGTGTTAAAACGGAATATAATACCAAAAACAAACAAACAAACAAACAAAAAATAAAACAAACTCTGCTCACTGCGGTATGGTTCTAAAATGGGAGAAAACTCATTTTGGAGTTTGGGGCATCTGCACGTACATTTAACTCCCAGGCTCAAATGGAAGAAGGCTATTATTCCACATGCATAGACACGAATTTATGTTCTTTTTAAGCTAACGATTGTTGGAAAAGATGAGCTCAATTAGATTTCATTTTCCGCCAGATTTCCAAGTTCACTATCTAGGTCTAGAATGCATGTGCAACTAAGTGAAAGGAGATCAAAGACCAACGTAAATAGGAATAACACAGTGTCAATATCAACACCCGCTTGAAGAGAAGCTGAGTCCACGGTACACCATGCCGTAATGATACTTTCCCACAAACTGCTCCTTATAATGAAGTCACCAGCACTATCTAAAATAATCATCATGTGGTTCCAACAGCCATAAACTAAATAAATTTAACCTCTGAAAGAGCATTCCAGTCCTTGATAATGGCATGGGTTTATTCATTCACATAGCTGTAGTCATGTCCAGGTTTCATATCCAGATATTCTGTGAAAATCCATACGGGTGTAAGAGGTAAACACTTGCTCTTAAAATTCATCCAGTGTGAAAGGAGGCAAAACAAAACAGGTAGCAATTTACCCCACTTTCCCTACAACAAATGCCATCTGACAACCCACAACTCCAGCCTCTATAAATCCCTTCTCTCATTGAGTATGCCTTTGTTTTTTTTTCCTCTCTATCTCCCTTTCTCTTTTTCCCTCCCCACCCCCTACTGTGATAGGTTCTGAACCTCAAGTCTGCTTATTTCTGGCTATCTTTCTTAGAGGTGTCACTATTAGTGAAAGGGGATGGAGTTTAACTCACTAGACTTAGGCAGAGCTGATTTCAAATCCAAGTCCTGGCATTTCTATTTATGTGATTTGGGGGCAAATTCTGTTCACTTCCAGAGTCTCGGTTTTGTCACTTACAGAGGGAGTTAATGATATCTCTCTCATACAACTGGAGGATCGAAAGACATAATGACTGACTATCATAAATGCCTGATTAATATTTATTGGCTACTTCTGGATATCTCTTCATCACTGACCCTTAAGAACACAAACTTAGCTGAATCACCTCTTCATATCATTCAATAATTTACCACATATCCCTCCTTTGGGGTATCATTCATTCATTCTTCTTTTGTACAGTCAGCATGTTGTGCTGCATACCTACTATGTATGACGCTTAATTAAAAGAGTTAAATGGATTAGAGCTCTGATGTAGCTAGATTACATCTCAGAGGAGAAAGCACTGTTGCTTTTTGGCGTTGCATTTTTCTTTCATTCCTTCTCCTTGTCCATAATTAGCTTTCTTACATTCTACATCTACATGAAGAACAAGTATCAAAAATAAAATGTCACGCATTGTCTTTCTGACTTTGGAACAAGACTCATTCTTTTCAATTTACTATAGGTAAATTGGTCCAGTCTTTACTTAAAAATCAGATTCCATATAAAAACTTTATTAACATGTATCTATTTTACTCTCACTCTTTCAGTTTTTAGTTGGTAATGGGCTGTTTTAATTAATAAGTGCCAGGAATAATTTTTTTAGTCAAAAGTAATGTTTAAATTCTTCAGTCACAGTCACGCAAAATAAGTCAAAGGCTTTTAGCCCATTGTGCTGCATTTCAGAGGCACTTTCAGTTTTTACCTCTTAGTACATAGGGTGTCCAGAGTCTTCCCCTCCTCTCCTTTCCTTCCTCTTACCTTTTGTTCATTTTCCTTTTGTTTCTTCCTTCCTTCTCTCTTTTTTCCTCCCCTTCCTTCCCTCCCTCCCTTCTTTCCTGTTCTTCCTCCCTCCCTCCCTCTCTCCCTTCCTTCCTTTTTTCCTTCCTTCCCTCCCTCCCTTCCTTCCCTCCTTCCTTCCCTTTTTCTTTCCTTTCTTCCTTTCCTCTGTCCTTTTTTCCTCCACCTTTCTTCCTGCATCCTAATTTCTTCTCTCCTTCCCTCTTTTCATCCATACCTTTTTCCTTCTTTTTTTCTTCCCTCCCTCTTTTCTTCCTTCCTTTTGTCCCTCCTTCCTCTACCTTCCTTCCTGCATCCTCATTCTTTCCTTCCCTCTCTCCTTCCCTGCCTCCCTTCTTTCTCCTTCCCTCCCCTCTTTCTTCCTTTCTTCCTTGAATTTAAGATTTGTTTTTATGGACACCTTCATGTTTTATGAAGATTTAATTAACCAAAACAAACTACAATTTAATGAGCTATTAATATATAATTTTGTATTGCCAAGTTTCATTTTAGATACAGGGGTACATGTGCAGATTTGTTAGTTGGGAATACTGCATGATGCTGAGGTTTGGAGTACAGATCCTGTCACCCTGGTGGTAAGCATAGCACCTGATTGGTAGTTTCTTCACCCACCCGACTCCCTCCACCCTCTAGAAGTCCACATTGTATATTGTTCCCATATTTATTCCATGTGTGCTCAATGCTTAGCTCCCACTTACATATGAAAACATACTACATGCTAACTTTTTAAAATAGCATGCATTTATTTCCAAATAGAAATAAAGGTAAAGCTCAATAAACCTAACCCTTAAATAACTGTAGTGACATTAAAAAACAAGAACAGAAAGGGCACTTACACATAATTAACTGCTCAGAAAAATGCTAATGAAAAATGACCCTGAACAACTCTTTCCATGTGAAAACGTTCCTATTATCTTCCCAGAAAAAAATAATGCACACAATTCCCATCTCTTTCATTCTCTCTCTTTGCTCTTCTCCCACTGTTGCCCTACTTCATACCCTCTCTCATCTCTGTTTTCATTTACATAAAATATAGATGATACGTTCTATTCTCTGCAGTCTGGCCTTTTTATGTTCTACATAAATATATGTATTTATAATATGTACATACTTTATTAATAAGTATTAGCATACGTGCATTGATTAGTATTGTATTTTAATATGTGCATTGATTTTAGTGCCTATTTAACATATGCATTTACTATATATCAATGAGCATGCCATTGTAATCTGTGTGTTAATATCTCATTGCATAAATATGGATATATCTTAATTTCCTTATCCAGGCCCACATTGGTGGACTTATGATGTGTTTCTACACTGTTGCTTTTACAAACAGCTTCAGTGAATATTCTTGCACTTATATTTTGGAAAGATTTTGTAAATAATTCCCGAGGAAAAATTCCGAGGGAATTTCTAGATCCGGTGTATATGCACTGTTTATCTTCATAGATGTTACAAAATTTCCTTCCAAAAAGGTCAGATCAATCTGTGCTCCAATTAGGGCATGATAATGATAATGATTTCTCGGCAATCTCCCAGCTGTGAGTATCCTCAAACTTCAGGGAAGAAAATAGTATGTCCTCATTGTTCTGGTTTACATTACATTATAAGTGAGGTTACCCTTTCTTCCTCCCTTCTTTTCTTCCTCCTCCCTGTCTTTTGTCATCTGTTTTTCTATTTTTACCAATTTCCTATTTGGTTTTTTCCCATGATTTTTATATATTCTAAACTGAGAAAATTAACCCTTCTCTGTCTAATATGTTGACAACATTTTCTCCTGAATTGTCATCTTTTTATTTTCCTTAAGATACATTGAATAAATCTAACTATGTATTCTTCTAAAAGTTTTAGATATTTTTAAGTGACATGTCATGTGCCGATACAACTATAAAATTCTTCATTAAAAATCATTAAACTTATCAAAGATGTGTTTCAGGAAGAGATTTCTGTATTGATTTTTTGAAACATGGTTTACCCATTAGATCATCAATTCAGCTTCCCTTTGTTTTAAGACATTTTCTGTTCTATACATTGACTTCTAAATTCCAGGGACACCAATCATTCTCACATAGAGCAATTTACTTCTCTTCCATATGTATTATTTTTTCTAATTGTTTTAGAGTCATTGTGCTCTTTTTCACTGTGAAAATCTCAACCTTTTTTCTTTGTCAGTAATTTGGTCTTTGCTGTTCTTAACTGATTTATTTCTCTAAGAGTGGAAAATTTATCTCCTTAGTTCTTACATTTCAGATCAGTTATGTTATTTTTATCACTGCATCTTCAAGTTCGTTAACATTTTTTCAAAATTCATCTGTGGTCATTGCAGGGAATTTGGATCTTTCTCTTGGGTTATATTTTCTTCCATAGTAGATTCTTCATCTGCCCTTTAATGGGTTGCATGCTCACTTGCTCTCTTCCTTCCTTCCCTCTCTTTCTCAGTCAAGGTTTCAGTGTGTTTGCAGGGTGATGTGTATGGCACATGCATGTTAGCAAGCTGCTTCTTTCTAACTTGCTCTGGGGCTTCTTGGTCCTCCAGCAGCTGCCTAGAAGCCTTTCATTTGGAGGTTTTCCTTGGGAGGGGTAAAGCAGCCACATTCGTTGTGTTGGATTTCTCAACAAGTGTATAGCATATCCCACGCACAGCCCAGGTTCCCTCCAAATTTGTCTGCACAGTTGCCATCTTGGACTTCCATAGTGGGGGCTATCTTTGGGGCTTGGACTTCCCATAGTGGGAGCTATCTTTAGGGCTTGGATAATTCCTTCAATTCAACATGAGACTCAGAACTTTCTAGGAGAAAGAGTCAGTCTGGAAGTTCCTCTATTCTCTTTTGCTGTTTTCTTTCTTAGCCTTCCACACTAGCAGGTGATAAACCGTCTGCAGCCTTGTCAGGGAGCAACAGTGGCTCCTTCTTCAAGGAAGCATCACCTGGGGCCTGCTAGCATCACCTTCCCTGCTTCTTGCTCACCCCAGAGACCTTGCCTTATGTATGTCCTCTTAAATTTTCTATTTTGTGAAATTCCTGTGATTTTGCTAGAGATAATTAGTTCTAGTCATTTGTTATTGGTCTGCCTTTTCCCATTTTCCTTCAGCGGTATTGACATGGAGGATTACAGTGGGTTATTCTTGTTTCTCTGGGGAAAGATTGAGTAAAAGGTGTTCATGGCTGACTTCATGCTCTTGTGGAAATTTCCTTGGCCTTTTCTTTGCTAGTTATGGAGGTAAATGGTAGTTGGTGTGATCTTATTCAGGATGATTTCTGAGCCTATATAGTTAGGGATGGGGTAGGGCAACACCAGGCTCGTTCCTTCTGCACATTTCTGGAAAGGTGCCTTCCTTTTGCTGGCTACCCACCCTTTCTTTTGTTTAATTACTGTTTTTGTTGATGATACTTGCTTGCTTGTTTAACTTCTCTTCCTTCATATTGTTATATTTCGGGGAGAGTGAGGTTTTAAAATGTGACTTCACACCACCTCCTTTCACCCAAGATCAGGTCTTCAGAGTCTCTTGATACTTCTGGGTATTCGTTGTGGGTGTCACATGCACCTGGCCTTTGCCAGCAGCTGGTTTCAAGAATATTTTTCAAATGATGGTTCTGATCAGACTTGAAATGATGGATTAATATTTTGTGTCCTCCCAAAATTCAAAGGTTGAACCTCCAACCCACAAGTTACTATATTTATAAACAGGGTGTTTTGGAGACAACTAAGGTTAAATGAGGTCATGAGGGTGGGGACCTTAATCTGATAGGCCTGTGGCCTTATATGAAGAAGAAGAGAGAAATCTTTCTCTGCTCTGCCATGCGAGGATACAGTGAGAAGATGGCTCTCTATGAAACAGGAAGCACATTTTCACCAGAAACCAAATTAGCAGCACCTTGATCTTGGACTTCCAGCCTCCAGAACTGTGAGAAATACATTTCTGTTGTTTAAGCCCCCCAGCCTATGGTATTTTGTTATGGCAGCCGAGCAGATGGATATGCTTGATTTACACTTAGCCCGTGCGTCTTTAGGACAAAGATACAATTGACTGTATGCCATCTGTTACTCACCTAGTCTATTTTCTCCAAATAGCCTCCATCCTAAAGCTGCTACTGGACCACCGAACCTCTTTCATCCCTTGGACAAACATTGTAGACACACACATTTGCCCCCCTCTCCAAAGTCAAACAGTGAATGATAACACTGACAGGAACATACTTGTGGAAAATGTGCCTGTTTTTACAAAAATCCCTTTCCATGGCATCAGAAATTTTCATGTATTAATTGGGAATACTCTACCCTAATCAAAATCAGAAACTGTCTTTACTAAGTGATGAAAGGCAGTGATGATAGCTGAGGGTGAGCACGAGATCCTGATATATGTTTTATGTTTGGCCAGATAATATGCCTCCATATGCCACTTTGAGAATGGTTTGGAAATGCATCATCAGTCATTGTCAGAATAACTACTCTACAGAGAACTCAATATTTAGGAAGAAGAGCAAAAAAAGAAGAATGTCCACCAGATACTTCAGTGCCTATTATGTGCTGGATACAAAATGAATGAGGCACACCTCTGCCCTCATGGAGTTCACAAGCCAGCCAACGCAGAAAGTCATCCACAACCCACGAGGCCAAATAGCAAGCACTGTCATATGAACCAAGCATGGTGGATGCACAAAAGAGAGAGTGAGTCACCTTTTGTGAGGACAAAGAAAAACCTCTGAGGACAAGAAAATAACATTTGAGTTGGAACTAGATGGATGAGTCAGTTTCAAAGGAGTTGCAGCTTCTCTGTAAGTGGTCCAACCACTGAAGCCTTCCCAGGTGTCATCATGTTTGGCTTAACTGAGCTGCATTCTGATCACATTCCACGTGTCTGGCTTTTTCTCTCCCTTTTCCAGGCCTCAATTAAGCATCTAATTCTCATTCAGCCTCATTATGCATTCTCCACCCCTCCAGGGCTTGGCTGGAATGAAATGAAGACTATAAGGAGGCCCTTCTCAGTTGGGGGCTGCCAGAGCTGATCTCAGTTGTGGGTCTTTCTAGCAGGAACAATGCAAATTGGGTGTCGCTAACACTCCCCTCCACCCCATCACGCACCCTTTGTGGCTTTTGTTTCTCTGCAGAAACCAGCTAAATCTGTACACAGCAGGGTCCTAGTGAACACAGAGATATGTACTTTTTCCAGAGGAGTTTCTTGATTCTTTCACTCTAATACGGTTTTAACTACGTAAGGAGCCACAGTAGGGGCAACTTCTGTCTTTTCAATGGTTCTTTATGTGAAATCTCACAAGGAAGGAACTTAGTGCTGAAAATAACCGAGGCTGAATTCTTGGAAACTTCATCATACACTTAAGGCCCTCAAAAGAAAGCATCTCTGACTGCGAGGGTTGAAATCCTGCATGATTGCATATCTAGCTCTTCAGTCAAAAAATAACTTAATTGTATACATTCTTAATTAGAGATGTCTTTAATTATTTGCACTAGATCTTGTCCTGTTTGTAGGTCACATTTTCCTAAATTTCATAATTTGTTCTGAATATTTAATAAACTCTAGTGCATCACCTTTGTCCACGACCAAAGGACTAGAAATGTACACTGCATCCAAGAAATAATCGGCTGGTTTACAGAAGCATTAGAGGAAGGTTGTCTGAGAGCTCCGAACTGGAAGTAAACACATGTGGTTCTGCTAAGTTAATTCCATTTCCGGTCTCAGCCTCTCAACACCAATTCTTTCAGCTTCAGAGAAAAATGATAGAATTTTTTCCTACTAGAAGTTTCCAAACACATCTGCATTCAGTGAAAGCCCATTTTCTAGGCAGCTTATTTTCTCAAAGCAATATCACATATACCTGGGCCTTAATCTTTGAACTTTGTTGGATTTAACCATTTTTATGCCTTCTGAGAGGTAATTACTCCCAGAGCAAACACATACACATTCCTGAAAAAGTGTCTAGGTCCCATTCACTTAACGTGCAACCAAAAGTGCTACTAAACTCAGCCAGATAACTTTGGCTAAGGAGAAGTCAAAGCTACCTGTGAGATGTTGATGTTATATTTGCCAAAACCCTCCTCATAGGGGCTTTATTCCACTTTTCAGGCGTATCAACAAGTGTTGTCTTTTGTTGTCTGAAAAAGGCCACTTTCCTCAAAAAGTAAAAAAAAAAATCCTTGACTGTCTCCCAGTCCAATTAAACTCCTTAGAGATGTGAACAGAGGACCCCAGAGTAGTGGCATGACTGCTCCAGGCCACCCAGCAATGAGGTTGGGACCAGAAGTTCTCCTAACTCTACTTCTGGGATATTTCCACCCCATCACTAGTGACAGTGGTGAGAAAGCCTTGCAGAGGCAGGTGAAATGAGGCTGGAATTTGAAAGGTGGCCCTAAACCTTCTTTCACAGGCCTGCCTGGTCAACTGTAATCCACTTGACTCAAACATCTTCCATATTCCTGAGATTCTTGGGGGAGGCACAGTCAAGTAAACTCAGTCACGATGAAGACAGTAAGTTCCTGTCACATGCTAGGGACAGCCCTGTGATCTGCGCCATCTGTGGCAGTGACTATAGTAAAATGGTGGTGTACTGAGGCTCTCCCCTCCTGCATAATTTGCAGAGCCCTGTAGCATGGACTTCATTCCCCCTCAGATGTTTCAGGATCAAAGCTTGGTGGTTTGATTCTCCCTTTTTAAAATTTTTTTATTTTTGAGACAGAGTTTTGCTCTTGTCACCTAGGCTGGAGTGCAGCAGTGCAATCTCGACTCACTGCAGCCTTCACCTCCTGGGTTCAAGTGATTCTCCTGCCTCAGCCTCCCAAGTAGCTGGGATTACAGGTGCCCACTACCACGCCCAGCTAATTTTTGTGTTTTTTTTTAGTAGAGATGAGGTTTCACCATGTTGGCCAGGCTGGTCTCCAACTCCTGACCTCAGATGATCCACCTGTCTTGGCATCCCAAAGTGCTGGGATTACAGGTGTGAGCCACCATGCCTGGTCAATTCTCCTTTCTAAGATGGGATCACTCTGTGGCCTTACTCTGGAAAACCAGATTAATGTTGCTTTGGAACTCTTATCCCTGTGGTTAGAAATGCATTATGGCATGGTTTAGAATGCCAGGGGACAGATTCTAAAAATGAGGCAGCACAAGGCTTTATGGTTTTCTTGATCACCAGAGGGCCTGGGGTCCCAGAAGTAATGGCAGAGGTCAATCCACAGCAGTTGGGTCTGTGATGATGTCACCCAACCCCCCCTCCCCAGGCAGCTTCCTGAATTCATATCAAAGCACCAGCCCCGCTCAGGCCTGACATCTCTGGGTGGCTCAGCACTCTTCCAGCACCCCTGGGTGCTAAGCATCTTAACTGGCCTTTTCCTTTAAGCTTGATTGACTTCTGACTGCTGAAAATTGCTTTTGTCTTGACTGCTGATATCTCCAGGTACCCTGGTCTCTCCCATAGTCAAGAATCCTTTGCTTTTTTCAGAATGATGACAACAAACAGATGTTCTTTGCCCTCTGTTTGGGCTTTGCTTCCTTGCCCCATCTCTCAGGCTGCCACAGCTGTTCCTGCAGTTGTCAAGCTGACTTCATTCTCTGTGTGAAAACAGCGCCTCCAATGACAGAATGGGCTCTGTGAGCACTAAATAATGGGCCCACAGCTGCTTTAGCTCCTGACATTTAATCTCTTGTTCCAGGAGACAATTCAGGAAACTTTCCCTCTCATAGAAAAAAATAGCATCCAGAATTTTCCTTTCAGGCAAAGAAGTCTTAATCCTTTTCTTGTTCATGTATTTTTACCAAACTATAGATTCTGTCACATAACCTCTTCGGCCAGATAACAATTCACCTTTGAGGAGAAGGCAATCCAATTTTGATTTATTGATCTCAGGGCACAATGCTTTTCTAAAAAAAAAAAAAAAAAGCCTGGACAAGTCTGCAAATAAAAACCTGAAAACCAGGCTTTTTAAAGAGGAAAAAAACCCAAAAAACCAACAGAGTTAATTTCTTTCTCTTTATAGAATTACATAGACATTTTTGCTTGTAAAAAACATATTTGAAAGTTGAAAATAATGCAGTAAGAAGCAGGAACACCCCCTCCCCCTTTGCCCTGTGGCTTCCTTTGAGCAAATAAAAGAGTTATACGAATAGCTACCCTCAATTTTCAGCTTCCTGGTTCTGTTGCATTTAATCTGGTTGCTATTTGGCTGACTTCAATAGAATATTGATCATTTGTGTGGTTGTAAACCTGAGAGAAAGAAAGAAGACAGGTTCCCCTTTACCAGTGTCCTCCATTATAAAGAGGCTACATGGTAGTTGGGACGTGTGTGTATGTGTGTGTGTGTGTGTGTTTGTGTGTATGTGTGAACATGGCTGCATGGGTTGGGGGAAAAAGGAGCGCTCTTTACATTTTTATTATGTAGAAAGGAAGCTGTATTTATTTCATGGCTATTTGATATTACTGTATTTCATTGTTTTGAAGACATTTTTTCTGCATCTTCACATTGAAGAAGTTGAAATGAATCGAATGATCAATAGCCTTACAATTGTTATTAACCCGGATTGAAGCCATGTTCAGACAGAGAGGATTTGCACTTGCTTTTTAGTCACTAGACAGCATTATCAACCTGAAATCATTTAAAGTCCCTAACTAAGGCTTCTATGAACCACACTTGTATGAATTTAGGACACAAACTTGCTTAACATTAGACTGTGATCCAAATTATTAAGGGGACATTTTTTAAACCTCCATTAATTAATGCTGAAATTAAGATACCTAAATCTCCTAGCTTTTGGAGCAGCTATTGTTGATGCCTGGGCCATCACCCCAGCCCACCTCTGGGCTCCACTGCAGCTGCAGGGGACAGTATCTCTGCACTCTGATGGTATCCCTCCTCAAGTGCCTACATTTTTCTACTTCTCCACCAAAAGCACCAATGTAGCTTGTTCAGCCCTTGCAGAGGACAGCCCAGGGATCCTGAGCGCATAGGATTTGGGAATCATTTGCTTATTGGCTGCTCTTCACTAAAAGTGCTAGAGATCTACTTGCCCCACCCTCAGACAAATTTCAACCAATGAGGAAAGGGAGTCACTGGGTAACAGCCCAGCATCCCTACCCATGACTGTGCAATTCTGAGGTGCGTTCTACAGAATTCTTTACAGGAGCCTCAGTGGGATTGAGTCCCAACTGCTAAGAATGAGAATCTGCTCATGATCATACTTCAATGGGTGCCTTCCCTTCTCGGTCTCATTTCCCCACCCCTCACATTTCCCCACCCCCTCACATGTGCTTCCTCGGATTGCCTCCCAGGTAACCCACCTGTCCTCAAGATCTGGCCTACGGATCTGCTTTTAGAGAGCCATAAACCAAGACACCATCTTTTTTTTTTTTTTATTTTTATGTTTTTGAGATGGAGTCTCGCTCTGTCCCCCAGGCTGGAGTACAGTAGGAGGATCTCAGCTCACTGCAAGCTCCGCCTCCCGAGTTCACACCGTTCTCCTGCCTGCCTCAGCCTCCCGAGTAGCTGGGACTACAGGCGCCCGCCACCACGCCCGGCTAATTTTTTTGTACTTTTAGTAGAGAGGGGGTTTCACCATGTTAGCTAGGATGGTCTCGATCGCCTGACCTCGTGATCCGCCCGCCTCGGCCTCCCAAAGTGCTGGGATTACAGGCCTGAGCCACCGTGCCCGACCAGCACCATCTCTTATATCTTCTTCAATCTCATCCGAGGATACTGCTCTTTGTTGTCTTATATTAAACTCTCCACTTTGAGCTTTTTATTTTCCTTCTCAGTGGCATATACAGAAGAGTTGTTCTTACAATGAAAGGTACCTTAATTCCAGTAAGATATCATTAGCAGAAAAATAAAACTCTTCTGAGATACCATAAACACATTGAATACACAAAATGAGTCATTAGCTCTTCTAAAAATTAATACCAAGTTTTAAATAGTTATGAAGTGCTCTGTGCAGCATAATTCAGTTAAGCAAAGTTGGCACATACATGCATTCATGCACAATGTATGATCCAGTTGGCACATACATGCATTTGTGCTACAGGTCTCAGGTCTTCCAGTAAAGCTCTGAAATCATTGTAGGAAATAATGGACATCATACTGTTCTATCCTTTGGAAAAGTTGTGTGTGTTTCACAGTTTCTCATGTGTGACATGGAGGCTGCTTAGACAACTGCCAGCCCCACTGGTCCATCTATCTGAATTTTTCAAGATGTGGTCCAGGAACCATCTGCATTGGATACACTCAGGATTATTATAAAATGTAGACTTCCAGACATCTTACCAGCTGTATGGAATAAGAACCTGTGATTGGCAGAGCCACGTGATCTGCAATTTAACAAGCTGCCCTAGTGATTTTTGTACATGTGAAAGCTTGAGAGTCATTGGCTTACTGATTGCTTTTCACCAAAACAACAACGTTAAGGTTTTTGGACCTCTTCTACTATGCATGTTTAACGTACTCACTACTAGAAATTTTATTAATTACATAAAAGCTGTAACCAAAATTAAAAAAGAAACGGAAACATTGGGAGCAGTATTTGCTTACTAAAATGACCTACTTTTTGCTAAGTGACCACAACACCCATAATTCTGGGCAGAATTTCTGGAAAAGTACTTTATTCATTCATTCATTTATTAATTCAGGAAGCTCTTATTCAATGCTTATATTTTGTTGGATTGTGTAACTACAAAGATGAATAGAAATAACTCAAAAGAATTAGCAGTATGCCTGTAATCCCAGCACTTTGGGAGGCTGAGGCGGGCGGATCACGAGGTCAGGAGATCGAGACCATCCTGGCGAACATGGTGAAACCCCGTCTCTACTAAAAATACAAAAAAATTAGCCGGGCGTGGTGGCGGGCGCCTGTAGTCCCAGCTACTCGGGAGGCTGAGGCAGGAGAATGGCGTGAACCCAGGAGGCGACAGAGCTTGCAGTGAGCTGAGATCACGCCACGGCACTCCAGCCTGAGAGACAGAGCGAGACTCCGTCTCAAAAAAAAAAAAAGAAAGAAATAGCAGTATAAAAGACCCTAGAGTCAGAGTGGAGAACATAAATTTGAGATGTGAATTCTGATTCTCCGACTCATTGGCCAAGTGATTCTGGGCATGTTATTTAACCTCACTGTGATTCAGGTTCCTAATAAGTGAAAATCAGAAAACCCACGCCTACCTCATAGATAGGTAATGCATTTAATAAAGCACTTAGTGGAGTGTTAGGCTTATAATAACCAATTATAAACAACTATTATTTCAGTATGAATAAAATACACTATCCATCTGGGCAGGGGAAGACACAGACAGTACAAGGCAGTGCATAGGCCACTGGTTTCTGGAGCTCGCTTTGCCTGGTTTTGATCCTGGCTTCTCCATTTACTAGCTGTGCACCCTGGGCAGGTGATGCCACCTCTGTCTCTCCCTGCACAACTCTGCTGCTTCATTTCGACTTCCGCATGTCTTATTCCTCAATGAGCCCTGTGCTCTCCTAACTCCAACTAGGTGTCTACTTCTTGGAGGATCCAACACAAAAATCAGTCAGAGAGGGAGAGATGGCAGTCACTGATGAAGCAAAATCTGGGAGAGAATGCGATCATGAGTCACGGAGAGTGTGGGTGAGGGGAAGACAGTGGTTGCTACTCATGTTCTGAATACAGGTATTATTTTAACTTTTGGAGAATAATACTGCTTCTTTTCATGTCCCTGGGAAATGTTGTCATATTTTTAAAGTGAATATCCCTGAATTTATCATTTTCTATTAAAACTTTGCCCACCAGAATGAGTCATGGCAGAAGCATTGACAGGAACAGGGGACTGATTCAGTTGGTGGATGAGTAAGCTACTGAGAGATCTTTGTTGACCCGCCGGCACCAGGAAGCTTTCTTTTTCTCTGTTTTCTAAACAATGTAATTTGATTACACTTCAAACACTGTGCTTCCTTATTTTCCTATTATGTAAATTACATATGTAAATTAATGTAAGATGAAGACATGCAGATTTTTGTCTGTGAAAAAGATGGGCTGACTGTGACCACAGCCGAGCGAAGCTTTGAATTAACTTTCTGGCCATGGGGATGGATTTCCTTCCCCCATCCCACCTGTATGTGGCTGCATGCTTTTAGTCAGTGATGAAGTTCTTGGCTGCAATGAAGATGCAGTACTTAATTAAGGAAGAGTGAATTTGTTAATAATAAATTTTAGCCCAAGTATGAGATAGAAAATCAATGTCCTCATCTATAAGCACCCACTAAACGTCTAGTACGCCACTTTGCCTTCGTTACATAGCAGACATTCGCTGAGCATCTTCCATGGGCCAAGCTCTTTACAGGCAACAAAGAAGCAACTATATCTAAGACACAGTCTTCCCTCCACAGACTGATGTGATTGCAAGTCAAAGTGATTCAGGATTATTCTGAATTAGGAGAGACCATCTAACCCAGTCTTGGGTGGAGGGGAGGTAGAGAGTAGTTTCAGGGAGATATTTCTAGACAAAGTTACAGTTACATCCGGCCGAGCCCAGAAGGATGAATGGGAATGGTCGGGGGCAAAGGACCATGGGAAGAGCAGCAGGTGCAAACGCCTGGAGCAGAAGGCACAGGGCTGGGTAAAGATCGGTCAGTTATTATTGCAATAGTTTAAGACAGCTGGAGTTTAGAGTTCAGGGTCAAGGGTCAGGGTGGGATGGCAAACCATGAAGCCAGAGAGGCAACAGGAACCAGCCTTTGTGGGACTAAGAAATGTCATTCAGGGTGTGAACCCGGGAGGCAGAGCTTGCAATGAGCCGAGATCACGCCACTGCACTCCAGTCTGGGCAACAGAGTGAGACTCCGTCTCAAAAAATAAAAAAATTAAAAGAATGTCATTCAGAAGGCCATGGGACCCGTGGAGGTTTCAGTCAGCCAGTGTCATCACAGATTTGCATGATTAGTGACTGCTGAAGTGCATGAATTTAAGAGGAACAGACTAGCAGTGGGAAGAACAGTTGGGAGGGGAGCCCTTTCTTCCTGGGCACAGAGCTAGGCTATTTCTTAGCTTCTTGGATAGCTAAGCAGGGCTTCAGGACTGAGCAGCAGCCAACAGACCATGGGCAGAAGCAACATGTGCTACTGCTGGGGCTGATACCTGAAAACCCTCCTGTGTGATCTCTACGTGCCCTACCCTCCTCTGCCAGGCCTTGGGCAGGAGTTGTTAAATGTGACTGAGCATCAGAACCACCTGGACAGTTTGGTAGAACATGTGTTTTTGGATCCTCTCAGAGCCTGTCATTCAGCCAGTTTGTGGTGAGGCCTAAGAATTTGCATTTCTAACAAATTACTAGGTGATGCTGTTGCTGCTGGGTCAGGGACTGCATTGTGGTTACTGAAGCCCTAAACAATGCAGAGCTACAAGATGCACAAGAAGGAATAATCACTGTGCCACACTGTGCCACATTGTCTTTTCCTGCAATGCTTGACTGTACTGCTCCTTTTCCTTGCAACATCCAACCCACCCCCATCTTAAGGTAGCTAACCCTACTCACACTGCAGGTCCCAGCATGGCCCTCATTTCCACCAGTGTGGCTCCTCAGATGCAAACCTGGCTAGTTGTCCATCTACCACCCTTTACAGTATATAAAAAAAAGTGTATATATGTATTGTACCATTTTATGCCTATTATTCTAAGTTGGTTTGTTGTTTTTAAACTTTTTCATATTTTGGTTCTCCTCACACCTCTGGAAAACCATATTTATATTTGCCTCAATGTTTATCCATCTAGTCCAGTGTCCTATTTCTACGACTCATTCAAATGTTGAATGAATGATGCCCAAACAGTATCTGGCCCTCAGAATGTGCTCAGTGATTCTGGAAATAGATTTATTGTTTTATTGAGGAGAGTAGAAAGACTCTTAAAGAAGACTTGTTAAATAAAAGAAGAAAAGCCCCTGGGATGTCCCAGGTTAGCAGAGCTGAGACCTGAAACATGAGGATTCCATGATAGTGAAGGACTATATGGTAAAAGAACAGAGAGAGTAAGTCATGCATGTGTATAAGACACCTAGCCACAGAAGAAAATATGGTGACTTGAAGGGGGGCAACAATTATTTCCATGCAAGACAAGAAAGACTTGTGTATGTTTGAAGGTCCAAGGGAAGGAATCAGTGGAAAGAAAGACTTGTACAATGCTGGAAAACTGGAAATAATTGAGGATACAGTGTGTCAGATGATTAAAGAAAAAGAGAAAGGAATCCAGATGTAATGTTAAGGTCAATATTTGAAGGATATGATGCCAAGACAGAAGAGGATGAGGAGGGGACATATATCTGGTTAAAGATAATTTTGGTGGGGAAGATGGAAGGTTAGGAGATTTCCCCTTTAATGACCTTGATTTTCTCAGCAAAGTAGGAGATAAGACCATCTGCAAAGAAAAGGGGTTTGGAGAAGAAAATTAAAAAAGAGAGAGAGAGAGAATGGGGAACATTGAAACAGCTACTACAAAGAGTATGCTTTGGTAATCAAAAGGATGACTTACTCACAGGAACCATTACATATAGCACATCCATTATTTTTTAGCCTAGAAAAAAAAGGCCTTGTAAATTTCTAGCACCAGAAGGTTGGCATTGTTCTGAAATGAGTACCTAAACTGATGATCTCACGGCTGCATTTCTTCTCCCTATGAGAGCTAATTCTAGGCACTTAATTTCTGTACACCTTTGCTCTGCTCTGTCCTCTTCCTCATACGGCTTTCCAGAGCCATCTCATAATATTCACTTTTTAATATTTTATTTTCTGTGCTTCATTTTCCCCATCTCTCAAGTGAAATGAATTTGATGAAGAGGGCTAAAGGCCTTTCTGTAGCTTCATGTTAGTTCAGCAAACATCTATGGAATGCCACTAGATGCCACTAGGTGTAGGAGACGGTGGGGCAGTGACTATGAATTAAACATTATATCTGTCTCAGAGGTTCTCCCATGCTCTGTGGGAGACAGATTCACAAATAAATCATTTCAGCATCATGTGGCTGGTGCTGTCATGGGGGCATGCATCTCACGATCTTTAGACGCTAGGCTAATGACATTCATTCATTCTCCAAATATTTTGTAAGTACCTACTATGTGTCAAGAAATGTGAGCCTCTGGCAATATAGCGGTAGAAGTGACAGGTGAGTTCTTTGCTGTTGATATATGTACTCTGAGGAAAATAAAGGGATATGATGTGATAGAGAGAAAAGAAGGGGAAATTATTTAGCTTGAGTGATTGTAGAAGGGCTGCCCTAGGTAGGGGAGCTTCAAACTGAGACATGAGTGAGGAGTCAACTATGTGAAGATGCAGAAACAGATGTTTCTCCTTAGGGGACACCTCCAGCAGAATGGCTCAAAGGCTTGGCTTATTCAAGGAGGTGAAAAGAGACCATTGTGATTGGACAGTGGTGAAGGAGGGAGAAAAAGTGGGGGGAGACTGGCAAGGCAAGGAATTTGAATTTTATTCTTTTTTTTTTTTTTTTGAGACAGAGTCTGGTTCTGTCGCTTAGGCTGGGGTGCAGTGGCCGGATCTCAGCTCACTGAAAGCTCTGCCTCCTGGGTTTACGCCATTCTCCTGCCTCAGCCTCCCAAGTAGCTGGGACTACAGGCACCCACCACCTCGCCTGGCTAGTTTTTTGTATTTTTTAGTAGAGACAGGGTTTCACTGTTAGCCAGGATGGTCTCGATCTCCTGACCTCGTGATCCGCCCGTCTCGGCCTCCCAAAGTGCTGGGATTACAGGCTTGAGACACCGCGCCTGGCCTTGAATTTTATTCTAAAGCAAATAAATCAGTAAGTGAGCAGTATCATCTTAGTTCTAGAAATTCAACCAGTTTTGCAAAGACCACATGATGCCACAAAATATCCTTTACAACCCCACCAAAAATGATTGCTAGTAAGTATGGTTCAATCAATCATTCTGCAATCATATATTGTGTACCTGCTGAGTGTTAGATATTGTCTAGGTCTTGAGGATACAGGAGCCACAAAGCAGAAAATGTCCTTGCAGCCAATGTGCTTATATTTGAGTATGTGTGGAGGCTGGCATTTCAGGGAAAACAGTAGTAGTAAGTACAAAGGTTCTGAGGCAAAAGTATGCTTACTCTGTTTGAAGACAAACAAAGGCATGAGTGAATAAAGGAAACTGATATCAGAAAAAAAAATAATAAACTTGGAGGGAAAAGGGCAGTGGTTTAAGATTGTTATATTCTTATTTTGTAAAAGGCTTGCTCCAGCTGTGGTAAGACAATAAAATCAAAGAGTTACAGATAAAGCAAGGGAACCAAATAGGAAGTGATGACAATCATTGATGTGAAAGGTAGTTTTGATTAGGTTGAGGTTGGAGGAGATGGGAGAAGTGAACATATCTGGTGATATTTTGAAAATAGGCCAATAGAATTCCATAATGAATTGGATGTTTGGGATAAAGGGAACAGTCAAAGACTTCAAAATTTTGGATCTGACCATCAAGAACAATGGAATTGCCATTGCTCAGATGAAGGAGACTAAGAATTGCAGATGAGGAAGCAGATATTAAAAGCTCAGTTTTGTTTGAGACCAGTCTGATCAACATGGTGAAACTCCATCTCTACCAAAAATACAAAAATTATCCAGGCATGGTGGTGGACACCTGTGATCCCAGCTACTTGGGAGGCTGAAGCAGGAGAATCGCTTGAACCCAGGAGGCAGAGGTTGCAGTGAGCTGGGATTGTGTCACTGTATTCCAGCCTGGGTGACAAGAGTAAACCAAAAACAAACAAAAAACCCCTCAGGTTTGAAAAGGTTAAGTTGAAAATGTCAGTGAGACATCCAACTGGAGAGATGTATTAGAAAAATCTAGAGTTCAAAGGAGAACTGGAATTTTCATCTAGTCTATTTGAAGACATGGCATGTTGCTTACTTGCATAACAGGCAGACCTATATTTTAAAGTTGAATAGAGGTGATAGGAAAAAATTTAGCAAAGCCCAGAGTCCAACACTGACAAGATTTGGGAGTTAGCAGTTCCTGGTGATTCATTTGTAGAGGTAGAAAACCAACTTATTGTTACCTCTTTTTATTTGTTTATTTATTTATTTTTTTGAGATGGAGTCTTGCTCCACACCCAGGCTGGAGTGCAGTGGTGTGATCTCAGCTCATTGCAAGCTCCACCTCCCAGGTTCATGCCATTCTCCTGCCCCAGCCTCCCGAGTAGCTGGGACTACAGGTGCCTGCCACCATGCCCGGCTAATTATTTTTGTATTTTTAGTGGAGACGGGGCTTCACCGTGTTAGCCAGGATGGTCTTGATGTCCTGACCTCATGATCCACCTCCCAAAGTGCTGGGATTATAGGCGTGAGCCATCGCACCCAGCCTATTACTTCTAATCAAATCAAGTTACCTGATAGTGTCAATTTAAGAGGAAAAAGATAAAACTGTAGACAAGGAGGCAAGTAGTTGAGAGAAAAACCTGAAAATAAGGACCCAAAAGACCTATTCTTAGTCCTGATTATCCACTAAGTTTCTGTGTGACAATGGAAAAGTCATCTCACTTCAGTTTCTTAATTCATAGGACAAATGGGCAGGATAGGATAATCTATAAGTTTCCTCATACCTCCAAACTAAAGATAAAAAAAGTCATAATATATTAAAAAAACTCATAAATCAATAAGAAAAAAAGATGAATAACTGCTAGAAATACAAAGAATATTAACATACAATTCTCCAAAGAAAAGCTAAAAATAGCAGCAAATGACCAAAATAGCTCTGGCACTCAGCTTTGATAATGTTATTAAATTATCAAAAACTAACTATACAATACGAACAATAACAAAAAAGTATAGTCAACAGTAAACACAACAGAAATATTAAAAGTTTATATAAATGAAAAATGTAAATTCTATGAAAGATTAATAACAAAGGTTACTTTGGGAAGAAAGACTCATTGCAAGGATGGCTTAAATTTAGCTTAATTAATCCCAATAAAATACCCATTGTGATTTCTTTTTTTGGTAAAACAAGACAAACCAATTATAAAATTTGCATGGAAAAATAAACATTTGACATATCCAGGGAAATTCTGTAAGACAGCCTATTTGACAGACAGCTCCTTTTGTTTAAAGTGGATAAACAGAGCTGCAACCTCTGAATCAGGACTAGGTGAGATAGTTTAATAATAACCACTGGGTGGGGACTCCAATTCTCCAGGTCACTGTTGTTTTATTTTCTACAGAGATGGAAAAAATAGGAAAAAAAATTACTCTACTCAGGATGCTACTTCTGGAAGAGTGCTATAGTGTTTCAGTTTGGTGTATACTTAACACATGGTATTTAAATTGCATTTAAATGGTCTGCTTAGTTTTAATAATTAAATCAACAGTAAGTTACTTTATAACAATATTATTAAATTAAAAACAAATGACTAGATTTCTATACATATAGACAGGTGATTCCTTCTTAGTCTTTAAGGGCAAACGATATACAGTCACAAGGCTAAATAATAAAGTCTCTTTTGCAGGACTGAATAAATACTGCTTCTATTTTAAAAAAAAAAAGGAAACTGAAGAGTAAGTGATGTCCAACAGCAAAATAAACTTGCCATTATGATATAGCCTTCCTTTCCTGACTCTTCTGCCTCCCTCTTATTTTCCTACAGATAGAAGATGAGACTATAGCACTTGGTTTAATGGATTATAAGAGAGTTCTAACCCCAACCCAGAGAGAAGGTACACAAGTCAAGGAACTTCAAAGGATGAAAATTGGTTACCTTGGGAGGTGAGAGTGGGGCCTTTATTTGGCCAAAGGAATACTTGCCCTGACAGGAACCCTCACCAAAGGACATGCATGGAAGGAAGGTCAGGTGTACTGAAACCACAGCAGATGCTTAGGCTGGGGAGCCAGGGACGGGAAGGGGACATGGCCCATGGATATTTAATTTGTTGTCCTATTATTTTTCTTGGCTTCTGGTGAACCCAGATGGTGATCAGAGTTTTCCCTAGCACACAGACTCTGTAGTGGAACAGAAGGCTAGTTGCTTTACAAATGAGGGAAATGGGAAAAATCTGACCTAGTAGTCTGCAAATCCACACAGGACTTTTCGTTGTGGATTTATGACAACCAGTCTTCCAATCTTGGGAGCATGGTATTCTTCTAACTTCTTCCTTAGTGTAACAAAAATTGCTATTTATTGGGAATCTTGTAGAACCAGAGAATATATACTGGAACTTCAAATCCTCATAACAATAGTAAACACCCAATCCCAACTTTGTAGGTGAGAAGCTGAGGCTTGAAGAAGTTAAGTAACATGTCCAAGTTCATCCAGCCAAAAAGTGGTAGAACTGGAATTTTCATCTAGTCTATTTGAAGACAAGGCATGTTGCTCACTTGCATAACAGGCAGACCTATATTTTAAAGCTGAATAGAGGTGATAGGAAAAAATTTAGCAAAGACCAGAGTCCAACACTGACACTTTCTATTCTAAAAGAAACCCTTGATGTGCAAAGTGTTAAGGCTGGATGTTAATTTGAGTCAGTGGATCCCTTGATTTTGCAGATCCTGCAGAAGTTAAATGTCAGAGTTAAAAATGTGGAACCAGCTGATGGTAGATATAGCCAGGATGGGACATCACAGCTCCTCTATTCAACACAGTGCTCTATTTACACAGGGTCTATCTCAACCGATATTCTCAGAACACCTAAAGGCACGTGGCGCATAGACCAAAACCATCTGCTAAGCCTTCTGGCACTAATAGAATGCCGTTACTTACAGTTATGGTCAGAGGAATCTGCAAGGTGGTAAATTGCAATGCCACTCTGTGTATTCTCCATAAATGTTACTTTCTCTATCTCTCTCCTGGGTATGATATAACATTTAAAAGACAATAAATATAGCAACACTGTGGTAGGCCATTTACTTACTAAAATGGAAGAATGAGGCCATGGAGAGTCAGAGCACTGTCACCTGGTCATTTAACACTGCTGCAGGCAAGGGCCCAGGGTGCAGCATTCTCACATTCAGCAGTTGTTGTAGACAAAATGGCCCTGACCGGAGATGTTCACCCAAACTATCCCTTCATATGCACTGCGGTATAGAATCTCCAATCTATTTTTTAATTTGTTATTTCTATTAGATACATGTACAAGATAAAGTACAGATGGCTTCCCTATCCCAGGTCCACCCCTACGAATCAGTCTTTACAATTTCTATTTTAGGTTCTTCATCGTCTTACATTTATACCACATGGAATTGGGTTGCTATTTTTGTTCAATCTGCCTTAGGTGATAGATGTTGACTCTTGCAATGACCAATGGTGATATATATTACTCATGCCACCCTCTTCTCTTCCTAGATTTTGATAACTAACATAATTTTCTAGCGCGCGCTCTCTCTCTCTTTTTTTTTTTTTTTTGAGATGGAATCTTGCTCTGTCACCAGGCTGGAGTACAGTGGCACGATCCTGGCTCACTGCAACCTCTGCCTCCTGGGTTCAAGCGATTCTCTTGCCTCAGCCTCCCAAGTAGCTGGGACTACAGACACATGCCACCATGCCCTGCTAATTTTTGTATTTTTAGTAGAGACGGGGTTTCACCATGTTGGCCAGGATGGTCTCGATCTCTTGACCTCATGATCCGCCCACCTTGGCCTCCCAAAGTGCTGGAATTACAGGTGTGAGTTACCACGCCCAGTCAACTTTCTAGCTCTTCTATTGGTTATCTGTAAATCTTTAATTAATGCTCCTAGAGGTTCAGGTTCTCCACACTTTCTCTCTAGCTTTCCTTCTCTTGTTATACTTCCTGCCTTCCACCACACATGCACTCTCACATGGTCAGGAATGGTAACATTTACATTCTGCTCTGTAACCATAGTAAACCAAAATAACTTATCCTAAATGTTAAAACTAAGCATTTGCATGATAAAAACTGTAACCAGATAATATATTAGAAATATTATTCTGCTCAGGCTTCATTCTTCTATACTACACATTTCCTAAGCAACTAATTATCATTGTAGTCATTGAGAAGTAGGAAAGGCCAATGTCGTCCTGAGAAACAAGAGGACTGTAGAGGAGGATTCCTCAGTCTTGGCTACACATGGAGTCACTTAGGGAGATTTTTAAAATACTGATGCCTGCTTCCCATCCCAAAAATGTCAGACTTCATTGGTCTGAAGTATGGTCTAAGTGGAATTTTGGAAGCTCCCAGGTAATTCCCATTTACAGTCAAAGCTGAGAACCACCAATGTAGAAGCAGCTCTGTTCAGAAAGTAAAAGTAAATGGAAAGTCTACCCCATGGTGTGTCCTTTCTAATGTGGGGCAAAGGCCAAAGACCAGAGGAAGGAGGCCTGTAGATGAGTGGGGCAAGGTGGGGGGAAACCAAAAACTGAGGAGGGGCTTTGCGCCCACTTCTTGTTTGGGATTTGGAACATGTGTCCTAGGAGAGTGGCTCCTCCCCCGCTGCCAATAGGCTCAGAGAAGCTGGGGTCTCAGCACCATTAGGCCTGGCTCCCGGAATCTCTTCGTGTTCCCACACTCCCTGAATGGGGAACATGGAAAGTAGCTGATGATGCTGACTGGTGGGTCTGCCTGGGCAGTCACCATGGTGGGGAGCAAGTGACCCTAAGCAGGAGCATCGTGTGGAGCTGTGCAGGCCATGCAAGGCACATCACTGGAGGTATCACTGATAATAAGCTGTACCCCCTGGAGCTGTGAGATGTGGAGCTGGCAAGTGCAAGATAAATCCCCCTCTGGAATCCATCACTGCATTTGCTCCAAGGAAAGAGCCCCCGAGAGGCAGCTCCCAGTCAAGGACTGATCACAGCAGGGATACTAAGACAGGGCTGTTCTTGGCCGAATTTGCCTCAAGGGCATCTGGGTGCTTTGCCAAAACTTCCCTACACTGCACACCTCACAAGCTGTCTTCCCTGTCTCCTTCACTCGGGCTTGTGCTTGAGCTGGGGCTGATGGCTCTCCCAGTGGACTCCAGCACCCTCTTTCTTTCCTCTCATACAGGCATTTCCTTTAATAAACTCCTTGCATTCCCCCCAATAAATCCCATCTTAGCATCTGCTCCTGGCAGGGCTTGGACTGACCCTCTGCACCTTAGAACAATTTGCACCACTCAGAACCACTGGAGCCTAACATTTTTACTACCGGTTCAACTCTGGACAACTGGGACTTTGCATCTACCTCAGAGATGCCAGGCAGAAGCCAGTTTCAGCCAAACGGTGTGGTTAATTGGCTCATTCTAGAACAGTGGCTTTGTTTTGGCCTCATAGACTCCGACCATGTGCAGCTGGTGCCATTTTATCCCATCAGTGAGTGCTGACAGCTTTAACAAAGAAGGACCGCATGGTCAACATTTGGTCTCACAATTTCATTGCTCAACAGGGAGAGAACTGCCAGAAACTCGATCAGTACACGCTTCTTCAGATTCCCGGCTCACAAAGCCACCTATGACACCCAGCATCCCTGCATCACCAACACAGTCTCAGCACGGGTTGACTCAAGTCATCTTTTTGGGAAAAGCTATTCTGTCCCAAGTGTTGTACATTTAGTCTGCTCAGGAAAACCTTTCCTCACAGCCTGTCACACGTTTGAAATGTATTTTCACCATGTGAAAAGCACTGGCTTGGTTTCTAAAAACAGAACACCACATTCGTGGAGAAAGGTCTTGGTTTGGAATAGACCACATATGATTATGTGCTGTGTTGAGAGGGTACTCCGGTTACTGATTTGCCAGAATCCAAATCCTAAAGAATCGAGACTCACAGGGCTTGTAATGTGCTTGGTGCAAAGTGATCGCCAGGGGCTTCTAAATCTTTCCCCTGAAGGGATGGAGGGGATACTGTCTCCCAAACAGACTCTAAGCTCTGAAGGATCCCAAAGACTGGAAGCCAGAATCAGCACACCACATCCTGGAGGTCTTATGAGGACCATCAGAAACCTCGTGGCTGAACACCTGAGCACACTTTAAAGAGGATAAAGCCCAAAGCGGTTTGATGGAATAAGGTTGTGGTATCATAGTGTTATTTTTTTTCCTATTCTTAGAACTGGCTTTATTGTTACAATATGCCTGGCACAAAATGTAAATTCTAGAGGGACAATAAGATAAAATGGTAAGAAGACAAAGTACTATTCTTTTATACTCTGTCCCCTGGTTTCTGTGGCTGTGATCAGCGGCATATGCAGAGATAAGAGATGAGCGCCTGTGGGATTTTGTACACAGAGCAAAATGTCACAAGATGCTGGTCCTTTGGGAGCCCTGCAGCCAAGGGCCTTTGAAGGTCACTTCTGCAATTAGGCTGTGTGGTACTGTACGGGTGACCCACATGCATCAGGACATATGCCACTAGCCCAACTGGCTCACTCACTCACATGCTCTCTCTCTCTCCTTTCTCTTCTCTTTTTCTAAGGTGTGATTTTCATAGTAATTTAAATGATTAAGACTTTAATTATAATGAAGCTTAGATGAAGCGAGACCCTCACCCTGGCATTTAAAATCAAGTACAGTAAGAGAAAAATTGGACTTCTGCCATTGCCATCTAAGGCTGAGCACGCCAGGAATGACCTGCAAGGATTACAAAGAGATGCCACTGTCTCTCCTAGCAATTTCTTCTAGTTACGGATTTGTCAGAATCTAAATTTCTGTTTTTCCTCAGTCCACTGCTTCTCTCTGAGAATGTGGCTCCTTTGGGGATGTTGAGTTTTTCAACAGGATGGGCAGCAGAAAGAATGTTACAGAGCAAGGAAGGGGGTGGTGTTTCTGTCTCCTGCTCCACAGTATGCTTTTATGATTTTTTTTTTTTTTTTTTTTTTTGAGACAGAGTCTTGCTCTTATCGCCTAGGCTGGAGTGCAGTGGCAAGATCTCAGTTCACTGCAACCTCCGCCTCCCAGGTTCAAGTGATTCTCCTGCCTCAGCCTCTTGAGTAGCTGGGATTACAGGTGCCCGCCACCACGCTTGGCTAATTTTTGTATTTTTAGTAGAGATGGGGTTTCACCATGTTGGACATGCTGGTCTCAAACTCCTGACCTCAGGTGATCTGCCCGCCTCAGCCTCCCAAAGTGCTGGGATTTCAGGCGTGAGCCACTGCTCCCGGCCCCTCTTATGCTTTGATCTCAATAGCAACAATTGGAAGAAGTTCTACTAAAAAGAAAACCCCAGGACAGGGAACATGAGTAAGGGGATAAAAATAATGATAAATCTTGAAGCTTTAAATCCTTAAGCTAAGGGGTAACTGTTTCCATGCTTCTGTGTCCCTGTTTGGTCAGGCTTCTATACAAATGTCAACTGTGACTGTCACTGTCCTATGGTACATACTGTAGCATTTACTCTTTGGTGCCTGACTAGGAATAAAGGCAGTGGGTGCACCTCGATCCACTTCCATTCATGTTTTCTTCCCTAAGTTAGCAGGTTCATTTTTGCCAGATTTCAGGGTGTTTTGCATGGCCCTGTCACTTCTGCATGGGGACAGAGCCAGCTCTGACAGATGCACTCTCATGACACAGCACATCTGTCAGACACCAAGGGCTGGAGAGAATTTTTCTTGGTCAGCAGCATCTCTTCAATGAGGTCTCTTACGATCAAAGATGTTGGCAGCAACAGGAAAACTACTGGACTTCTAGCTTGGGCACACTTAGATGATGAAAGTAACTTGGATGTCTCTCATGGTTCCACATTGTGCTAGACTAAGGGAGGAGATCAGCAAAATAATTCTATGGCAGAAGGTAACGTTTGATCCAATGTTCCTGTAGTTCTTAGGTTTCTCACTATTCATCACAAACAAATGAGAGGTTTTCCCTTGGTTTGGAGTATAGCCTTTTAGTCAGAACAATGATAATCACAATAATTAATATTGATTGAGAGTTTGCTATATGCCTGGCACTACTGCCAGAACTTTACGCATGTTAAACCATATCATCCTTATAAACAACCTGCTGAGGTAGGCGCTATTATGATCCCCATTTACAGATGCAGAAACCAAGTTAAACAACTCGTTCACGGCTCATTAGAGAACAACCTGTCCGCAAACCAAGATAGTCTGGCTTCAGAATTGGGCTGGCTGTTAGCCTCACTGCCAGGATACTTCTTCACCTCACCCAGGGACAAGTTCATGTACTGAGTTGCCAGGCGTTGAAGCAATTTCTATTAAAAATAAATATTCAGCCTTGAATCAGACAAATGAAGGTCTGGATCACTGTGTGAAATCTATATCCACGGTTTGAGAGAGAAGTTGGCAAATCTGACTTGCATGGAAGTACATAGCCAAATGATGAAAGGTTTGGAAACCATGTAATATGAGAGACGTTTGGAATAGCCGAGATAAGTTAAACAACTAACCAGAAGACAGTATAGGGGGCGCTATATGAAGGCTTTGCCTTCAAAGACTTAGGATGACTCTTGCCATACAGGCCAGGTTCATTTCAGTTCCCTCTGCAGAGCAAAGCTGGGATCAGTCAGCAGAAACGTCAGGAAAATCAAGTTCATTTGTAAACACTCAATCTTTGAGGATAAAAGAACTCCCGTGAAAGGTAGTGAGCTCCCCATCATGCCTGTCCCTTGACAGAGGCCACAGCATCAGCTGGGAAGGAAATCATTAAGGCTTTGTGCATCACAGTGGGAGGTTGAACTAGGTCACCTCCAGGTTCCAACTGTGAAATGTATAGAAAGTTGGGGGATTTTAAGTTAAAATGATAAGTTACAATTCGGTACATAACCTCTCGAGTGTCATCCTCTGTTAGCCACAGCCCCTCAGAGCAGCTCACAGGGGAAAAGGGTAGGGTGGAAAGAATGTTGGGTCACAAGTTAGATAACAAATGTCAGGGCCTTGCTCCACCTACTGAACGTATGACCCTGGTCAGGTATATTTTACTCCTCATATGCTTAATTTCCTGCAACTTCAGTTTGAAGAAAAGTAGATACCATTGTTTTGAAAATTTTTAAAATATTATTTTGACTGTGCCTAAAAATCTTTTAAGCACCATTTATTTGAAAAATGGAATAAACAAAAGTTTTCCTGCCCCTAGCACTATGGCAGTGGTGAAATTGTTATATAAGAAGCCTTCTAGAAGATGATCTCTGCACATTTTCTGGACACTGTGGTATCAGCTTTGCTAATAGTCCTTTGCCTCACTGTATGTTGTTACAAAGTGAAGGTGTTGTCAGCAGTTTCTTTTCTTCTAAGTCTTTCCTATTCTGCACCAATGCAACTGGTGTCTGTGGTTCAGAACTGCCTCGTTGACTGGGATATCCTAGTTTCTTTAGGCCTACTGTATTCAAAGCAATAATGGTGAAACTCTACTGTAATTTATCATTCTCCTATGCAAAGCAAACATTTATAAAATGCAGCTACATTTCTGTCTTACCTACAGAAAATGTTCACCCTGCTTATATATTTTTGTAAGCCAATTTGTACTTCAAACATTATGTGATATTTTTCAGACAGCAATAAATTAATTCATAAGTATTTGGAGTCTGCTTCGCAAGCCAATTCCATGTCATACCACTGCTCAGAACACACGTCCCATGTTTTACAAGGAATTTTCCTCTAAGTTGTGATTGTAATGTCCTCTAATGGTACAGTAGATGTATAATCTCTAATATAGGCATATCTCCATACCTAGGCATCACTGTTCAAAGAGAAGCTGATTAGTATACTTGAGACAAAAATAGGTCATTCTAATCAAATGTTGGCATTGGTTCCTTTTATTTGAAAAAGATGGTAGTAGATTTACAAAAGTAATTCCCCTTTTACCCAAGTCTTAGTAATGAGAAACTAGACCTGAGAACACACTTAATCATCCTGTTACCCAACACCTGAGCCTCCGAGCCTCCCACTTGAAAGCACGGGGAAAATACACATCACACAATTCCAGGGAGAGCCTGGGCCCCTCTCTCAACATCCCACCAACAATCTGCTTCACACACTTAAGCACTACTCCACTTCATTTCAATAAAAATAGAGTTTAATTTGGTCTCAAAACAACTTGCTTTTTCCCAAGTATGGGGAAAAAGGGCTTGGGCTGTGGGATCAACTACCGCAATACATCTGGCTATTCAGGAATCAAGGGGGTTCACCATCACTCAAAGGTGGGGTGCAAATCTGTATTGCAGTTAATTAATTTAGACTTCATATGAACTGCTTGAACTACAAAGAAAGCTGGCCAGCTAGCTTCCAACAACCAAAGGATAAAGAAAGGAATGAAAAGGCTAAGAGACTTAGCAAACAAACTGTTGGCCATTTGAGAGTAATTGAAGGCTACCCAAAAATGGCCCCTTGATTGAAATCAATTAAAAGGAACCAACTGACCGGCTGATGAGTGAGAGCTTAAACATCCCACCTACTCAAGAATGGTCCAAATAGAGTACCAAAGCCCTGGAGGCCTCATGAATATTCTGAGAATTTAAAGTGCCTAAAGAAGGAGGGATGGGCGGAGGAGAGGGTCTGTGCTTCTAAATAATAGCAGCTCTCCTGTGGTTACCCTTAGCCTTCCAGGATTCGCTTTTCAAGCTCTTCATTGAAATTGCTCAGGTCTTTAACTGATCTCCCTTAAGGACTCAAAAGCCTTAAGCTAATTACACTTGGCTGAGATATGCTTGATGAGATGGGAAAAACATAAAGCTTTTGAAAGGGTGAAAATCTCAAACCATCTGCTGGTGGTGTTACTGAGAGAACAATAGGGGAAAAGGAAGAGGGCAGCTAGCCAGCGTGGAAAGGTACAGGATTTCTTTAATTACTAGGTCAATGAGATCGTTACTCCTTGGAATGTTGGGAAAGGCAGGACGCAAGCTTAGAGAGCTAGGCAACAACAACTGTGCTTGGTGAATAAGCAGAGCCAAAGATCAGCCACCAAAAGAAGACACGTTGTGAGGGAGAAAAGGAGAATTAGGTCAGCTGGGTTTAGAAAAGCATTTTTGATGAGAAATCACAGGTAGTTTATGGAAAGCAGAAATAAATGCTCCTAAGTTGGAATTAGGTTTCAGAACAACCTCTGTACTTTTTTTTTCTGATTATCTCTGGTCCTCAAAGGCAACCGCAGATGGAGCCCCGGTGAAGTGCGCTCTTTCTGATGTTGGTAAGCCAGTTGCTTCTGTTATACTTGGCAATCCAGGTGAACAGCCTGCATTTAGCTTTCAGATCAATGCCCCAGGTGTTGATTCAATATGGCAAACAGCTTATGTGTGTTGCTCTAAAGGCCCTGTTCGGCTTCTCCTTTTTTCTTTTCCTATTAAAATAAGCCCCTCAAATTCCGCTGAGAAAACGTTGGATTTTGGAAGACAAACTGACTTAAATCAGATAGGGCTGCTAAAGCAGAGTTACTTTTTACTTTGTGTGGGGGAACTTGCGATTGAGCAAGCGTTATGCCCCCGATCCTATTTCCGCTTTTTTCAACCTTTGTGGAGAGAAGACCACCTTCTTTCACATGACTCCTTCTCGTTTCTATGACTGAAGACGAGTAAGACTACGAAAATGATGGGGAAATTTTTATCTTCATTTTCCCCCTTATATCCTGTTCATTAAAATGAGGAAAGAATGACTGTAAGGTATATGGATGTGCTCTACTCAAGAATAGGCCGAGGCGGACATCCAGGCCTGCATGACTGAGTGAGTTTAGGGCGCAGGTGTATACACCACTTGTTACATAACCTGTTTAAGTTCATACTTGGCTCTGAGTCACTATTGTCCATAAAAAGTATAACTGCCCTGCTGATGATGGACAGGCGCTCTTGCACTGGGGCCCAGAGAAAGAGAGAGAGTACTTACTGCAAGACGGAGAGAAGGGAGCCATGGCTTGCACTCCTACCCAGAGAGAGAAAGAGTTAAGCTGCTAACACTGTTAAGGGAGAGCTGGTCTTGCAGGCTGGCCGTGCAGCTGTGTGTGGGAGTTGGCTGCTGACAGGGGCTGTGGAGCCGGAGCAAACAGCCGAGATAAAGGCAGAGAGTATAAGAGAGCTAGTGTGAGAGAGCTACTGATAAGAGAGCTGCTAAATAAAATTACTTTTCACCTGCCTACAGCCCCCTGAGTGTTCTTTCAGCCATCTGCCCATCTACCCACTCCCATCGGACCTCAGGTGGGGCTGGAACCGCACCCTGAGCGTGACATTTGGAGTAGTCGTGGCCCTGGCATAACAAGGACCCTTTGGTAGTATACATGATTTTGTATACACAACTCCAATATATGCTGCTCAGAATACACTTTGAGTACCCCAGGGCTGCTTTCCAATAAACAAACACAGTCCTTGGTTCTGTATTCTTCTAACCTAGGCATGCAGTCTCTGTGTTTCCTTGTCCGTATCACCTGCCCCTGTGGGAGAAATGCATTGTGCAATGAGCACAAAGAAGGCATGTGTGGGAAGAGAGGCTTATCAGTGGCTGATCTCCGACACACTGTGGGTTGGAGTCGGGAAGAGGTCCCCATCCTTACCACAGTTACCCTAATGCCCTGTGTCTCAGCTGCAGGTACTGGGGGTCCTGATGCTAAAGGAGCATCTCCTCCCACAGTGGCAGTTGTGAGCCAGCTGGTTTGGATAATGAGGGCTTTGCCAGTGGTTCTCAAGCTGTGGTCCTTGGACCAGCAGTACCACCATCACCTGGGAACTCATTAAAAATGCAAAATTTTGGCCCAGCATGGTGGCTCAAGCCTGTAATCCCAGCACTTTTGGAGGCCGAGGTGAGCAGATCATGAGGTCAGGCGTTCAGGACCAGCCTGGCCAACATGGTGAAACCCCACCTCTACTAAAAATACAAAAATTAGCCAGGTGTGGTGGAGTGCACCTGTAATCCCAGCTACTCAGGAGGCTGAGGAAGGAGAACTGCTTGAATCCAGGAGGTAGAGTTTGCAGTGAGCCGAGATCACGCCACTGCACTCCAATGTGGGCAACAGAGTTAGACTCTGTCTCAAAAAAAAAGCAAAATTTTGCCTGCCATCTCCAGATCTACTGAACCAGAAACTTGAGGGATAGGGCACTGAAAGCCATGCTTTAACAAGGCTTCAGATGATTTCATGCACATTCAACTTGGAAAGCCTCTGCCCTCACTTTGGGCTACACCTGGAGGAGCTAGGGTTACTGGCAGACCAAGCAGTATTAGGCAGCCTGTTGCCAGGAAGGTCTGGACCATGAGCCTCCAAACTCTGCTTCTTTGCTTTCTATTGTTTTCAGTCTTGTCTCTAGGATATATAAATGTGAATTCCTGCATATAACACAAGAGATGCACACACACACACACACACATAAAGTCCTAATATTCTAATAGAGAAACCAAACCACAGCAATTATTGTATAAGAAATATACTTGAAGGGGAGTTCAGGAAGTTGTACTTTTATCAAGTTCCTAGATGATGCTGAAGTTACTGGTCGAAGGAACACATTTTAAGAACTTCCATCCAGATGAATCTGTTTTCACTACTGAGGGCTTAGCTTCCCCTTGAGGGTAGAGATTGTTTTTGTTTTTTCTATTTTGTGTTTGTTTGTGCCCCAGCCCCGAGTCCAGCGTCTTGTACATATTCATGCCGGATATTTTTTTAATTGATAAACATCATTGAAAGTGCAACTGAGGAGACTCAGAAGGAGGGTATTCTGTTTGCCTACCCCTCTGTCAATCATCTTTGCCTCGTCACCAACCAAAATAAGACAGTGAGAAAGTCTAAGATTTTCAAAAGAAATGTTGTAAATTGGGGTGCAAAATACTAGAGTGGTGGCAGAGGTAATGTACTAGTTTCTACTTGCTGCAGTAAATTACCACAGACTTAGTGGCTTCACATAAAGCAGACTGATTTTCTTACCGTTCTGGAGGCCAGATGTCTGAAATGGGTCTTCTTATGAGGCTAGCATCAAGGTGTCAGCTGAACTATGTTCCTTCTTGAGGCTCAGGGAAGAATCTCTTTGATTACCTACTACGGTTTCTAGAGGCCACTTGTATTCCTTGTTTCATCGCCTCCTTCCACCATCTTCAAAGCAAGCAGCATAGCATCTTCAAATCTCAATCGCTCTCTTCTTGTCTCTCCTCTGCTTCTACCAACGCATCTCCTTCCCTGTCACTGACTCTCCTGCTTCCCTATTTGCTTATAGATATACTTGTGATTACACTGGGCTCACCTGGACACTCCAGGATATTCTTCTCTTCTCAAGCTCCCTAACTTAATTACATCAGCATTGTCTCTTTTCCTGTGTAATGTAGCACATGGACAGGTTCCTGGGATTAGGACAAGCACACCTTTGGGGGACCATTGTTCTGTCTACTCCAGGCAATTAAAAACAGTAACCCTTAATGTTCCCTTCAACCCCACATGTTATTTGGTGACTGGACTAAAATTTTTACTCCTTATTATAGGTGATAAAATAGTAAGATACCTTCTGGATATGTTCCTGTGTTGTCAGAGATAACTTTTTGAGATCTACTTACAGAGTAGCTCTTAAAGAGGTAGACTTTGGAGATATGAAATATACATATTTATGTATACACACACATATACACATACAGACACATTATATTACATAACTATATTTATCTTGTCTAGTATTTATCCGATCTAATTACTAGATGTTATGCAAGTTTTGTTTTCTGATTGCATAAGGTTTTCTATAATATTTTGTTAATGGGAAAAATAGGGCAATGTAACAAAGTGTAAAATATTGGCTATATTAATTTTGAAAAGTACTCCCTTACATTGAAATTATATGACCATATCTTAATACATTATGAACCATGAACCTCTTAATCCTGAATATTTTCACTTTATGAACTGTGTTTGTAGGTTTATGAAGCAAAAGAACAGATAAAGTAAATTAGGTTTAAAGTTTGAGGAACAAACTAAATATGACAAATGGAAAAAAAATTCCCCTTTGAAATTTTTCTTTCAGAAGAAATATCTATTTTTTCTCTTTTTCCCCATTTCTCTGCAGTTTCCAAAAACTAGGTTCAATTAAAAATGAAGGTTAATAAACTATGACAACATCTTTGAAAAATGAACTCGTGCTTCTGTGTAAAAAATTTAAATTCGAACAATGGGATGATATTATTGGTGAGAAACGTGACTGATTCATCTCAACAACATTTCCTTCAAAGTTTCACAGTGAAATAAAGCAATCACATACAATCAATCCAAACCCCTTGCTATTGTTCAAATGCTTGCCTCCCTTTTTCTCTTTTTTCTTAATCATTGCAGCAGATGTCATAAAATAAATGTAGTGAAACTTTCAAACAGCAAGTTCCCTAATTGTTTCCATCTTGATTGTAAAAACACATTGAAAGGTAAATCCTCATAGTGAAATAAATGAAAAAAATAATTAACATTCAAAGTACTCCTTATACCACCTGCTTTTTACGTACTGTGCTGAAATGAGGGCACCTGATGTATAAAGAGTAATGAAAAGAAATTGAATTTCCTTCTGAAGCAGGGAGAAAAGTAGCACTTACATTTGAATCCAAATCAAAATGGATATATCTTTCGCACAATCAGTGGGATCTGGAAGTTCTTGCACCTGATGTGAAGTGGTTAACTCTAATCCAAATGCAGTAAGTATGTCATCCAAAACTTATGACATAATAGTTTGTGGCTTTTTGCTTACTAAAATAAAGTCTTTTATTTAAATATCGAGCCTCTATTCCAACCACAGTATAAATGTACAAATTATATTTTGGGTTGACAATATTTTGGTTTTTACAAAAAATGTATACATAAACATCCTTATTATTACAATCACTATCTACTCCACATACATTATAGATTAGACTTGCACTTGTTACTTCTGTCACTGAAATGGTCTTTCTGTCTGAATGTTTATGATTAGGATCTTTAGTTCACAGTCATAATTCAAGTCTGACTTGTAGTATCCTAAGAGAAGGCAAAGATCAGTTCATGGGAAAGTAGGTAGAACCCTCCCTACTTTAAGTACTGTATGTACAGTGGCAAAAAAACTGTACTTAAAGGAAACTTAAACTTTTATTCTAAGATTGAAAGAGCCAAACAAAATGAGACTGACCAGATAAAGCCAAGTCAAAGTAAGGGAGTAGGCTTCTGAGTACAGGATTGTAGGGATTACTCCATTCCACTTATGGCCTCAAATACTTGAGGCCCAAGACATGCTGCTTTGGGGCCCCTTTAAAGGAGGCTGACATCAGAGGTCACCATTTTCTTCCAATCTATCAGGTTGGGGAGGGAGGCAAACACAGCAAAGACTATGCTTACAGAAGGGTATGGCATTGTGAGAATAAATCCATGTTTCCATGGAAACATCTCAAGTGTATGCATGTATGTCTATGTGTGTTGACAAAGATTCATAATTTGAGAGTTATTGTATGAAATGAGGGAGTTCACATTCAGGGTAACATTGAGTTTTATATAAACAGACTGGGGCTCAGCAGTATTTTTCTATAAAGGGCCAGGTAGTAAATGTCCTAGGTTTTGCATGTTCTAAGAAAACTTTATTTATTTCCTATAATCTCATATGAATTCTATACCAAATGCTGGCAGAGTGCAATAACTGTAATAATTTTGGGTTCTTATTGACCTCAGTCTGTAAAATGACATGGAAAACACAGGAATCAATGATGAATCAAATCATTTGTCTGATTCTAGTTGGCAGTGAGTCTCCACACTCCTTGGCATGGCCAGAAAGGCCATGCATGCTCCCACTCTAACCCTGGGTTTTCACCCGTCACTTCTATTTTAATAATCCCACTTCACCATTCTAGCTTTTATTGACAGCTTGGGCTGCCAAAAGAGAGCAAGGGTGGCTAAATTTATACTAGACAAAATAGACTTTACCTAAAAAATAGTCACAAGAGACTAGAAAAGGTCATTGTAATAATAAAGGAATCAATTATCAAGAAGATACACAGTTGTATGTATTCATGCACCAAACATCAGAACATCTAAATATATAAAACAAATACTAATGGAACTGAGAGGAGAAATAAACAGCAATAAAATAGTAGTAGGGGACTTTAAAACTCCACTCTCAATGATGGATAGATTACCCAGAAAGAAAATCAATAAAGAAACAACAGATTTGAACAACACTATAGAGTGAATGAACCCAACAGACACCTAACATTCCATTCAATAGCAGCAAAATACATATTCTTTTCAAGTACACACAGAACATTCCCTAGGATAGATCATATGTTAGGCCATAAAACAAATCTTAAGTTCATTGAAATCATGTCAAGTGACTTTTCTCATCACAAACATATAAACTAAAGAACAATAACAGGAAGAATGTTAGAAAATTCACAAATATATGGAAATTAAATAACACAGTCCTGAACAACCAATAGGTCAAAAAAAAATCACAAAATTAAAAGAATCTTGAGACAAACAAAAATAGAAACACAATATACCAAAACTTACAGGATGCAGCAAAAGCAGTTCCAAGAAGAAAACTTATAGTTATGAATGCCTACATTAAGAAAAAAGATATCAAATAACCTAACTTTACACTTTAAGGAACAAACAAAGGAACAAAGCACAAATTAGTAGAAGAAAAAATAATAAAAAACTAGGACAGAAATCTCTAATCTCTCAAGAAATCTCTCATCTCTAATGAAATAGAGAATAGAAAAACAATAAAAAAGATGAATAAAAATGAGTTTTTTAAAAAAATTAACAAAATTTGCAAACTTTTAGCTGACTAAAGAAAAAAGATGACTCAAATAAATAAAACTACAAATGAAACAGTGATGTCACAAGTGATACCAAAGAAATACAAAGGATCATAAGAGACTACTATGAACAATTATAATGAACAAATTGGATAACATAAAAAAATGAATAAACTGCTAGAAGCATACAATCTAACATGACTGAATCATGAAGAAATAGAATATCTGAATAGACTAGTAATGAGTAAAGAGATTGAATCAGTAGTCAAAAAACCTCCCAATAAAGAAAAGCCCACAACCAGATTACTTCATTGGTGAATTCTACCAAACATTTAAAGAAGAATTAATGTCAATCTTACTTAAACTCTTCCAAACAAATTGAAGAGAAGGGAACACTTCCAAATTCATTTTATGAGGCCAGCATTACCTTGATACCCAAGATAGATAGGAACACTACAAGAAATAAAAATTAAAGGCAAATATCCTTGATGAAAATAGATACAAAAAATTTCAACAAATTACTAGCAAATTCAACAGCAGTTTAGAAGGATGGAGGGATTTACATCTGGAATTCAAGGATAGTTCAACATATGGAAATCAATGAATCTGATATATCACATTAACAAAATGAAGGATAAAAATCATATGATCATCTGAATATATGCAGAAAAAGCATTTGAAAAAATTAACCACCCTTTCATGATTTAAAAAAAAAAAACTCAACAATTTGAGTATAGGAGGAATGTACTCTAACACAATAAAGGCCATATATGACAAGCCCATAGCTGTCATCATACTTAATTGTAAAAAGCTGAAGGTTTTTCCTCTAAGGTCAAGAACAAGACAAAGATGCCCCTACTCACCATTTCTACGCAACATGGAACTAGAAGTCCTAAACAAAGCAATTAAACAAGACAAAGAAATAAAAGGCATTCAAATCAGAAAAGAAGAATTATGATTGTCTCTATTTGTAGATGATATAATCTTATTAAAAACTTTACAGACTCCAACAAAAAAGTGTTAAAACTAATAAATTCATTAAAGCTGCAGAATTCAAAATCAACATACAAAAATCAGGTGCATTTCGGCCGGGCGTGGTGGCTCAAGCCTGTAATCCCAGCACTTAGGGAGGCCGAGATGGGTGGATCACGAGGTCAGGAGATCGAGACCATCCTGGCTAACATGGTGAAACCCCGTCTCTACTAAAAAAAAATACAAAAAAGTAGCCGGGCAAGGTGGCGGGCGCCTGTAGTCCCAGCTACTTGGGAGGCTGAGGCAGGAGAATGGCATGAACCTAGGAGGCGGAGCTTGCAGTGAGCTGAGATCCGGCCACTGCACTCCAGCCTGGGCGACACAGTGAGACTCTGTCTCAAAAAAAAAAAAAAAAAAATCAGGAGCATTTCTATGCACTAGCAATGAATATCTGAAAATGAAATAAAGAAAAGTATACATTTATAGTAGCATCAAAAATAATAAAATACTTAGGAATATATTTAACCAAGGCAGTGAAACATCTGTATATGAAAACTGCAAAGCATTGATGGGAAAATGATTTAAGACACAAATAAATGTAAAAGTATTCCATACCTATGAATCAAAAGAATTAATATTGTTAAAATGCCCAAATACCTAAAACAATCTACACATTCAATGTAATCCCTATCACAATTTCAAGGGCATTTTTCACATAAAATGAGAAAACAATCCTAACACTCATATGGAAATACAAAATATCGCAAATAGCCAAAGCTATTTTTTCTTTTTTGCTTCACACTTACTGACATCACACTTACTGATTTCAAACAACATTACAAAGCTATAGTAATCAAAACAGTACGGTACTGGCACAGCAACAGACACACAGACCAATAGAACAGAATTGAGAAGCCCAGAAATAAACCCATGCATACAAAGTCAACTAATACTTGACAAGGTAGTCAAGAACACAGAATGGCAAAAGAATAGTCTCTTTAATAACTGATGCTGGGAAAACTGGATACCCAGATAGAAAAGAATAAAATTATACCTCTGTCTTATACCACTCACAGAAATTAACTTGAAATAGATGAAAAACTTAAATGTAAGACCTGAAACTGTAAAACTCATATAGAAGACATAGGAAAAAAACTTCTTGATATTGGTCTTGGCAATGATTTTTTGGATATGACATCAAAAGCACAAGTGACAAAAGCAAAAATAAATAAACAGATTTTCTAAAAAACCTAAAAGCTTCTGCACAGAAAAGGAAATAATCAACAAAGTGAAAAGGCAACATATAAAATGGGAGAAAATATTTGTAAACCATATATGTGATAAGGGGTTAATATCCCAAACATATAAGAATTATAATAAAACAGATTATCTGATTTAAAAAAGAAAATCTGAATAGTCAAAAAATAAGTAAAGAGTTTGAGTCAGTAATCAAAAACCTCTCAACAAAGAAAAGTCCAGGACCAGATTAATTCGCTGGTGAATTATACCAAACATTTAAAGAAGAATTAATGCCAACCTTACTCAAACTCTTTCAAAAAAATTGAAGAGAAGGGAAGACTTCCAAATTCACTTTATGAGGCCAGCGTTATGTTGATATCGAGACCTGAATAGACATTTTTCCAAAGAAGACTTATGAATGGCCAATAGGTATGAGATAAGGTGCTGAACATCACTAATCATCAGGGAACTGGAAATCAAAATCACAATTAGATATGACCTCACGCTTGTTAGGAAGACTTTTTTCAAAAAGGCAAGAAAGAGCTAGCAAGTGTTGGTGAGGGTGTGGAAAAAAGGGAACCTACACTGTTAACAGAAATGTAAATGAGTACGGCATTATGGAAAATAGTATCGAGGTTCCTCAACAAATTAAAAATAGGATTATCAAACGATCCAGTCATCCCACTTCTGGCTAGATATCTGAAGGAAAGGAAACCAGTAGCTTGATGTCTGTACTCTCATGTTCATTGCAGCATTATTCATAATATCCAGGACACAGAAACAACCTAAGTGCCCATAGATGCATCAATAAATAGAGAAAAATGTGACACACACACATACACACACACACATCTCTCACATTTGTATACATAATATGTGTGCAATGCAATATATATGTATAATGGAATATTACTCAGTCATTAAAAAGAAGGAAATCCTGCCATTTGTGACAACATGGATGAAACTCGAGGGCATTATGCTGAGTGAAATAAGACAAAGACAAACACTGTGTGATCTCAGTTATATGAGGAATCTTAAAAAGTAAAAAAAAAATAAAATAAAAAAAAAAAAAAAAAAGACTTCTATCCTGAGCTCTATGCTTGGAATGAGCCCAGCAGTGGCTTTGTCTGTCTTCCTCAGTTTTAGTGCTAGTGTCTATGCAATTTCTGGGACATATAACATGTGCATTAGAAGCATTTGTTGAATGTATGAATAAAACCATTTATGACTTTCTTAGTTATGCAATGTGCGGTAGGGTAATGGTGGACTGATGTGCTACTAAAGATCCCCCTGCCAGTCATTAGAGTTAGCAGAAAAAAAAAATAACTTTACTCAGTTATATCACTTGTAATCACGTTTCCATTTTCTAGTCTCAGTGTAGTAGTTTTCATTGTGAAATAAATACTATATTTCCTAATATAAAGTACACTGCTTTCACATCTTAACATCTTTGAAATAGTGAATTGTTACAAAATTTTTGTTGGTCAGGACATGATGATACAATTTATCATACCCATATAGGCATTAGCATCAAAACCAAAAGTACTCAAACTTGCAGAATGAGTTTCAATGACTTGGGTTTAAATCTCTGAAAAATAATAAATATGGAGGGAGTTGGTGAATCAGGAGTGTTTTAACAGCCTCTAAGTAGAAGCAACAAAGAAAAAATAGGCTAACTCTATATGATAGCAAGACAGACTTAAGTCTTAAGAGACTTACAAGCCAATGAGTTTTAAATTCTTTAAGAATTCTCTTAAATTCTGAACCATCAAAGATATTGGCAGAGGACAATATTGCATAATAAAAACAGATATTGATGACTTTGATTGAAAGTGATTTAGAAGTAGGACCCTGAATCTGATGAAGTTTTAGCAATACTGTAACTAATTCCTTTAGCCTAAAATTTTCTTTCTATGTATTCTTAAGGGTGATATATGAAAAAGTTCTACATCTTGTTCAAAGAGTTTTTTTAAACATATAAAATAAAAATCTTAAATGATAAGAAATTATTGTGTCTTACTTTAATAAGCAAGATTTTAGAAAATTTATGAATAATACGTAGAATAATAGCACTTCTTACAATTGAGGCATCTTAGAAGTACACCTTCATCTACAGTGTGTGTGCAACTATATTAAATGTAGAATAGCAGTACTTGCCATAAAACAATAGGAAGTAAACTACAACCTCAGATGAAATTGGAAGCTACTGCCCTACTCCGATACTATCTTAGTATTTTGTCACTGTCTATCAAATACATCAAATAGTGAACAATAACAAATAAGTGAGGTGGTAAACAGGTAAAAAAGGACAGTTTTAGGCTGGGTATGTAATCTCAGCACTTTGGGAGGCTGAGGTGGGCGGATCACAAGGTCAAGAGATCGAGACCATCCTGGCCAACATGGTGAAACCCCGTCTCTACTGAAAATACAAAAATTAGCCAGGCGTGGTTGCAGGCACCTGTAGTTCCAGCTACTTGGGAGGCTGAGGCAGGAGAATTGCTTGAATCCGGGAGGTGGAGGTTGCAGTGGACTGAGATCGCGCCACTGCACTCCAGCCTGCCAATAGAGCAAGACTCTGTCTCAAAGAAAAAGAAAAAAAAGAAAAGAAAAAGAAAGGCAGTTTTGCCTTCAGTATACTGTCAAGAAAAATTGTCTAAGACTTGACAATGGATAAAAGAGATCCCTGGGTGTCACTGTGGTGGAAGGTTCGGTGTTGCCCTCCAGACTATCTGGGATTATCTGGTTCTACGAGGGTGTATTCCTTTCTATTCACTAGACTATTTTACATATCTGTAGAGGTAGAAGGTAACATGTAGAAAACTTGAAGTAATGAAAATGAAATTTGTTCATATCAATGAAAATGAATTTTGTCTGATAGAAAGAATGGATATGTTGTATTGTCCTGTATGATATTAGCCAGTTTGGAAATTTTCAGTGCTCCTGAATTGTTTATGTTTATATGGATATATTCAGTATTTCTGAATGTGTGTATTATGGATCCATGTGTATATCCATATAGCCATAATTCATAACCAATATACAGTCATGCATTGCTTAAGATGAAGATACATTCTGAGAAATACGTTGCTAGGTGATTTCATCATGCAAACATCATAGAGTGTACTTACACAAACCTCGATGGTATAGCCTACCACATACCGAGATTATATGGTATAGTCTATTGCTCTTAGATTATAAACCTGTACAGCATGTTACTGTGCTGAAGACTGTAGATAATTATAACACAATGGTAAGTATTTGTATCTAAACATATCTAAACATAGAAAAGGTACAGTAAAAATGTAGTATCCATAATCTTATGGGACCACCGTGACATATATGGTCTGTTATTGACAAAAAGGCATTGCATAGATAATAGATGGATTTCTCACACACACACACACTCTCTCTCTCTCTCTCTCTTCAAATTCTCTTTTGAACCACTTTTAACATCTTAATGATTCCCTTACTAGTTAATCATTTAAATAAAATATTTTACTTGTATTGATTTTATAGTTGTATGACAGTCAAATTTTATCTTTCTGAAAATTTCAATTTAGCATTATATAACATCTTCGGGAGGAAGTTAAATATAAGGAACAAATGTTAATAATTATACTCATTATCTTTAAAGAAGGTTAATTTTTCTGAAGTATTTCAGGATAATATAGGTAAAACAATATTATGTTTAGACGCAAGTACATGTTAATCTTTTTATTAGTTGTGAAAAAAATCCAGGTACTTTATGCACAGAGAGTTGTAGAACTCTAATTCGGCAGAGAGGAATAACAAGTTCAACATTTAAAGACAGAATTCCACTTATGCGAGTGATCTTTTGTTTCTGCAAATTACTTTGATAAGCCATGTGGTTTGATAAGCCACATGGTTGTAGAATCATACAACTCAGGGCAAGACCAGAAGCACATAGGCATGATACAAAGTTAAACTGTAAATGAAACTGGAGTGTTAAGAAGGGCAAGAAATCAAGAAGACAAAGGGTGATACAGGATATAGCTGGATGCTGGAGACTTACAAGAGATGGTCTCTGAAAATTCCCCACATGGGCATGCACAAGGTAATAACAAGTTTTGATGCTAACATTCACTTAAACCCACACACATCCTTGAGTTTGTGGTACTGCACGGAGTGAAGGGATGAGAGGTGGTAGTGGTGTCTGAGTGGGAGCCATAGTGAGAACTAGAGACAGCTTAGGATAAAAAGGAAAGGCAAAGGCTGAAGTGAGAAGTCACCAGAGGCAGGAGCTTGGAGCCTGAGAGTAGAAGAAATAAACCTGACAGCAAAGAATTCTCAGAGATATTGGAAGGGATCATAGATTTCTCCTAACATGAAAAATGGAGGTTCGGGGCAATATTTTTCTAAATCTTTAAAGACAAGATGATTGCAGCAAGCTAGAGGATTTAAACAAATTCAAGAGGCCTGCATAACTTTCTTACTGGGTAGATACATGTGAACTTTATACATGTATAATCTAACTTTACACACGTACACATGCATATATGCTATCCACACCAACATTATTATTGTAGCAGTGAATATACCGTTTATTCTTCTATATTTTTTAACTTTAAAATTATAGGTTAGTTATGCAGCATAATTTGAACGAACTGGTTCTATATGTTTACATTGCATAGATAGAGACATGTAGAAAACCTAAGCAATTTAGCTTAAAACTTTATAATTTTTATGTTCAAGATACTTAACCAATATGAGGAATTTCATTAGACACTAAAATATTCATAAAACCCAAACAAAGACCAACATTTTTAATTTAACGGATATCCTAAAACATAATTTTGGTTGTTGAATTCCAGATTCAAAATGTTATTAAAAAAGAAGAAAACAAATGATAAAACTGCCCTAGAAAACTAAATAATGGTGCTACTACTATGAATAATAGGGCATTACTAAACTTGATTTCATTTGAAAAGAGATACAAAGACTTTCTGAAAGTAGAATGTTCCAGTAAGTTTGTTACTCAAGATGCAAGTGTATACAGTATTTTGCATGAATCAAAAATATGCCTGAGCAATGACTCTTTATAGCCAAGAACACAGCTTGTATATGAAGGCCCAAGTGTTAGGTATTCTATTCCCAGGGACATGTCCATTGTGCTATCATGTAATACGCAGGTATTCTGTGTATGGCAACATTGCTAGTGCAAGGTCTGCTTTTCAAGGAGAGAAGAAAGGGCTCTGCCAGCGATGTAAGAATCCTGTGAGAAATGGAAAACACCAAGGGCTATACAGGGGTGCTTTGTAGATGAGATAAACCTCTAATGGATTTGACTGGTAGAAGCAGAAGAGAAAGTTGCTCACTTGCTATGTGTTCACTGAAAGATGAAATCGTAGCCAGAGGAGTTGCAAAAAAGGATGTTTCCCACGTGGACTGAGAAAGATGGTGATGGAAATCCAGCTTGGTTCTGAGCAGAGTTTCTGTGTAAACCCACCTTGAGCTAAAAGGCATTCCCCTCCCCCTTTAAAGTATCTTCAGGGAGTAATTAGCTGTCCAATCGTTGGTAAGCCCTAATATATTTGGGTGATTTTTTTTGTTTTTGCCTGGCCTAGGGTGCCTCTATATTTTTATCAATAGGGTACAATAACTAAAACTGAGGGAAACCTATGATTTCAGCTTTCAGCATGGCTGACCATTGGCTCCCATGCCATCGCTCTTGTTTCATCAAGAATGTGGTCCTTCAGAGTTGGCCTTCTAAGAAAATTTATAAAACTGGAGAACCTTATAACTGCAATTTTGAGTTCATGCCCCTCATTATTACCCTAGAGACTGGGATTCTTCGAAGTTTAAGCATTGCCAGGAATCACACAGCCAGGGCTAGAAGCCGTGGCTGTGTGTACACTACGTCTCAAGGTCATGCTGGTCAGACCACGCTTGGTTCAAAACATGAACCTAAGGGCATGATACTTTACACTTGTCACTGGCTTGTGCTTAACTCTTTACTTGCACGCCTGCCCATATGCATCTTTTTCTAAGAAAACATTAAACCATAATATACTTTAAGTCTCTGTCAACATTTTGTTCAATCTTGGGTAAACAGACAAAGGATTACTATTCTATGCTACACTTATTAATTGATATGAAAAATTATTGGGACCAAATGTATTCATTCTGTGTAACACTTAGAGAAAAAAAACCAATATATATCATAAACATACGTGAAAATTTTGTGAAATAACAACACAGTGTGGATATAGTTAAGATTTTATGTCAAATATTTCTAAATTCACCTAAATAACAAATGTAAAAAAGATGTTTTAATGCTGACTTTATATTTTATACTAAAACATGAGATCCTTTTCAGAGAAGATCTTCTATAATATTACTTTCCTATTTAGTTATTAACCTAAATGATGTTATTCCACTGGATTTCATATGTGTTGCAGGTCCTGCTGGGAAATCATAAAACTGGGCTCATTTAGGAAGAGGCAATGTGGCTATATCAGAAAAGCTGCCATATGTGAAACCTCACTTTATGCCTGTTGAAATTTTTGTATTTCAGGTCTCCCAGGGACGTGTCCATTGTGCTATTGTGTAATTTTATCAGCATGAACTTCTGCTGAATATTTTTCCTTCTTTTCAAAATCCATATTTTAGTAGAGCTAACTTCGAAACTTAATGTTGCAACATCTGTGCCCATACACCTGGGAGCCATAGAAGATGTATCCTGAAGATTATCTACATTTTCTAATCTTATAAAATGCTACAAAAAGAGAGAAAAAGGTTATATATTTTTCCCGGTCTGGATTTTTTTTTTAAGGAATCACTTTCTGCCTCCTTAAAAGGATTCTTACAATAAAGGAGAACGAATACTTCTAAAGCTATAAAGAATATCTTTACAAATGTAATAAAATATTCATTTGTTTTGTTTACAGATAATTCTTAATACATATGTACAGCTTTCCATTAAGATACTATTTTGTGAATACAAAATCTGGAGCTATAGTCTCGAAATGTTTTCAAACAAGACTTTTTAATAACTAAATAAAAAGAAAGGAAAAAAATTGCTACTTTGAGTTTATTTACTACTTTTCTTTTGTGGATCTATCAACAGCTCAATGGTTTCTTTTTTAATAAAATAGAAGTTATGGTTTTATTTATTTCTCAAATGCAAGATTGAGATACTGACAAACAAGAAAGTGTTTATGAATGGAGAGAAATGCCTTCCACCTGGCTTCCTTCTCTTAGTTGTTTTATCTCTTTAGAATAAAATATGTGGCAATGTAAAGAGTTTAGAGCACATCAAAACTGCCTGCCTGAGGTGGTGCTGCCAATCAAATGGGTAGAACCAGTTGTTGTTGAAGGATAATGTAGAATATGTGATTTTCTACAGATTCAAAATAGTGAAGAAGGATGATGAATGGTCTTAGGGAAATCACATGTGGATTTTCTTGACTTTATCATCAATGTATCAAATTATGATAAATACTAAATACTTATAGAGTGCATTCTATGTGTCACGCATTGTTTTAATTGCTTTGCACATTTTACTCATTACATTTTCACCATAAATATATGTGACGGGTACTTTTGCCATCGTCATCTTACAGATGAAGAGCCTGAAGCAGGTAGGTTAAGTAACTTGTCCAAAGTCACCCAGCTTATCAATGGTGGAGCAGAGCTACTGCAGAGCACCATGAGTCTACATTGCCTCCTTTTCCTATGAGTACTTTTCATATAGGGAACAAAATAGCTTTTCACTCTTACTTCAATGCAAAGTATAAGATGACAAATAGTTTTTTAAAATATGTTTTTAAAAATATTTCTATCTTCACTCCAATCTATTGGCTTCTTGACCTGAATGCTGCCTTAATATTTACTGAGTGTTCATTCCTCTTGAGTTTTCAGAAATCATTATAATGCTCACTTATTTTTTAAAACAGTATAAAATTATTTCAAATTTAAATACCAGAAATATTCAAGGCAGGGCCAAGTGAAATATCTATGATAAAGATGGGAGAGAAAATGTGGTTAATTCAAGACTACCAGCATTGGTAATCATCTTACAGTGAAAAGTCAAATTTTTTTTTTTTTTTTTTTTTTTTTTTTGAGACGGAGTCTTGCTCTGTCGCCCAGGCTGGAGTGCAGTGGCCGGATCTCAGCTCACTGCAAGCTCCTCCTCTTGGGTTCACGCCATTCTCCTGCCTCAGCCTCCCGAGTAGCTGGGACTACAGGCACCCGCCACTTCGCCCGGCTAGTTTTTTGTATTTTTTAGTAGAGACGGGGTTTCACCGTATTAGCCAGGATGGTCTCGATCTCCTGACCTCATGATCCGCCCGTCTCGGCCTCCCAAAGTGCTGGGATTACAGGCTTGAGCCACCGCGCCCGGCCTAGAAAAGTCAAATTTTAACAAAGAAATTCAACCTCATAGTTGCTAAAAGCAAGGAGCAGAATTTCACCTTGCTTTTTTCCCACATGCTATTCCACCATTATCAGAAAAAGATTGGCATATTTACAAGGAAGAGAGGAAAGGTGGGTATTTACTTCTTCAGTCATCAGAGTAGTGTTCAATGCTTGGGAAGGCTCTGGGAGAAGGGAAACATGTCAATGTGTGCTGAATGCCAGCTTTTTTCTTATAGGTCAAGTCAAAAAGAGGAAAACGTACAGCTGTTCGATGTTCCTCTTTACCATTTGCATTTCTTGAAATGCAATAAACAAAGCAAACAATTTCTGCTAGAGAGAAATTAAGCTAACACGCACAGCATTGTCTATTTTACATTTTAAAACTGCAATTGAAGAGAGCAATACCATGTATCTGATTCTGAGTAAGGGTTGTATCAATTCTCAGTTATCAATATTAGACATGAAATAACTTCAAATATACCCTTTATTTGACTTGACAGGAATGTGGAGTCGTGAGTCTGAACTACGATTTGCAATAGAGAAAAGTTTATTAGAGGCATAGACATAGAAGAATGTCGTACTGTAAATGCAGTCAAAATTTTAAAAGTGTCAAAATCTCTAACATGGTTTAGCAATTAAACTGTGTCAATGCCCTTGCCAAGAAGAGTTCATAATTTGGAAGCTGTAGTTGCTATTGACCTGATTTTACAATTGAGATCATGTCTGAGTTTTAATTTGGAAACAAAATTGATCACTGTGTTCTTTAAACAAGACCTGTCAAGTTATTACTCTGCAACTGCTTTGAAAATACATATTTATTTAAGAGCAGTATGATTTAGGATATACTGTAACAAAAATTATTTCATGAGCTTCTTTTAAGAGATTGCTTTATATTTAAACATTGAATTCTTTAAGTTCTTCAATTAATCCTGAATTACTCAGAATAATTTTTTAAAATATATTTTTAAAAATATTTCTATCTTCACTCCAATACGTTGGCCTCTTGCCCTGCATGCTGCCTTAATATTTACGGAGTGTTCATTCCTCTTGAGTTTTCAGAAATCATTATAATGCTACTTATTTTTTAAAACAGTATTCAATATGATTGCATCCTAATATTAGCAAACAAACTTGCAATTTAGGTTCATATAACCTGCTTCTTTTACATAAATTGTTTCTTTCATCACTACTATACGAAGGAAGACAGATGAAATGCATACAAAAAGGTCAGTCTATTTGCTTTAAAGCCATTTCAGACTTTTTATGAACTTTATCCCTCTAGCCCATAATTTTGATTTCTTATAGGCTTTCTCAAGACTGTAATTTAAAAAATTTAAATTGAATCTAAATGAATAACAAAAACATCCTTATGCTATACGTAGTTGCTATAAGTCTTCCAAGTATCTTATTTTGCTACTTCTAGATTTTATTCTACTTTCAAAAGGAGATTTGGGGTTAAGGAAACGTTCATTTTCCCCCTTTACAAACTGTAATTGCATGAGAATAACTTGATGGTTGAATTCTAGGCAGGAATCCACAGAAACTTTCTATTCTTGATGGGTTAATTTAAGAGCAGTCCTACCTTTTTCACCTTCTTTTTCTTCTTGGTCATCTGTTAATGGAATCACTTCTGTTTTCTCCACAATCACGGCATCTTCTTGGTTTGATGCAAGTTCTAAAAAGAATGAGACAGACAGACACTCAGGGATGTCTTAGTTGGAATCATTGAGAGAATACAGAGACTATGGCTTAGAAAGTTAGAGTTCTTTCTTCCCCCTTCAAGTTTCAATAGGTACACCAAGTTGAGCACTGTTGTTATCCTCCAGTAATCATTGCTTAAAACACACACACATGCCACTCACACACACAGGTATATACAGAAGTCATGGTTCACAGTTTCATCTCATTCTAAGATAACAATATATTTTGGTTTCAGTACCTTCTGTTTCCATATATGAGCTCTGGGATTCTGTTTCAATTTTTATTTCATTCTTTGTTGAATCATTCTCTTGTCCTGTTCAAAACAGTGATTGAAAAATAAAAGAAATGTGATATGCATGACCACAGCTTCCTGACCTTCAGAAACCATGCTTTAATCGTGCATGGAGAAATAGAGAACAGTTTTGAAACCAAAGTGGAGGGCAAAGATACAATTTTTCTCATCGTCAGATTTATATCAATTATTTTCTGAGAAATATCCTGATAATTTAGGAAAAAATCTTTTTTTTTTTTTTTTTTTTTTGGAAACTGATTTGAAACTGCCATTGAAAGGACACAAAGATAGATGTGTACCTGCACCCCCCACCCCGCTACACCTTTGTTCTGCTCTCTAATCTTTGCACATACCAGAGATTTCGTAAGTTCTGTGAGCACCTGTTTTTCTGCACGTACCAGAGATTTTGTTTTGCACATACCAGAGATTTTGTAAGTTCTGAGGCAAGGTCACAAGACGTGTTTAAGTAAGATAAACTCTTGCTGCCATAAACCTGCTCTCCCGCCTCAAAGGTTGAACCGAAATATCAGAAATGGCGGGAACCAATCATAGTTAGCCAAATCGCCTTGTTCAAACACTAGCCAATCATATATCTGATTTGTATAATAACTCTATGCCCACTTTTCTTAGACTATATAACACTGCTCGGAGCTCAGTGGGGGAGCTCTCCTGCCCGTCTCGTTTCGCGAGCGAGGGAGAGTTCCAGGTTCGAACCTGTAATAAAGATCCTTGCTGCTTAGCTTTGACTCTGGACTCTGGTGGTCTTCTTCGGGGAATAAACGGTCTGGGCATAACACCATACTTATATAGCTTATCAATGCACAGGATGTGGATAGAGGACACAACCTGGAAATTTTCAAATTTTACAATAATTTCTGGGCTGTATGGGTTAACTACATTTAATTTCCTTTTAAGATACAAATGTTTCCCATAGTGAGGATTCCTAGAAAATGAAAACACTACTTGCACTTTCATTTTTCCATCAACAGAGCATAAAAAACTTGAGTCATGTGGGCACAAGGGAACTGGGGGGATAACAGCTCAGCCATTCTCTTAAGGCACATACTAAATACAGCAAAGGTCAGGAGAGAATTCAGCCAACTCTTGATTACTCTTAGGTTGATTATCTAGTAATGGTTTTTCTTCCACACCCCTTGGCTTCTCCTCCTACCCTCCCCTGTAGAGTTTAAAACATTTAAGTGCTCATTAAGAGAGGAAATTGAAATCTGTCCATTTTGCCTCAGGCTAATGAAAGATTTTGTGCTGAGGATATTTAACTATGGAAATTTTTTTTAAAAATTCTAGAGCTAGGGTTGGTTATACATGCAAAGCAGATTGAGAGGCGCGTGGACTCTTTGCCTGAGTCCATCCCTGTGGTGGCGTTATGGTTTCAACTTGTCTCTACTTCTTCCTATAAGAGGATTATATTTCCCTGTCTGTGACAATGTGACATGCAGTGGCCCTTGTGGGGCAAGTGTATGTTCCCACCACATTGGCACAGGTCTGTTCATGTGACTTGTTTAGGAAATGGCACTGGAACAGACATCATGCGTACTGCAACCAAGCAGAAGGCTTCAGATCCATTGTATGTTGCCTGCAGCTCTTTTGCTCCTAATAGACCATGTTCCTTCATCTAGATCCTGAAGGGAAAGCATGTGGAACACAGTCAAGCGGGGCTAAAAAGAGACACAACCAGCCTTTGTTGTTGAGCCCCCCAATGGGATTTTTGGGGTTATTTGTTACTGCAGCAAAGCTGACTTATATAACTCCTCATCTTAGAGTTTCCTCTCTGATACAATTATTTTTAACCTGCCCATGATACTACGTCCCCTTGATTCATTCTCTGCTAGCAGGACCCAGATAAGGGAAAAATCATGCCTTTTGTGTGATATCCACTCCTCCTGAGCTCGGTTTTAATCAAAAGGATCCAATAAAATAATTAAAACTAAAGCATGTTTATCTATTTGATCACTGAATATAAAAACCTCAAGCGGTTTTTGATGATTTTCTTTCATCACTCCTGAAGTTCAATGAAATGCCATCTTCATGGTTCTGCAAAATATTTCGGTTTTCCCACTTTCTAGCCTCCTGCCTTCTTTCCTCATTTAGGGATATATCATCTGTCTCTTGGATCTTTCGTTTTCTTCTCCTATATTCTATTTTGTGATTTGATCGCAGAAAGGCCTTTTACAATTTGAACTTGATCAAGACCTTTCCACTTTTGAAAAACCCGTTCATCCTCATTCTTCCCCATTGCCACTCAAAGTTGTAAGGTTAGCTGAGAGAAAGGACGAGAGAGAGAGAGAGAGAGAGAGAGAGAGAGAGAGAAAGAGAGAGACACCGAAGGTCAGGCCAGTAAGTTTATTAGCCTGCCCGGCTGCCCCACCAGTCAGAGGAGGCAGCCTTCAGCTTACAAAATGAGGGGTTTATATGGTGGAGAGAGACCCTGGGGTTGTTTGTTAATTTTACCACATATCATTTAGTGACCAGTTTACAATATAGGAATTTACAAGAGCATGTAACTTAGGTTTATCCTTGTTTCTTGTGACCTCCCCCATGCCACCTGGAGGGCTGTAAGCAAGTCTGGTGACCTTGCTTAGTGCCTAGATAAGGGTCCAGGAATGCAGTTGCAGAGTATTTGGGGTAAGTTTCAGCTGCATTGTTCGGGGTGGGGGTGGCAGTCCTGGGGCAGCTTGTCCCTAACAAAAGTATGGTCCATGGACAAGCAACATTGGAATTACCCGAGAGCTTTTCAAAAATGCAGAATTTCAGGCCTCATCACAGACCTACAGAATCAGAGCCTGCATTGTATAACAAGATGTCCATGTGATTTGTATGCAAGTTAAAGCTTGAGAAGCACTGGCCTAGAAGATGTAAGTGAATCTGCAAATTATTGATCCCCATAAAAAATGCCAAACTGTCCCTAGATACTTCACACATATTATCTCTAATCATCACATTACCCCTGGAAAGTAAGTGCTGTGATCTCAGTTCTGCTTTCAAAAATCATAACCAGCTCTACCTGACTACAATCCCTCTTTTCTTTTTGTTTTGCCTAGAAATGTCTTTATTTTGCTTTTTAGCTTTTAAAATTGAGATCTACTTGCATACAGTAAAATGTACAAACCTTAACTGTACATCTTTATGATGCTTTAGATATATACACACGAATTTTCCTGTGTAATTACCATTCAGATCAAAAACGATTCTCATACCAGTGGCTTCCTCCTGTTCATACGCCCACCAGGTAACAGTGTGGTGTGTTTTAGAAATTCATTTAAATGTGACATGCACCATATGCTCTTTTGTATTTTAGGTTTTTTTTTATAACTGTTGTCTGTGAAATTAATTCCAGTTGCTGTGTGCATGAATTTGTTCATTCTTTTTCATTGATATATACTATTCTACTGTCTGCATATACTATGTCATATGAGTGTTGAATTGTTTTCAATTTGGTGCTGTTATGAATAACACTGCTAAAATAAAACTGCTTGAATGTTTCTTTTGGCAACATATTTTAATGGACTCATATTCCTTGGGTATAAACCAAGTGACAGAGAACAAGTAGGTTATATAAGAGAGAATATATATGTTTAGCTTTACTAGATCCTGCAAAACAGTGTTCTAAAGAATTTGTTCTGTTTTACACTTCCACCAGAAATATATAAGGATTCCATCTCTATCCTTTATTCTTTTGATTATGTCATGCTACTATGGGCCACAAAATATGCAGCAGAAAGCAATTTAAAATCTTTCACCTCAACCCAGTTTCCACCCTTATCACCTTTGGATACTATATAGAATGATGATGACTGAACTATTGGTTATTCATTCTACAATGTATTGAGTGCCACCAGTGGTAAATATGCCTGCTGCTGGAGTAGATCTTAAGTAAGATAGATACAGTGCTTGTCCTCAAAAAGCATACAGTTGCTGGAACCAAGCATTATATGTGAAAAAAATTTCTTTCTATTAAGATATAAAACAATTTCCACTTTCTGAGGAAAAAATCACTTCGAGCAGATTTTTGGATTATGGGAAACTGTGTTGAATAAAGACTATATTAGACAACAAAATGAAGGCTGAAATACTCTCAGTAAATTAAATGAAGCCAGGACATTTAACAAGGATTCATGTAAAAATTCTAAAATCGAGTTTATAAAATCAGTCTCAAGAACTGGGATGGGGGGACTTCAACCCCATTTCTGATAAAACTAGGGCCACGGGTTTTGCATTTCAGATCTGCTACAGATAAGTCTGGACCACAGAATGACTGCATGGAGAGAAGGATTCTGTTACAGAAAGTAAAGGCAATATCTTTAATTAATGTCCTGCAATGTCTTGCTTGGCGAGCCATTTCCTGCTATGCAAACAAAGAATGTACTTAAAAATTAAAACATAATATAATTATGCTGAGGGAAAATACTTTTGTAAAAGATATATTCAGGGCCGGGCGCGGTGGCTCAAGCCTGTAATCCCAGCACTTTGGGAGGCCGAGGCGGGTGGATCACGAGGTCAGGAGATCGAGACCATCCGGGCTAACATGGTGAAACCCCGTCTCTACTAAAAATACAAAAAAAAAAACTAGCCGGGCGTGGTGGCGGGCGCCTGTAGTCCCAGCTACTCGGAGGCTGAGGCAGGAGAATGGCGTGAACCTGGGAGGCGGAGCTTGCAGTGAGCCTAGATCGCGCCACTGCACTCCAGCCTGGGTGACACAGCGCGAGACTCCGTCTCAAAAAAAAAATAAAATAAAATAAAAAAAAAAAAAAAAAAAAAAAGATATATTCAGAAAAACAAAAACTATAGAAAGTGTCTTTGTATTTACCTGAAATATAAGAATTGGTGGGTAAGGAAATGAGAAGATTGAATGAATAGAAAATGGATGGAGACATTAAGAAACAAATAAATGTTTTAGATATCAAACTCGAGTTCACTAAGAAAGCAAGGGTAGTGAGCAAAAGGAAACATGAAATGATGATAGATATAGAAAATAGAAAATAGCAATGAATTTCTAATTTAAGGATTACAGAAAGTCTAAACAGCAACATTTCATCAATCTGAAGGCAACCACTAAGTGACATATTATGAGGTTTAAAAAGATTTTAGAAGGTAAAATGCAATTTCACTTTTTTAAACTACATACACAGGACACGTGTCCTTACACACATTTATATTATCGGGGGCAAAAACTGAAAGGCTGTATCTCAAATGTGGTTGTTGAGATTTAAATTCATAGGATTTTGATTTTGCTAACCTGCATTTTATAACAATTGCATATTATATAATTTAATAATTATAATGAAACAATTTCAAAAATAGGGAAAAATATTGAGTGATAGCTTAGAAGAAAAAATTCTAGCTAAAACATATGTGTGTGTGAGTTAGGTGTCTAACCAAATTTAACTACTTTTTCTCAGTCTCTACTTGCACTCTAGAAACATTTGAGGCCGGGCGCGGTGGCTCAAGCCTGTAATCCCAGCACTTTGGGAGGCCGAGACGGGCGGATCACGAGGTCAGGAGTTCGAGACCATCCTGGTTAACACGGTGAAACCCCGTCTCTACTAAAAAATACAAAAAACTAGCCGGGCGAGGTGGCGGGCGCCTGTAGTCCCAGCTACTCGGGAGGCTGAGGCAGGAGAATGGCGGCGTGAACCCGGGAGGCGGAGCTTGCAGTGAGCTGAGATCCGGCCACTGTACTCCAGCCTGGGCGACAGAGCGAGACTCTGTCTCAAAAAAAAAAAAAAAAAAAAAAAAGAAAAGAAACATTTGAGACACAAAACTTTTAAGCAATTCTTGTTTCTGCTTAATGTCTCTCTTTTCTGTCTTTGAGCCAAATCACCTATCTTTCCCTGTGCTCTCTATATACCAACCTAATCATCATTTTCTAAATATATTACTTTATTTCTTGCCTTTGTACTTACTTAGCACATGTTCCCAATGGCTGAAATATCCTTTTTCTTCCTTTCCTATATGGAAAATTATCCTCATCATTCACAGCTAAACTAGCAACTTAGTTTTTTTGTATAGCATTCTCGGAATCACTAGGCAGAATTAATCATTTCCATATCTTTGCTTGTTGAGTTCTTTTGCCCATTCATCTATTTAGTATTATCCTGATCATACCGTGATGTAGTTGTGTCTGTGTTTGTCTCTGTTATCAGATTAAGAGAGAAATTTTGTTTTATTCATATTTTCCTTCCCAGCAGCTATTTAATACGAAGTCATCAATCAATGTCTATTTCACTGGACCTCTATTAGAGTACTCATCAAGGTCTGTAAATAGTCATTAAGGACTATAACTTACTTTCTCTTGCATCCTTTAACAACAAGGTAGAGTCCCCTATGCTCCTAAGCACTCTACACATTATATTTGTTGCAGATAACCCTGGAATGGGAATAAAGATAACTGGATGTTTTAGGCAAATTACAACCTTTTTGGCCTTTAATTTCATCATCTACTGAAAAGAAAAAAGGCTGTGGAACTAGGTAATCTCCTAGGTTCATGGCTATGTCTTCAGATGAAGTTTCCAGTCACATTGACGTTTGTTTATTGGGTGGCTGATACTGAGAGGGAACCTTCACTGTGATTGAGTGAGATTCATTTTCTATCACTGTTGATATAGCAAACTGGCCATTGCACCTAATCATCACACCAGGTCGCTGCAGAGACTTTTAACTCACTATTTGTGACCTGACTTTGTCTATACCACGAAGGGAAAGAGTGGAGCATCCAGAGAGGGGATGTGGCCAAAATCTGTATTCCTGTGTGTCCCCTGGTCCCAGTGCTCCACTTGATACATTTTCGGAGGAATTCAATCAAGAATGAGAAGGTCACCATTCAACAGAGCCCGGGGCACTGCTGAAAAGGTGGGCCTGCTTGAGGTGGCACCTGAGGTTGTTGATGAACACCAGGGAATGTCTGTGACTTGTAAGGCTTGACCCTTGACTTTGAGGATAAAGCGCTGTTTTGAATTTTCTCTTCCTGGCCCTCTAAACTTCTTTCTTTCTCCTGATTTGTTTCACCTGTGTGCTTTACATAGTTTGACAATCTTTTCTTGAAATAGAAATGTCTTTTTTTTCTCATCTTTCTTAAATACAGTTAAAAATGGGGAAAGAGACAAAACAAGGTGCCTAGCTTTGAAAACGAGGCAGGCTTTGACCTACTGCATAAAGACAAGGTATGCCTGAGTGCCTTGCGCTGCACCCAGGCCTGCTGTGTGTTAATGACTCCTCGGGGCTTCCAGCCCATCTGCCTTTCTCCTCAGTGCCTGCAGACCTTACACATTCCATCTTGCTTTCTTGGCCCCATGGGGGCAAGCTTTATGTTTCCCTCTTCATATTCAGACTAGTTGAATTCTCCCCACTGTCCTCTGCCCTAATCCCTCCTGGCCGAGGAAACAAAAGAACACAAAGAATTCCACAGTTTATGTATATATTTATCATGCAGTGAACTCAATCAGCCATACTTATGGGAGGAGACCATTAGAACAGATAATCCAAAAATTCATTCTCTTTTCTTTAGAAATAGATCACATGACTGTTTCTTGGAGCCTTGGTAATTAAGTTTGGCTCAAGCTAATGCTTTAGTTTTAAATAATTTGCATAAAAATTGGTCTGGGGACATCAGTCTAGATTTCAGCATTTCTAGGGGATAAACCTAAACTCACTTTGTAAATAGGGACTGTTTCTGAACAATAGCAACAATATAATTTTATTGCTTGCAGATTATTAGATGCTCAAGTTTTCTTAAGAACAAAGACTTTGTTTCTTTGATGCTTGTGTTGAAGAAATCATGTAAATTGTGTCTTTTTGTTAAACTTGAAAGTTGATTGCTGCTAACATTCAAAAATGTACTTTTATAAAAATGTCTAAAAATATCCCAGATTAAGAGCAAAAGTTAAGCCTAGATTAGTGTGAATTTGATTATCTTCTAGACATCCTTGGTTTTCTCTTAGAGCCAATAAAACTTACTTTCCTGTTGTAAGTTATTTTTTAAATTATTTTTCTCTTGTCGTTACAAAAGAAATGCAATTTCCTTATGGATACACTAAAAATGCATACAAGCATTGAGAGTTGTGGGTAATTTTATGACTAAGGGATGGCCAGTTTTAATATTGTGAGTTGTCATATTTCTCTTATATATGTGTATACACACATAGATGCAGACATATGCTCAAATATGTAAATAGATGTTGGGATCAAAATTTATTTACACTTTGAGTCCTGCTTTTTTATTTCATATTTTAATAAGCATCATCCTCTGTCATTACAATTGATTTGGAAATCTCATTTTTAAAAGATACATAATATTCCATGTTATGGGTGAGCTTTCAGGTGTTTACACTTTTTTTTTTTTTTTTTTTTTGCCATTAAACATCATATTGCAGCAAACATTTCAGTGAATAAATATCTCCATAGTCTAGGTGGGTATTAGTTTAGGATAAATCTCTGAGGCATAATTTTTCCATCAAAGTATGAACATTCTACCTTTTATTAGGTTTTGCCAAAATTGCTGATGAGGAGGTTATGCCTTTCAGTCTCCCACTAATATGATGCAGGATGTTTGGAAATCTTATTTCCACTAATTTTGTATATTTTCAATTCCACTTAATCTTACCTAGTTCAAAAAGAGAGGATACTATTTTATTTGCATTTCTTTATATAATAAAGAGATAGAGCATCTCTTCATATTTATAATGACTGTGTATCTTCTTTTGTGAATTATAATGGAGTCTTTTGTCCATTTTCCTCTTAGATTGTTTCTGTTTTTTCTTATTGGTTCACACACACTTTTTTCAAATAAAAAAATTAGCTCTTTGTCATTTAGGTGAGAATATTTTCCCACTAGTTTTCATTTTTAATTTCATTATAACCTTTATTTATTATGTCAACATTTATCTATTACAATTTTGCTATTTTCCTCTTATGCAATATACTGACATATGCAGACACATTACAGATATGCATATGCCTGCATTTCATAACATATGCATACCATCCTGTGTCTGCAAGTATATGTTCACAGTTAAAAAAGCAGCCTGTAATGTTTTTTTATTTTGTTGTTTTTTAAAAATACTATTTTTGTAGAGTGGCTTTAGATTTACAGCAAAATTGAGAGGATGGTACAGAGATATCCCATGTAACTCCTACTGAAGTCCATAACTTACATTAAGGTTCACTCTTGGAACTGTTCATTCTATGGGTTTGGGCAATGTATAATGAAATGTATCTACCATTATTGCATTATACAAAGTATTTTTAATGCCCTAAAGATCCTCTCTACTCCTATTCATCCCTCCCTACCCCACAACTCCTGGCTACCATTGTGTCCATGGTTTTGCCTTGCCAGAATGTCATATAATTGGATTCATACAGTATGTAGCCTTTTCACACTGGCTTCTTTCAGTTAGTAATATGCATTTAAGTTTCCTACATGTCTTTTCATGGTTTGATAGCTCATTTCTTTTTAGTGCTGAATAATAATCTTTGGTTCTTTTGCTCTAGTATTTTTATAGTTTCATTTTTATGTTTCATCTCTGTTCCTTCTGGAATTTATGTTGGTGTAAGGAATGAGGTTGGGATTCAGTTTATTTTTCCAAATGGCCAACTAGTTGTTTTAATGTCATTTATTGAGTCATGTGTCTTTGAAATGTCAGCCAGAATATGTGCTGAAATCCCAGATCTACTTGGGTCTATTTCTAAACTCTTTCATCTGTTTCATTGACCAGCCTGTCTATTCCTATAGCAAGGACTACCCTGTTAAGCACATTTTTCAAACATTCCATGTCATTCTTAGTCTATTTGTTCTGCCATTGACTAATAATATTGTATCTGGGAACTCCTCATTACATTTTCAACAGGTTTTTTTTTTTGTATTGTATCTTACCATATCATCTGACACATAAAACCCCATCATTATATTTCATCAGATATTTAAATTGTTATCAATATCAAATAACCAACTCTTTGTCACTGGAGATTTTTTTGCTAGACTTCTAACCGAATAGATTCTAAAGTAGTTCTTCATGTTTTCTTTTGATGCTCCCTTCCCAAATACACATTTTTCTAACTTTATACTTTTAAAGCTTTACATTTGTATTGAGTTTAAGTCAATCCGAGTGGCTTTTACACTTATTAAAGTAACCTAATTACACTTACTGTCATAACCATTTGCTTGTGTTTCTGTCATCTTATTTGATACATTAGGCTTTTGTTACACTGCTAGTTATTATTATTTGCATTGTTGAGTATACTCTCATGTGATCTTTTTGGGGAATTTAGCAAATAAGATATCTCCTTTTAATTTTATTATTATTCAATTCTATTTGTGATTATTGTACAATTTTTCAGAGATATTCTGAAAGGTAACATATTGTCAGAATCCATAACATGGTGGGATTTTTAGTTTTTGAGCCGTATTTATGGAGTCAGGCTAATGTGTAACTCCTCCTACTGCCAGCCATAATCTAGTTTTACAACCTCTGCCATTGATGCTTCCTTTCTTTCCTCCTTTCTTCATTCCACTCCTCACTTCCTCTCTTTCTTTCTTCCTCTTTTAGCCAATTTTATAAAATTGCAACATACATATAGAAAAGCACACAAAAATATAGAGATCTCAATTAAATAACCAAATACAAATACAAAAACTATACATTTTTATGATAACCATCTAGCCAGGCAGCTCCCTCATGGCCCCCTCCCAGGGAGTATCTCCTCTCCAATCACCAAAGTTTAATCAAAATCCTACCATAGTGATTATTACTTAGGTCTTCTTTATTGTTTTGTCACCTAAACAAGCCTTTCTAAATGTTAATATTTTTCCTGCTTTTTGAACTTGATATATATGAGATTATATAATAAACAATATATGCTTTCATACCTTCTCTAGTTTAATATTACATTTGTGAGATTCATCATGTTTTTGCATGTCATTGTAGTTTCTAGTTTCCAATGAGACCTTTTATTTATCTTTTTTTTTTTTCTTTTTTGACAGAGCCTTGCTCTGTCACTCAGGTTGGAGTGCAGTGGTGCTGTCTCAGCTCAGGAGGCTCATTGCAACCTCCACCTCCTGGATTCAAGTGATTCTCCTGACTCAGCCTCCTGAGTAGCTGGGATTACAGGCACCGTCACCATGCCTTGCGAATTTTTGTGTTTTTAGTAGAAATGGGGTTTCACCATGTTGGTCAGGCTGGTCTCAAACTCCTGATTTTAAGTGATCTGGCCATCTCAACCTCCCAAAGTGCTGGGATTACAGGCCTGAGTCACTGTGACTGGCCTGATTTATCTTTATCTTTGTCCTCTGTCTGTAACTTGTAATTTTCTTCTGCTTGTTTTTACGATTTTTCTCTTTGTTGCTGGTGTCAAACAAATTGATTATGATGTGCTTAGGTGTAATTTTCATTATGTTTCTTATGCTTTGGGGTCATAGAACTTCTTGCATATGTGGGTTCATAATTTCATCACATTGACATATTTTTAATCACCTTTACTTCAAATATTTTTTCTGTCCCTTCCTCCCACATTCACCCTCAGAGATTCACATTCATGTACATTGTAATTACAACCACCCTTCAAGATATCTCATAGCTCATGGATGCTCTTTTTTCCCTTAGTCACTTACTCTATTTGGATGGCTTCTATTGCTACATGTTCAAATTCCTTAATCTTTTCTTCTATAGTATCTAATCTGCCACTGTTCTCATCAAGTATAATTTTTAATTCAGGCACTATGTTTTGAATTCCTTGAAATTCAATTTGGATCTTTCTATAACTTATTTGTCTCGAATTAACATAGTCAGTCCTAATTTTAACTTCGTAAGTACATGGAATACAGTTCCACATGCCCTTTCATATTAACTCTATCATCTGCATCATTTATGAGTTGAGTTCCATTTATGGACTTTTCTTTTCCTGTGCGTCATACTTTCCTGATTCCTGTCAAGAACTATGAAGACTCTCAGATTTTACCCTGCTTGAGCCACAATTCCATGGATGCTGACAGAAGACAAAGACTTCTGGGTCAAAGATAAAGAATAGTTTATTATTCAGAGAAATCACAGTAACCAGAGTATTAGTGTCTGTTCTCTCAGTCCTGATTCCCACATGGTGCCATAGGTGGACCAGCTGATTCCTGCACACTCAGTGGGTGATATCATAGGGGAGGAATCTTGAACTTAGAGAATGTATTAGTCTATTTTCATGCTGCTATGAAGAAATACCCAAGACTGGGTAATTTATAAAGAAAAGAAGTTTAATGGACTCACAGTTCCACATGGCTAGGGAGGCCTCATAATCATAGTGGAAGGCAAGGGAGGTGCAACTGCATGTCTTACATGGTGGCAGGCAAGAGAGTGTGTGAAGGGAAACTCCCCTTTATGAAACTATCATATCTCGTGAGGCTTCTTCACTATCATGAGAACAGCATGGGAAAGCCCACCCCCGTGATTCAATTAACCCCCACAGGGTCCCTCACACAACACGTGTGGATTATGGGAGCTACAATTCAAGATGAGATTTGGGTGGGGAGACAACCAAACCATATCAGAGAATCTCAAGACTCTCTCAACCTTTTAAAATGCACAATAAGTATGTATGCTCTTTAATTTGAAGAGAAACATGATCCTTTTCAAAGACAGAAGCAGTGCCTCTGCTCACAAAATATGCAGAAATATGAAAGACTCATGGAGAGTTGTCTTGCAATACTTCTTTGCATGCCTGGTAATTTTGTTGATTTTACTTTATTGGGTATGAGATATATTTATAATTTTTATAAATATTTTTGAGCGTCATTCTAAAATGCAGTTAAGTTACTCAAGAGATATTCTGATCCTTTCAAGTCTCACTTTTAAGCTCTACTGGGGAGGACAGGAGAAGCAGTTAGTCTATTGCCTGTTTTGCTCCACTACTAAGGTAAAAACCTTCCGAGTTCTTTATGAATGTTTAGGCTTTCCAGCCTGGCTGGTGTGAACAGGCACTTCTTCTAGCCCTGCATAAGCTCCAGGTATTACTCTCTCAGATCTTTTTTAGTGTTCCTACCCAGTTGAAGACTGAGGGGTTCCTTCTGTAGACCTCTGAGCATTCCCTCTGTGGAGCTCTCTTCTCTGTAGAATGCTACCTTGCAAACATTAGCTACCTTGGCCTCCCAGGACTCTCACCTCTGTCTCCTCAATGTGGAGAGTTTGCTGGGCTCCCTCTGGGTTCCTCCTCTCTGCACCACAGCCTGGAAACTCTCCAGGCAGCCAGCTGGGCAATTACAGGGCTCACCTCATTTCCTGACTCTCAGGGGCCACTGAGACAAAGTTTCAACACTAATTGGTACTTTCACTCTTCATGTTAATGGAAAAACATTTGAACACTTAAAATTAATTTACCTCATTCCAATAAATGCCATTATTGTGGTATATTTTAAGGTTATGTATATCTTAACTCCATAAGACATTACTGTCAGTATTGATTTATACCATCAATATTTATCTAGACTTATCCAATAATTACCATTTACCTTGCTCTTAATTCCTTCCTTTATCTTTGGCCTTCTGTTTGGGATTAATAGCTTTCTACTTGCAGAACACCAGAATTCTCTGGTGATGAACTGTGCCTTTCTTTTTGGTCCAAAACGTCCTTCATTTACCTTTATTTTTGAAACATACTATTCCCCTGGGTTTAGAATTCTTGGTTCACAGCTATTTTGTTGTATTATCTTCTTATTTTCATTATCCATATTGAAAAGTCAGCTATCAGTCCAAGAGCTTGAAGATAGATTTTAGATGTTTTGTTTCTCTTTGGTTTTCAGGAATTTTACTATGATGGGTCTTGTTGTGGATTTATTTATTTATATTATTTATAATATTTATATTTCTGTATATTATTTATTTATTTACTATGATGGGCCTGGTTGTGGATTTATTTATTTATATTTATTCTGCTTGGAGTTCAAAGGGCTTTTGGAACATTTGGCTCTGATGTCCTTCATCAATATGGGAAATTTCTCACCACATTCTTCAACTATTGCTTCTGCCCAATTGTCTCCCTCCTTCCTGTCTGGGACTCCAACTGTACTTGTGATAGACTTTGTCATAAGATCCTTAATATCTTTTTCCCTTTCTTTAGTGTTTGCCATCCTTTTTCCCCTACTATTTTTGTTTATTTTGGGTACATTCTGACCTAACTTCTAGTTCAGGAATCTTCTTTCAGCTGTGTCTAATATGTTGTTCAATCATAAATTCATTCATTGAATTCTTAATTTCAGTTACAGCATCATTTACTTCTAGACTCTTTCATTGCAAAATTTATTTTGTTTTGAATTCCTAGTTCTCAGCTAAAATTTCCAATCTTATCTTTATCTCCTTATGCATACTCAGCATAATTATCTTATACTTTGTGTTTATAACTCTAATATTTTCAGCTCATATGAACTTACTTCTCTTGCCTTATTGTTTTGTTTTTCATGTTACCCCTTTTCCCTCATTTTTGGGGGTATTTTTTATGTGTGTGCAGGACATTATATTTTGCAAATTATTTACATAAATGATTTGAAGCCTATAACACTCTTTTTCACTCCTGGTAAATATTTTACATTTGCTTTTCTTTTTTTTTTTTTTTGAGACAGAGTCTCGCTCTGTCGCCCAGGCTGGAGTGCAGTGGCCGGATCTCAGCTCACTGCAAGCTCCGCCTCCCGGGTTCCCGCCATTCTCCTGCCTCAGCCTCCCGAGTAGCTGGGACTACAGGCGCCCACAACCGCGCCCGGCTAATTTTTTGTATTTTTAGTAGAGACGAGGTTTCACCGTGGTCTCGATCTCCTGACCTTGTGATCCACCCGCCTCGGCCTCCCAAAGTGCTGGGATTACAGGCGTGAGCCACCGCGCCCGGCCTACATTTGCTTTTCTTAGATGCCTGAGGGGACTAGCAATCTGGGCTGGTCTTAACTTAATGTGGGATTGAGATGATTTGAAGTTGGGCAGCAGTCCAAGGCCAATCTACTGCTCATTCATTCTTCCTGCTAGGATACATATCTTTGGGGTTTCAACCCCAAAACAGAGAGTTTATCAGGAGCCATAGCCTTTTTCAGCAACGGAGCTCCAGACACCTTCTGTAGAATCAGCAAATGCCCTAAGGTAAAAAGAGTTTCAAATTCTGGGCTAACATATCTGGAGATTCATTGCTTCCCAGAACTTAGCTTTACAGTTCTTCAGTATCTTATTAGCTCACTGATGCCTTTAAATAGTCTCTCTCTCTCCATATGTATATGTATAATATATAATACATAAATATATGTATTTTTTGTTAGTTGTCTTCAGTAGGAGAAATGGTCTAAGTTAGACTTTCATTATTGAATGTTAGTCTCTCCTTTTTCTCATTTTCAAACAACACATACTATAAATTTCAAAGTTAAAGACATATATTTAGGTAAGACATTTTGATCCTAATTTTGAATAGTTATTTCAAAATTATTTGATAGAACATAATTATGTCAACATTTTCATACATTTAATTAGTCTCTTACCATATAGTCCCTTTCAAATGTGCCTTCCTCAGTCTTGAGTTTTGTCTTCCTTTCTATATTTATTGTTTTTGCTCAGGCCTTCTGTTAGTTTATTCAGAAAGGATAACAAGGTGGCATATTTTCTTAATCTTTGTATTCCTGAGAAAATATTGCTCTGACTTCATGTATAAATAATGACTTCATTAAATATGGAAACTGTGCCCTTTAGACCTCTGGAAACTGTGACTCTATTTTCTTCTAGCTTTTAGGGTTGTGGAAGAAGAAAGTTAAGGCTAATCTGATTCTGGTGGTTTTAATTACTACCTGATTTTGACTATGCTTAAAAAGCCTTTATCATTTATCTTCAGAAATTCCGTGAAGCTATGCAGATGTCTGTTATGAGTTTTTCCTTTGCCTATAAATATAATGTGTACTGTCATGTTTTGCGTGGAAGAACTGGTTTACATCAGGACATTTTTTTTCTGTTGTTTTTCTAAAGATTGTTTCATTTCTGTTTGTTCTATATTCCCTTCTTAATATCCCAAGAATATGTGGATTTAATCCCCTGCATTTATTCTCCATGTTTTTCAATGAAATATTTATTCTCATTGTTATAACACATTCATCTCAGTGTTTGCAAACCCAGTGCTTATAGAATTCAGGAAAGTAACAATAAACAAAATAAATGAAGCCAGCCTGGCACAAAAGTAATGAGTGATGAGGATTCTGGAAAGCAAAAGTGTCATCTAAAGATGGCAGCTACTGATCAACTGGTATTCAGTGCTAATAAAGTGTTATTGGAATTCAATATTTTTCCAGAAAAATTCAAGTCTGTGAGTTTTTTTTTTTTTCCTATTTCACAGCAGAAGAAAAGAAAAGCTAATAAAGGATTTCACAACTTACCATCGGGATGATCTTGGTCACACACAGAATGATCTGTCACTTCGCCGCCTTTTGTAATATTGTCATCCTTTGCAGAATCTAACAACCACCAAGCAAAACCTTTAGTCAGCATTTTTAAATTGGAAATAGAGCAGCTTTCAGCACTAACATGATAGACTTATGTTTGAGGAAAAATAGAATTTACTACTTTAAAAAATAACCGCAAATACATATGTTTGCCAATAAATAGGCGCTTCCCCACCCCCCCGCCCCGCCCCCGTACTATGTGAGATATCTGCTCAAAGCTTACAAAGGCAGAGATGTAGCTAGCTGGGATATCTTTTTGCAACAAATAAGAAAATAAAAGCAATCTTTTTGCATCAGGGAAAGTCTTAGAACTGTAGGAAAGGATAAAAAAGGAAGGCAAAATAGAGAAGATTAAAGGACTATCTAATTTTAATGTTCTTAATGCTTCCATTACTGTGGTTGCTCACATATGGGAGTCTTGAGTCCTTGAAAAAGTCAGATACAGAACCTTGAAATCCAGTGGTAATTAAGTTCATCTTCCTCGGAAACCATAACAGTAGAACAATAGCATAGAAGGAATGCAGACCTTCTGGTCTCTGCAAGGTCATTCCCTCCCTCGTTTAGCACATTTAAACATGGAATCATTGTACACTTATTATTATTATTTTTTTGTTATAGGATATGGTTACAGGAAAAAAACATGGCTAAAAGGATTCCGTGACTATGGGCTATTGCAAAACTACAAAGGGCTCCTTGCTGAATATTTAGGTCTCCCTGGAGGCTGTTTAAAAAAGCATTGGAATGAATGGCCGGGCGCGGTGGCTCAAGCCTGTAATCCCAGCACTTTGGGAGGCCGAGACGGGCGGATCACGAGGTCAGGAGATCGAGACCATCCTGGCTAACACGGTGAAACACCGTCTCTACTAAAAAATATAAAAAAAAACCTAGCCGGGCGCGGTGGCCGGCGCCTGTAGTCCCAGCTACAGGGCCACTGCACTCCAGCCTGGGCGACAGAGCGAGACTCCGTCTCAAAAAAAAAAAAAAAAAAAAAAAAAAGCATTGGAATGATCCTGTGAATGGATCAACAGGAAGACAGCAAGTAGGTCTCTCATTCATTTTCCAAACATTTAATAATGGCCAAGTATATGCCAGACACTTTTTTTAGAACGAGTCTCTGTTACCCAGGCTGGATGCAGTGCTGCAACTGTAGCTCACTGCAACCTCAAACTTCTGGGCTGAAGTGATCCTCCTGTTCCAGCCTCTGTAGTAGCTAGGACCATAGGCATAGGCCACCATGCCCACTTAGTTTTCTAATTTTTTGTATAGGCAGGATTTTGTAATTTTGCCCAAACTGGTCTTGAACTCCTGGCCTCAAAGGATCCTCCTGCCTCATTCTTCCAAAGTGCTGGGATTATAGGTGTGAGCCATCACACCTCACTAAACTTGATGGTGGGGAGCCAACAGGAAACAAAATACCAAATCTCTGCCCTCATGGAGCTTATAGTCTAGTAGATATTTTTCATGCTGCTGTAAGGAAAGCAATCCAAAGATATCTAAAAGTCATAAGCTAATCCTGTAAGCATGTGGCCATGGAGAAAGCTGGGGGTGGTACACCAACACCTTGATTACTTACAAATGGATTCTCTACTGAATTTGTGTCTCTTGGTTGAGTTTTAACTCCCTAACAGAGCTGAATCAGATGGAGTCTAAAACAAACTATTCTTTGTTCGTTTCCTTTTCCTCCCTCCCTTTGTCTCTCTCCACTCATTTCCTCTCAAAATTAGGAGATAGCTTTAAACAACATGGTTTGGAATATTATGAGAAAGTTTGTTTCTTGAACCTGCCACAAGCAACATTTGATGGACAAGTGAGAAACCTGGGTAGTTAACATATGATTCAAATTTAATAACCAGTGAAGCAAGTATTAATATATACCCGAAGTGTGTGGCTTTAATTAACTGCAAATAATTCCCCCAAGGCAAATGTTTAATTATCTGCACTGCTTCTTATTTCTTTCTGAGACTGACAATAAGTCTAAAAGTCCAAATTTGGAAGCAAAACTGAGCACAGACACATTTGCCAAACTGTTATGTAACTCATGTCAAATTGTTTTAAACCAGCTCCCATTAAAAAATGCTCTTTTAATTTCGGAGCTAAGATGCCAATTGAAAAAAAATTTTTGAATATTTTTCTCAGATGAACACTAAAAATATACAATGATTTAAAAAGGTATTATATAAATCAGGCTAAATTTTAAATTTGAAAGTGTTTTAGTTTTAGTTGTTTATTAAAAATGATATTATTTGATATTTCGTCTTGTACAACATTAATTTCTCTCAACATCAATGTTATAGAATTATCCAAGATTTTGTATTTAGTTAAAATTTATTCATTTACACTGAACAATAATTCATTGTTGTTAATCATAATGTTACATAATCATTATGATTCTGCACCAAATATCACATAAGAAATGTCTCTTCAATGGTGATTTACATTGAGTTTACAAGTTTATGATCTAATGAGTCACATAAGATGGGTGAAAGCGTTTGAAAAATTACTCACCAGACTGTATCTGTTTTATCACCAAAATCTGTGTCTTTAGCAAATAAATTATCTTTGTAATTTCAATATTCTTGGGGAGTTGCTTTAACATTATTGAGGCACCTTCTGATACCTTTCCATATAATGCATTTCATTGCATCCAAGATACCATCAGTTGTTCTTTGCACTATTATTTTATGTAGTATAACACATTATCAGTTCTAAGAGAAGTCCTGACTTTAGAAATAAAATATATGAAAGAATATGCATTTTAGAAAAATGCCATTTTAGTATATTCAATGTGTGCACACAAATATACATGTCTTTATGTGATGACAAGGATTTCATATCAGCATGACCCACCACCAAACCCACAAGCTCACTGTCATGTATGTGAGACTTTTCTCCAGAAATGGTTCTACCTCCACACACATCAATAAAGTAGGAGGAAAAGTACTATATAACCTCATGACAATATTCACAAATAAGCAGGTACCTATGGAAGATGGTTTCCACCAAAGTTACTTTATTTATAGGGATCTCAGAATTTCTAGTCTCATAACCTTTAGCAGGCTTAGATTTGATTCTGTATCTTTTACATCATGGATCTCATTACATTATGTTTAGTTGTAGGATTGAAGTGGTAGTGCAGCTTTTCTGCTTAGGGGGTGATGAAAGCTGCACTGGATAGGTACATGAAATTCTTACTCATAATGATGGAGAAAGAAAATATATATATTCATGATCTGAATATTTGTGTCCCCCTAAAATTCCTAAGCTGAAATTCTAACTGCCAAGGTGATGGCATTAGGGGGTGGGGCCTTAGGAAGGTGATTAGATCATAAAAGTGGAGCCTTCATGAATGAGATTAGTACCTTTATGAAAAAGATTTAAAAAGGTCCCAGAGAGTCCCCTTACCCTTTCCACTATGTGAGGACACAGTTAGAAGGCACCATCTATGAACCAGAAAGTGAGTTCTCAGCAGATACTGAATCTTCTGGTGCCTTGATCTTTGACTTCCCAGTCTCCAGAACTGTAAGAAATGAATTGCTGTTGCCTATAAGCCACCCAGTTAATGCTATTTTGTTGTAGGAGCTTGGACTAAGACACCAGTGTATATGGCCACTAAAATAACTTATTATTTCTATATAAGTTCTGTAAACTACACTAAAAATGTAGTTGCATATAGTAAACTCTTGCAGCCCCTTGGATTTGCATTTTATTTAATTCTAAAAATTATCATTTGGTAATGTTCAAAAACGTGTAAAATAGTTATCACCTAATTCTGAGATTCAGTCAATGTTATTTTAATAACAGAGAACTGGAATTAAATTTATATGTAGCTTCTGACTTTCAAAATCTTTAAGGTCAATGTCATATTTAAAGAATTTTTTCAAATGCAAATATTAAATCAAATATTCAAGCCAAAGGGCTGTAGATAGATGTGCTTTTAAGATTAACCAGAATAAAAAAGAAACACTTTCATAAATTAAAAAAGAAAAAGCCCTCACTTAGAAAGTTGAAAAGGTTTAAAGGAATATTTAAAATAGATTAAAATAAAATGAAAAACCTCATAGAACAGAAATTCTGAAAAGTAGGTCACTTTCAATGCAGTTAATTACACATATCTACATGGAATATTACATGTATGGATTTAAGCTCTGGCGAAAGATGATGAAACTATTGAATTTTTAACAAAAATATCTTAACTGTAAGTGAAAATAAATACTATCTCTATCTAAGATGTCCCTTTAGAACAAGACTTCTTAACCCTCAGGGATCCCTGGGTATGCTGTATGTGTCTACAAATCCTTTTGAAAAGATATGCAAAATGTGTGTATATGTTTGTATTTCTGGCAGAAGATAGCATCCACCATATTAGCTCTATGAACCCACCAAGGTTAAAAATAATTTAAAATGTGTACCTCAATGCCAGTGATACTGCCATTTTACAAAAGATTTTCCAGACCATTTTGAGAAATTAGCTACTGAGCTTGATTCCTGCTCCATGAATTAATCAATGATGGCAAATCTTGAATTCTTAAGGTAGATGTGATTTGAGAAAATAGCCAACAAATATAGAGATGTGTTAAATAAATGAGAGGGATAATCCAACTGGCAAAAAACCATGTTGCATCAAAATTAGAGGTGATTATAAAGTATAAAACTGACTGCATCATTAACTGTCTTTGAAGATAACTATTCAAGCTACGTGGTCTAAAAAATGCACTGAGTAAGAGACGAAGCCCCTGACTATTATTCAGAGTGATGATAGGAGGTCATTTTGGTATAGAAGTTCCAATGGGTCTGAACAAAAAAAAATGCTATACACAAAAACCGAAACATAAAATAGTCTTTCTCTGTAAAGCGTAAATGTCTACACATGAGTACCAGAGCTTGATGCAAAAATTGCACAGAAACACCATCACCTGGATTTTCTTTGATTCTTGTTAACTGATTTGATTATACCATGCAAAACATTTATCCTGGCCTGCTCGTTAGAATCTCTGGCTTATTATGTGAAGCAATTAGGACAAAGTAATTTTTCCTCCATCTGAACCAGGTGCTTTTCTAAATAAACGAGAGTCTCCCCAGTCGATAATGTTCTTACTGAAACTTTGCGGCGGCTATTCTTTTATATAGGAAAAAACTATCCTGCAACACATTCCCAGACTATTCTGATGCTGATGATCTGAACTGGGCTTGGTCCCAGTGAAGCTGGATAAACAAGGCTGAACTATATTTACCTGAAAAGTAAGAGGGCCCATAGACAGGACAATGCTCAGGGCATCAGGAGACCCAAATGAGCTGTAGTTGGTCATTTGTCTTCATTATGGTCTCATTAACCTCCATCAAAAGGTGACCAATCATTCCCAGAGTTACGGAATTCAGGGACAGGTTGATATTCCTTATCTGAAATGCTTGGGCCCAGAAGGGCTTCAGATTTTGGGGATCATCACCCTGTGCTAACAGTCTTTGCGACATGGCTAGGAAAACTACCAAAATGCATAATGAATTTGATTTCTATTACAAAACACACATTTCAAACAATAAACTTGTGTGAAACAGCTCATTCTTACACTGAAGGTGATATTCTTCTCAAGTTGTTATTGAAAATATGAGCAAATGAGAGATTCAATCATGGGGTTGTGATTCAGAATTTAGAGCTACAAGCTTCATAACTGTAGGGAAATTCATGCACTTTATATAATCGCAGTTTCTACACCTAGGAACTAAAGGTGTTGAGCTGGATAATCTCTTCAAGATACCTTACAAAGCTAATCTGATTTGCTCAAATTATCTCTTTGTTCCAGCAACACTTCTTTGTAAATGTTCCCACTCTTCCTTCATTATCCACCTACCTGAGTTGGACAGTTCTCACTGAGATTTTTACCGTGCACTTACAAAATAAAGGTTGATAGTGGGGGAAGCACTAAGGTGTGCACCAGTGTCAGCCTGGCCGTCTTTAAGTCAGCAACTCGACAAAGAATCATCACAATGGAAAACAGAACAGCTGGATATGAAGCCGGTTTGGACCATGATGGAAAAAGAATTGCTTAATTACCCTTTCAATCAAGTTAATTTTTCCCATTTGGCCATGTAAACAAAGGCAAATCTGCTCTTATTTTCTCAGTTGTCTGTGACTTGGTTGTTTCAGTATCCTTGACCTCCATCCTTCTGATTTTATTCCGATCTTGCCTCCCTCTCTCTTACTAAGCCTCACATCACAGGCTCTCTTGATAACATTAAAAAATAAAATCTTACCAGGCCATGGGCGTGAAAAGTATCTACGGTTCTAAATGTAAATGGGCTGGGAATTCTGTTAAAACATTCATCTATAAATCTGGGAGAGTACAATTGTTTTATTTACACCTTGGCTTAGTTTGATCTGACAATGAAAGGTCATGGTGACTGTACTACTGAAAGAACCTTCTTAGGAAAAATGATAAAGGCTTTTGTGGCCTTAACTCTAAGCCGACAGGCTGGCATCGGGTCACTGCTTCTGACTCATTTTATTTTATGGAGAAGTTGAGGCAGGAGCCAGAATTTCTCTCCAGATTCATAAATGCAGCAACTTCTGGGCTCAGATTGCTTTTAGCCAGACACTTGGAAAGTGTGGCTGAGGGTTGCTGCTGAGATCCAAGAATTTCAAGGACTGAGTCATAACCTACCTTGTTGGCTCAGAACTTGTCTTTTTTTCCAAACATAAAGGCGCATGTTTGGAGAGTGAGACAAGCATTTGGGTCCTTTGTGGGAGATACTATGTTGAGTTTCAAAGACCTGTACGACTTCTCCCGAACATCAATTTATTCCTCACACCTAGAAGGATCCACAAACTCATCTGAGTGAGAAAGGACTGAGGCCTCATCAGGGGCCCCCAGTCCCCCATGTGCTTACTTTTTTTTTTTTTTTTTTTTTTTCTTTCTTCAATTGTCTCCATGCCGTTGAAAATAATTCTGAAATATGGGTGGCTGCAGAGTGGCTCATCGTGTGGATCCCACATGCTATTTTACAATCGTTTCTATTACTGGACATTCTAATGAAATCCAATTTGGGGACTTCCTAAAACATTATCAATGTTGTAGTAAAGGTTCAAAGGCTGGATTCACTCTTCTCCTTCTCTTACTCCTTCCCAACTATCTCCACCTCTGAGATCTAGAGAGGCTAGATCTTTCTAGAGCTAGAGTAGTGAGAACAAAAACAGCCCACGCAAGCTAAGCCTTGTAGCCAACGTATTCCAACCACCTCCCTGTGGACTACCCCTGAGGTTGGAGCCGATGGTGCCAGTACAGAGGGCATTCTTGTCCTGGATGTACTAGAAGTACTCAGGAATTAATGCCCAGCTCTGGACCCCCCCAAGGATTTGGGAGATAAATACCCCAGCTTCCTCACCCTTCAGGGAGATGCTTCTGAATGCACTCTATACATCTCTTAAATTGACGGAGCCTCAGTTTTCCTCAGCAGTAACTTGATCATTAATATCCCCTCAGGGCTGTCCTCCCTTCCCTGTCCCACTTCCTCACACCTCACCTGTACTTCCTGAGAACATCTCCCAAATAAAAAGTGGGCACACCTTTTGCACCCACAACCTTGTCTCCAGATATGCTTTTGGGGATCCGAAACTTAGAAAACCAAGACAGTCCTTCATCTGTCTCCTATCACTTAGTAGCAAATATGAGAACGCTCATCCTATTCTCCTGACTTCTAGCCTGCTGCTCTCTCACTCCATGCTGTCTTTAATTATGGTGTGTTAGGGAAAGTTTCTGCCACCTAATTAGTGCAAGTTGAGAAAAAGGGTTACCGTGTTTTGCACTGTATGACCCTAGTAGCTGGGTCACGGATGACTGGTGAGTAATGGGCCCTAAGCAGACACCTCTTGCTTGGCCAACGGACACTAAGGTGGCCTGACATGAGAGCTCCACACACCAGGAGAGAATTAATATTCACTTAACTGTGAAAGGAATTGATCAGCTCTTTGAGTGGATGGCTGCTAGAGCAGTTGTTGAGTCTCTAGAGGAACTGATGGAATGGCTGTTGCCTCCTGGGTGATCTAGTTCATGCGGCTGATGAAATGGTTTCCTCATTCTCTGACTTTCCTGCCAACCAAGCAACCTCAGTGTGTATCACTTTTGTATATCCTGAAATAGTCTAACTCACTTTGTGATTCTTGCAAGTTCATTACCTAACTTTAAAGTGTATATGTACTTTAGGGTGCAGCACACCAACATGGCACAAGTATACATATGTAACAAACCTGCACGTTATGCACATGTACCCTACAACTTAAAGTATAATAATAATAAATAAATTACAAAAAAAAATAAAGTGTATATGTACTTTAAAGATTTCTAAAGTGTTTTTTTTTAAACAAATAATACTTTAAGAAGTATGGACTGGGCGCAGTGGCTCATGCCTGTAACCCCAGCACTTTGGGAGGCTGAGGAGGGCAGATCATGAGGTCGGGAGTTCAAGACCAGCCTGGTCAACATAGTGAAACCCTGCCTCTACTAAAAATATTTTTAAAATTAGCCAGGTTTGGTGAAGGGCACCTGTAGTCCCAGCTACCTGGGAGGCTGAGACAGGAGAATCACTTGAACCCAGGAGGCGGAGGTTGCAGTGAGCCAAGATCATGCCACTGCACTCTAGCCTGGGTTGACACAGTGAGAGTCCATCTCAAAAACAAACAAAAACAAACAAAAAACAAATATTACTTTAAGAAATCTGGCATTATTCTAGATCCATTTGTAAAAACCACTCACCTTTTTAGTCATTTCAAACTGTACAGTACTCACGAAACTTGTACATAGGCTGAAAGGCATTACGCCAATGAACTTACAGAAAATTAAAGACGAAACAGCCTGGTCACACAAAGTAAAACAGGTTCAGTAAATTTCATTTTCAAATATCATGCTGATGGTAGAAAAAAACCAGGTGACATCTGGTATTACAGGAAATAGGGTGTACAGAGGTATCTGTATGATGTGAACAATGTTTTGTCTCACAAACTAAGAAAAATGTGTTAAAACAAAATACTGTAAACAATTTACAAGAAACTTGAGAAGAATAAGATTAAATTAAAAGTGTTATTTTCAATTTATAGAAGGATTTTATTTTAATCTGCTACTGTTTTAGAGTAGGCTTAACTATGAGTTCTAGAAATTATTATACTAGATTTTCCTAATGCAATGACTATATTGTCAGCTTGGCCTGCCATAACAAAGTACCATAGCCTGAGTGGCTTAACCAACATTGTTTCCTCACAGTTCTGGAGGTTGGAAATCTAAGATCAAGGTGCTGGCCAGTTCATTTTCCAGTGAAGGCGCTCTTGCTGGTTTGCAGATGGCCACCTTCTGGCCACAGTCCTGCATAGCCTTTCCTCAGTGTGTGTGCCTGCTTTTTATAAGGACACTAATTGCATCGTAGGGACCCCACCCTCATAACCTCATCTAGCCTCAACTACTTGCCCAAAGGTCCTATCCCCAAATACCATCACATTGGAGGTTAGGACTTCAACATATGAATTTGTTGGCGGTGGAGGGGACAAACACGAAGTCCACAGCACTGACATATGCATTTGTGCACATGGATACTTGGATGGTTTATTTCCCTTTGAATGTTAGCCATTCAAATTAGTATACCTGCTGCATATCAGAAGAAACCCTCAACATAGATTTGGAAATGGGATTTTACCTAAGTCCAAGGTTCTCTTTCTCCATTTCAAATCTCTGGTATCACATTACCATTTGATCCTTAAAATACACCACATTGTCAGTATTTGTATAGCAAGGATAAAGTAGTCATGAGGGAATCTGAAGGGATATTCAAAACACTTAATAACTGGTATGGATGTTGGTTAATCAGAATGCACATGTCCACAGTGGTGGGCAAGGCCCTGGAGCCATGCTGGTGTTCTAGGATGGCAGGGAGGTGGCGGGAAGGGTCACTTGCAAGGAGAGGTGTTAAGTCATTGTTTGCCAAACACTATGTAAATGTTTCAGTATTTTAAAAACACTTGCAGCAGAATTAGAGTGTACTGGCAGAATATCAGTTCTCTGTATAGTAGAGAAATATATTGATGAATTTTCCAAATGTAATGAGAGTATTTCATTAACTGTAAGTCTCTGATGTTCTCATATTGATGAAAAGAATAAGAAGTAGCTTTCCCTAGGAGTCTATAATCTAAGGATTGAATAATCCTCAAACACATATTTGTGATAACCTCTTATTTTGTGGTCCTTATCTGATAACGCACCATTGCAAATAGAACCAGCAAAAACTTTGGGATAGTCCTTCTGTGTGGAACACCACATCTCTTTAGGCCAGCATCACATACCCTGCCTCTCTGGCATAGCCACACCACCCCACTGCTCCCTACATCACTGCAGAGGAAAACTCATGCAATCAGATCAGGCCAACCACGTCGGTAGGTGAAGCTGATGGCCACCATGCTGGGAGATATAAGGGGACCAGAGAAGGCCATCTGTTTCTACATGCCCACCTTGACCCCTCACACTTCCCAGAGGAGCCTTCCTTCCTTGGAGAATAGAAACTTGTTCTGCCTTTTGGGACATTTTTTAAAAATGCAGAACTCCTTGGAAGGATCCCACTTGTGACATTTGGAGTAATGATTTAACTAGTTGCTAAAGATTAGTCCAGAGTCAGCTGAGAATAGGAGAGGATGGCATTAAGCAGGGACCAAGAGGAAGGGAAGGACCTTAATTAAACAGAGGCCATGAGAGAGCATCAAGGTTATGTATGTTTATGCTCCAACCTAGAGATGTATGAAGTGGATCACTCTAAAGGTAAACCTCTATTTGTTATCTAGGAGAAACACTGTGAGACTGCCAATTAAAGTGCATGTTATTCACATTACTAAAAAATTTCCTAAAAGTTGCATTCATAATTTTTGTAAAAAATTCAAATTCTTAACTTTCTGTTGAATATAAATATACCTATAGTACAAAATTCATAAGTGTGCATGCAGCTTGATGAATTGTCACAAAACGAATACTCCTGCATAACCAGGACCAGCTCAAGAAATAGAACATGTCTACCATTTTCCTACTTTCTACCCCTTATCCTCCTTTCCAGCCACTACCCTCACTCTAACCATCACCACTCCAACTCCCAACAGCATCTGTAAGTTGTGCCTGTTTGGGGACTTGACATAAACCGAATTACACATAATCTGTTCTTTTCTGTGTCTTCTTGCTTTTGCACAACATTACGTTTGTGAAATTCATTCATATTTTTGCATGTGAAAGCGGATTTTAATTGCACTCTGAAGGCTGGCCACATCAGTAGATTCTATGGTAAATCTTTTTTGAAGAGTAAAAATAGTATTCTTTTCTTTTTCAAACATAAAACATTCACTGCTCTCCTATACTCTATCTTCAACTTATGATTTCGTTACTACAGCCATTCTTAAATGTTAGTGTGCATTAGGAGTAGGATCCCTGGAAGGGCTTGTTAGCATACAGACTATGAGATCCCAACTCCAGAGCTTCAGTTCCTGAAGGTCTGGGGTAGGGACTGAGAATTTGCATGTCTAACAAGTTCCCACTGACACCCCTGCTGCTGTTCCATGGAACACTCTCTGAGAGCCATTGCCTTAGCATATACTGAATTTGTATCTATCTGTAGGCATTTCTTTTCTGTGTCTAAGTCATCTTTCATTTAAAGTAGGATTTTTGGAGAAGCATCCTCACATGGACTGCCCATGGGTTTTCCACTGCAGAGACAGCGGCCTCTAACATGTGATGAGGAAAGATGCACAGCTCTATGAGTGACAGAATCTGGGAGCTCCCCATCAATATGTGGGGATATAAGAGACATTTTCAAAGCATCTCTCCTTCACATTAGATTTATTGGGTCTTACTGTTAAAAATCTGAAACTCTTTGGTTGGCATGCCTTCAGAAGAAGAAGAACAAAAACAACAACAAATGAACCTGTGGAATCAAGAAAGGTTCAGGTCATATCATTACTGATTGCATCAAACCCTGCAGGCAAGAACTCCTTAAGAATAAAGCTTAAAGACTAAAAGTAATAGACAGTCTCTCCAACACATTCTCCTCAAGCTAAATCCAGACACCGTCCACTCCATTAGCCACCAGCCACATGTGGCTAGTGAGTATTTGTGATGTGCTGAGTCCGAAAGACACATGCTGTAAGTGTAAAATACACACCGACTTTCACAGACTTAGCTCATACACATACAAAGAATGTAAAATATTGTATCAATAATTTATTTTTAGGTTTTTTTCCTTCAACTTTTATTATAAGTCCTGGGGTACATGTGCAGTATGTGCAGGTTTTTTACATAGATAAACATGTGTCATGGTGGTTTGCTGCACAGATCAGCCTATCACCCTGGTATTAAGTCCAGCATCCATTAGCTATTCTTCCTGATGCATGTATCAATAATTTTTACATTGACTACATTTTGAAAATATTATATATGGATATAATGGTTAAATAAAACGTATAATTAAAATTATTTTCCTTGTTTTTTTTCTTAATGTGGCTTTTAGAAAATTTAAAACTACATATGTGCTTCTCATTTGTGGTTCACATTTATTTCTACTGGACAGTGCTGTTCTAGATAATTTAAAATTAGCCTGATTTATACAAATAGTTAAATACATGTTTATTTGAAGGGCAGAATTAGGAAGATGGAAAATTATAGCTTGCCAAAGGATCATCCATTAGAAACTAGGAAATCTAATTTGGCTTATAGCGAAGTATCTGCAAATGGTGACAGAAATGACTGGGAAGAAGCCCTAACTAGAGATTGTTCTGAGAAGTAATGGGAGGATGAAAGAGAATGGTACATTTGTAATAGCTACCCAAACTACCTTACACCCGAACAATACCCAGTGGTTGAAAATTTTTGCTTTATGTTGATTGGACCTAAATTTCTTAGTCTGATATTGAGAGTCCTCCATAATCAGGGCTGTACGTCAGCAACAAATTAATGAGTGGGTGATGGATCCATCATTTAAGTCAACTGGGTTTATTCATTGTACCTAAAATAGGTCTTCTGATGTCCTTCTTCTTTTTCCCAACTAGAATAGCTTCCATTTGCACACCCTTCACATCCCAGCCCAAATCTCATATTCTCAACCAACATTTCACAGACAACTCCAAGTAGAGATGCTCCTCAACCCTAAGCTCCTTAGTATGTTTCAGTGTAAGACTTTTTTGATACTTATCATGATCTGTCTGGCTTTCTTTGCTGCCCTGCATCCTAGTTATATGGCCTCAGGTCAGCTGTTATTGCTCTGTGCTTCACTTTCCTCCTTTGTAAAGTGGGATGGTAATTGTATTTATATCACAGATGAGAGTGGAAGGCATGAAAACATGTGCAGTTCTTAGAATAGAAACTGATGTATAATAAGGATTCGATAAATATTAGCTGCTAACATTATTGTTGCTGATATTAGCTATGCAGCACGTTTGTATATCTCATATTTCCATCGAGATTGTAAATTCCTTGAAAGGCAAGAACTGTATTTTCTTTTTAATATTGCATAATGTCTTAAAAAAGTTAGGACCCAATAAATATCTGTTGGCCGTAAGAAATGTCAATAAATTTTAATTGGTACCTCTGTAGGCCATACTGTGTACTAATCACAGGGATAAAATGATGGACAACATAAATACTGTCTCTCCACTCATGAAACCTAAATTCTAGTAGGGGAAGATGGATAGGAGGAAAAGATGCAAAGAACAACAGAAGAAGATTTACATAGTTAGAGACAGCAGTGAGTGTTATAAAGCAACACACAGGGGGCTGAGATGGAAGTTTAGTGGAGGTGGCTTTACCAAAAAGATGACCAGAGAAAGCTGTGTTGAGGCAGAAGCACAATGAGAGGAGTGGGAGAGGTGTAAGGTGAGACTGGAGAGACAGGGAAAGTCTGCAATGGAAAAGTGCAACTAACGGCTATGGTGAGCTATTTGCATTTTACTTGGAGGGAAACCTGAGGGTACTATGGGCATTCAAGAAGGAGTGTGCTATGATCTGTTTACTTTGCTTTGTCTGGTAACGGTGGTAGACGTTTTACCCAACTTAAGAAATGAAATTATCTTCAAGTGCAATGTATTAATATGAACATGACCTTTGACTTATATAAAGGTTAGCTAATTTATATAGGGTTCAAACATAAACACTTAATCTTCGGCTCATTAAAGCCAGCTATCTGTTTAACACGTGAGTGTGTGAACTCCAAAAACATAATTAGTTATCTGCCACTAGAAAAAACAGTGAGCAAATTCATGAATCAGGGTCCTGCCTGGACCTCCATTGTGACATATTCTCAGTTATTAGTTTAGGTAAAGACCCTGTTGCTTTATAACAGGTGTCAGTTTTGAGGGAACGACTCCAAATATGATTTTGGAATAAGAAAAGATGCAAATAATGAAAACATAATAAAAATTATAGAGTGAGTCTGCTATAAAACACAGAGCACGCAGAAATCAAAACATACTACCATTTAGTTCTAGGCAGACACTGACTTTAAAAACAGCAAATAACTTGAAACATACTGTTTTCCTTGAAAACAGAAACGTTTTTACAAAACCAAGTATTTATCACTCACTTTTTTCCTTGCTGAATAAGCAGACATTCAAAAAAGCCTTAACTTATGTGTATGCGTGTTTCCTTTTTCAGCTAAATTTTTAAATGAAATAAGTTTAAATGAAATACATTTATATGTACTGATGTTTCAATACATATAATATAGACTGATCACATTGGGGTAATTAGCATATCCATCATCTGGAACATTTATCATTTCTTTGTGTTGGGAACATTCAATATACTCCTCTGGCTGTTGAAAACTATAAGGTATATTATTGTTAACTACATTCATCCTATGATGCTGTAGAATGCTAGAATTTATTTCTCTGATCTAGCTGTAATTTCGTATCCTTTAACAAATCTCTTTCTATCCCTGCCACTTCCCCCTACCCTTTTCAGCCTCTAGTATCCTATTCTACTTTTTACTTCTACGAGATCAACCATTTTTAGCTTCTGCCTGTGAGTGAAAACATGCAGTGTTTAATTTTCTTTTCCTGACTTATTTCCCTTAACATCATGTCCTCCAGTTCTGTCCATGAAAGCCATGAATGACAGGCTTTCTTTTTCATGGCTGAATAACAATCCATTGTGTATTTATCATGAGCAGATTCATAAGGAAAATAAACTTTCACAGAAATGGGAGAGTTTTCGAAAAGTCTTTTCTCAAATCTATTCTTTTGAGATCAGACTAGATCGGGCGCATTCAGGGTGGCATGGTGGTAGACGCAAATCCATTATTTAGCCTTCAACTTGTGTGGCTTCAGTCATGTTACCCAACCTAAGTCTTGGTTGGATAAAATTAGAGAAAATTAGGGAAATATTAACAACATCATCCATCTCTGGAAGATACTGGGCAGCTGTTCAACCAACGTGTTCCCCCAGAGTCTGATGTAATCTGTTGACTCCATCTTGAGAGAAGACGCAGGGAAAGAATCTGGGAGGGGCTTTGACCAGGGACAATAATGTGGAGAAGAGGGAGATGGATGTGCGGAAGGGTACGCTTGAGCCGGATGCTTGGTGGTGTTGACTTGCTTCTCCTCCTCCTGATGCTGGTATATATCAGTGTTAGGTGATAAATCAAGTAGTTGGATATCCAAGTCTATACTAGTCTACATCAGGATTCTGCTAGGAAGAAAGCTGCAGGAAGCAGGAGGCTGGAAGTCAGAAGCAGGATGCAGAAAGCTGCAGGACTGATTAAAAAAAAAATGGTTTCTGATTTTCCTGAAACCATGAAGGAAGATTCAGGGAAACCCAGTGCCTGGTACTTGGAGTGGTCTCAAGGCTTTAACCATCTACCCTGAGGAAGAGGTTGAAAGAAATATTTGTCTCATTATGTATTAGTCTGTTTTCATGCTGTTGATAAAGACATACCCAAGACTGGAAAGAAAAACAGGATTAATGGACTTACAGTTCCACATGACTGGGGAAGCCTCACAATCATGGCAGAAGGCAAGGAGGAGCAAGTGACATCTTACATGGATGGTGGCAGGCAAAGAGAGAGCTTATGCAGGGAAACTCCCCCATGTAATACCATCAGATCCTGTGAGACTTACTCACTATCGCCAGGACAGCATGGGAAAGACCTGCCCCCATGATTCAATTACCTCTCACCTGGTCTCTCCCACAACATGTGGGAATGTAAGATGAGACTTGGGTGGGGGTGTGGCCAAACCATATCACATTACGCATTTAGGATAGAATTCAGTGAATATTTAATAATTGATTCTGCCTCATTCCATGTTTAAGATAGATGTGGTTGGCATAGAAAACATTTTTGGGTGGTTTAGGTAATTTGAAACAGTGTAATGGGTTTACATGCTTTTTGAAAACCTTAGATCTTTATGAGACCTTAATGAGTCAGGCTGGGAGTATTGTCACCTTGCACATATTTGTGTTGGTTCTCAAAACAGGGTGTGTGTGCATGCATGCGCTTGCATGTTGTTTTGAGTACACATATATGTTTATGTGAGTGTCACTGTCCCTTATGCCTGAGAAAAATAATCTGTTTTTGCCTTTCCATTCTAATTTGACACATCTGGTGCAAAATATCAGGGCTAATTCCAAAATGAAATAGGAAGACGATCTTCTCATTAAATGCCATCAATGCTTAAACCTTGTCTTCATACTTGATTAAAAAATGTTCCAGTCTTTGCCACTAGCTAGCCAATTATTCCTTGTTTCTTATTAAGGAATGCAGCAGTTGAGACATCTTCGCCCGTGCTCCTTCTCTCTCTCTCTCTCTCTCTCGGGGTGTGTGTGTGTGTGTGTGTCTAGATAAATATATCCTCCTAGGAACAGTGGCAGAATAGCTGACAATAAACGTCATTAGAAAAGAGTCAGAGCAAAACATCCCTGCTTGTGAAAACCTATTGTCAAAAACTAAGATAGGCTACATCTCTTTCTAAAATTTGAGAGAATGTTTTTCCAATACCACTCCATAACTATAAATTCAAGAAGGCCAGACCCCATTTTTAAAAGGTACTTTACCGTTGCCTGTTTTGTATTATAACTTGAAATCAGAACTTTAAACTGTGTTCTTGAGTTCTTCCAGATGGGATGTGGAATGGTTTCTCAAACTGTGTTTTGTATGATTTTTAAAAAGTTCTACCAACAAAAAGGGGGTAGCGAGCAAACAAAATTTCAAAAAAATCACATTTAGTCAATTAATGTGGGATATGCCCCATACTTCCATCTCCCCTGAGCATTTCAATTCATGTTAGCATGGTGAAGGCTCTGAGTTCTGCATTACAGAAAATCGACTTAACTTTGCCTAATTTTGTAGTTTCCAAAACGTTTTGACTGACTGCTGAGCTCATTTATCAAAGAACACTTATTAACATCATCAAAGATACTATAAAATTTTAAACATGGGGATATCTGAGCAAGAGCCCCACCGTGTTGCTTATAGATCTGAATTCACTTCAAAAGAAGTGCCTTTCTCCAGCGTTTTTGCCCAGTCAAATGATGTGCCATTCTACATGAACCATTGTCATAATATCTGTTTTTCATTAGCCACCTCTTTGTTTAGTTTTTGTTTTTGTCTTTTCTGACAGGGTTAAAAAAGCAGGTCCACTTTATTTACAATGATCAGTTGGTGACACATGGATCTTTGAGCTTTCTGTGGCCTTGTGGAGACATCTGGGCAGAGGCCACTCCTGTTAGGTTAATACACCCCCCTTCCTCATCCTGCTATGAGAGTCATGCTGCTGTCAGAATCCACCTGCTCTGAGTACAGTCCTATCTATTTAGTGTCAAAAACACATAACTTCAAAATTAACTCTGGAAATACTTTCTAAAACTCTTAAAGTACAGTATTTATTTTTAAGTTCAAATATTAATGTGTATTTGAGTCCAATGCACATTAAAGTTTGAGAATTACTGAGTTAGTCTAAATGATATTTCATAGAAAAATAGACTATACTTAACTAGCAAATGTCTTGTGTTTAATCAGATTGGTTAGACATGCCACCTTTTGTGAAATAATCTAAAGAGTTACTCCAAATATTATTTTTATACTAATTAACAAGAAGTGACAGGGTCAGAAAAATACATACTCTAAAAATAGTACACTGGGGAGTCAAAGTTAAACACTTAAAAATATGAGTCAGAGATATTATGATTTTAATTTGTAGACAGAAAAGACTTCATGCATTTTTGGTTGGGTAGGTATACATCTTGGGTTTCTCCAGTCCTAGTGAATCAGGTCAATTCTGGTATTATTATTATTATTATTATTATTACTTATTGTGTGTGTGCAGGCCGAGGTCTTGCCCTGTCGTAGCCCAGGCTGGAGTGCAGTGTACGATCTCCACTCCTGCAAGCCTCCATAGCCTCCCGAGTTCACAGCATTCTCCTGCCTCAGCCTCCCGAGGAAGCTGGGTTCCCGTGCCATATACCATGCCTGGCTAATTTTTTTTTTTTTTTTTTTTTGTATTTTAGTAGAGGACTGCCAGGATGGTCTCGATCTCCTGACCTGGCAGGTCAGCCAGCCTCCAGCCTCCCAAAGTGCTGGGATTACAGGCATGAGCCGCGCCGGTAATTCTGAATATAATTATTAACAGCATCCTGAATCACTCCCAAAGGTATTCTGGTTTGAGATATATATGATTACTTCTATTAGGTGATGCCCACAAACGCATTCCAAAATATGGACTAGGGACCTTCCATTCTAGGTCTTATCTATAAGAGAATAAAACACAAAGCAGGCAGAAAAATCTATGAAAGGCACTAACGGAATGTCTGGTATTCAAGCAAAGATACTCCGTTACCAAATCTCCATTGGTGAGTGGGGCTAGGTAGAGATTCCTCAGGTGTTTCTGCTTGCCAGCATAGTTTACTCCGGTTGCTTTTCAATATTCAACTGGTGCATGCCCTATGGTGTACTGGAAAATGCTCATCTTGATGGTCAGGGGCTGGGCAACATCTGTTGTTAAATATTTTGAATGTTACCTGTTATTGAACCTCTCTAACCTGCGTTAGCATATCAATAGATTTCTTGATTTGGTGATGATTCAATGACATATGACTGTCCCACCTGGGGTAGTTAGGATTTTAAAGCCAGCAAATAAATTTAATAACAATAATTGTAAAAACAATAATGCTGCCAACTCTTGTTGAAAGTTTACTGTTTGAGAAGCTGCTGTAAGCACTGTAAGTATATTAACTCTTTCAGTTTTTGCAACCCCATGATATAAATACTATTATGGTTCCCTTTTTTACACATGAGAAAACTGAGGCACGAGCTAAAAACATTACCTAAGGCCACACAGCAGTGGTGATGTGAATTTGAAATAAATTGAGACTGATAAAGGCTTCATGGCTTGGCCCAAGGAATTCAAAAATAAGGCCACTAAATTTGAAAATGATCACGAGGATGCTCATATAAATTTGGACCTATTTGGACATAAATTTAGGTCCAAAATACTATGTTGGACAAAGGGATTGTAAACCCATTCAAATAATCTCCATGTCCTAGTCTAGATTTTGTTTTCAAGTCTTATCCACAAGATCTTTAGAAATATGTCCCAAGAGATCATATAACAGAATTGGCTGTTACAAATATATTATTACAGCCATACTTAATTAGTAAGGAAAAATAATATATGCACATTAAAGTGTATTTGGAAGGGAACTAACACTTACCTTCCAATTGCCACTTAGGAATATTTTAAACTATATTAAATAGTAGATAAATATGTACTGCTTTAAAAGAAGTTTATTATATTCTCTTAGAGGGGAAGAATATCCAAGTCTGAAAGTGAACAAATAGGAAAAGTCTTGGGCTTGAATTTACCTTTTATATTTCTGCAGTGTGACATTTTTGGGAAAATTTACTTCTGAAACAAGAGAATTCTGAAAGGGAATTTCTTTTATTAGGAAGCCTTAATAATAGTAAAAAACAAATTTGGGAAAGTGGCTATAATATTAGAATTAAAAGTGGCCCATTCTCTATGATAGGTTCTATCTCCAATTCTCTAGTTAATTCCTGTGGAAAAAATTTCAGATAATTTCTCATTCACACTTTCTAGAGTCGTGTGAAGTCTCTAATTTTATGCATGACTCTCAATTAAATTCTCCAAGAAACTGTTAAATCATCAACAGCATCACAGAAACTGTTATGTACACACCAGTTTATTCCTTTTGATTAAACAAATATGAGGACCTACTATGTGCAAGCCACTGTGTTGAGCTTTGTGGAGAACATAAAAATGAATGAGATTTTGTATCTGCTCTTAAGAGATCTACATTCTAGTGAGCTAGATATGTATGTAACTAATATTGATACAAGGTCCATGATAATATTTAAGGTTTACAAACAAATTTATGAGAAGCAGGATAGTTTACTACTCTATGGGGTGAATTGTAATGAAGACGGGAGAAATCAAGAAAAGTGAAAATATGCATGCACCACCCCCCTCACCTGTATTATCTATTATAATTTCTGTCACTGTAATGTTTGCTCAGATAATTTGTGATGGAAGAAGGAAGGATGGGAGCGGGGGAAGGATGGAGTAAATGTTCTAGTTAGGGTAAGAAAGATATTGAGATTGACTTTGAAAAATGGTCAGGATTTTCATGTACAGAATAAAGAACAAAATGGATGTGACAGCGTGAGGGCAGAATGCTTCAGACCAGTGGCACTTGGGAAAGGACAAATAACTGAGTCGGGCTATAGAGTAAGGTACAGCCAGGGTCTAAGGAAGCACAAAAGGACCAGGAATATCATACAAAGTGGTTTGGGTTTTACATGTAGTCGGGGGCATGATTGGAGGTTTCTGTGTACTCATTTCATTGTAGTCCCTAGCTTAGGGTCAAGGTCATGATGTGGACCAAGCAGCTAGCTCCAAACTGCCCTCCCTGTTGCCGTGGTTCCAGTCCCTGCTCACCTTGCCCAGTTCCCAGGGTTCCCATGACACCCTCTGTGTTCTCTGGACACACCTGTATCCTACCCACTCAGGCAAAGAAAGTCCTCTGCTCCAAATTCATGATATGGGAGGCAGCATGGTGGGTAGAAAATGCATGGGCTTTGGGTTCAGACAGATTTGGCTTCCAAATTCTGGTTCCAGCTTTTGGGAAACTGATTCAGCTATCCAAACTTTCTGAGCCTCAGTTATCTGCAAAATTGGGATAATAACACTGACGACTTTTTAAAAGTAATAATGAGAGATTACTTTACACTCATTGAACTGTCGAAAATCAGAAAGAACAAAAATAACAGTTGCTGACAGAAATATGAACTGATATAGCCTGTTGGGAAAGCAATTTGTCAACACCTATTAAAAACACATACTCCTTAAAGCAGAACTCATATTCCTGGAATCTTTCCATACAAATAAAAGCATCAGCATATAAGGATATGTATGCAAAGATGTCTATTGCAGCATAGTCTATGTGGCAATAGAGTGGAAAGAAAGTGCTTGCTTCTCATAGGAGAATGGTTGAATAAATTATGGTACAGCCAAACTATGGAATATCATGTGAGCTTTAAAATGGATTAATTAGATCTTTGCACAATGACTGGCAGAGATTTCCACCAAGTTTGGCTACCTGTAGCAGAGCAAGATTTAGCAAGGTATGTGGAATATAACACAATATTTGTAAAATAAACATATATATATATTTAATAATGACTAAAAAAATTAAGCCTCCTACTGTATACCATGAACACCTTGAAAATCTTTAAATGGACTGAATCACTTTAATGCTTAATATTTTTGAGGTAGGTGCTATTATTGTTCTTATTTTACGTATGAGGAAACTCAAGTTGAGGAGTAGGAAGATTAAATAATTTGCCAAAGGTCACACAGCTTGGTCAGGGTAGGATTGGAATCTGGGCCCAAGTAGTTGGAAGAAGAGACTAGACTCTTAGTCCGTGTATTTTACTCTCTGAGTGATTGAATGGTGAGGAGTACATAAGCAACAAAAAGAGAAAAATTGCATTAAAATCATACATTTTACATAAAGCTTTGTATGTTCATATATTCAGAAAGAGATGCATGATAGTCTCCAAAATGAGAATGGTAGTTATCTCTGGGTGCTGTGATTATATGTAATATTTTTTACTCTCTTCCATTATTTGTATTTTGTGCAATAAATATATTAATTAAACAATCAGAAAAATAAAAAAAACTATTCATTGTAGAAAACACACAAATTTGCATGCATTCACATTTACTAAAATTTTCTTACCGAAATGATGATGATCATTTTACAAGGTTAAAGGGATGTTTCTGGTCAGTATGGAATTTAAAACTGAAACCACAGAAACAATTCAAAATTGAGGCTGGATAAAAATTATAAACATTTATTTACTGGAATACACAATTAAATGATGATAGACTGTCAAAAGATGTGGGAAGAATTTTTAATGTACTGTTATATTTGAAAGACAGGTTCAGACTTGTATGCATTGCAGAATACCCTAAAAAAAAAGAAAACCCTCCATATATGTATGAGGTTAACTAGAAGAACACTAAGAGTTTATATATCAGCATATTACATATGCTTATTTCTGGGTACTGGGGTTATGAGTGATATTTTTGCTTTCTTCTTTTGCTTATTTTTTTGTATGTAATAAACACACATTACTTTTAAAATAAGAAAATATATGTAAATAATAAAAATATTTTAATCTTTTCCCTCATAAATCAATAAAATCCAGGAATTTGTCCTGAGGAACTGATCATAGATACACACAAAGATTTATCCAAAATGTAGGCACTGCATTTCTCTATTATTTATACTAGGAAGAAAACTGTAAATAACTAAGTTATCTAACATTAGGGCACTGGCTATGTAAATTGTGGGACAACTAGATGATAAAATATTGTGACATCAATAAAATTCATGCCTTTGAAGAACTTTTAAAGACATGGGTAAATATTCACAGTGTTACTGTTAAATGAAGAAATAGAATAAAGACTTTTATTTTCCTACGATTTAATGCTTAAAGGGAAATGGCTATGCTTTCATTCCTATTTTTTTGCATTACAAACTATTTTACAATAAAGATATATTATTCTTATAAGCAAAAATAATTTTATATTAAAAATATGATAAATACTACCTTTTAAAGAGATTGCATAAGCTTAAGTAGGTATTAGCTATGGCAGTTAACAGTAATAAAATCATTCTCCTATCCTCACTTCCCACACACACACCTTTTTCCTCTCTCCTTCTCTTAGTCTCAGGTTACCCTTTTGAGAAACGAAGACTACATTGTTATAAATGTAAAGTATTGTGTACAGGAGACACTCAATGCATCTTCTTTCACCTTCAGTATACCAGCAGAGGACGGCCACTTTCATTCTACACTTAAGGCTCCTACTATCCAAGAGGGATAACTCAGGGATGCTCAAGTGTATTCAGACCCTCTATCAATGCAGATCCAGGGCAGAGGACAACCTTGTCCTCGCTCTGATGAGTGAGAGGGTGAGGATGCTTGGTGGGGGATGGTGAACACCAAGAATGGGAATAGGACAAAGAAAAATTAGCCTGGAGAGTCTCGAGAGGAATTTCATTGGCAGCCTTGGTTTTGTTTCTCCTCAACAGTTCAGGCGAAGAACAGAAACAATGCCATTTTTCAGAACAATTTTGAGTCCACACCACTGGCCAGGCCTACAGCGCTCAGTGGTTGGAATAATTTGTGCTCTCATCTCTTGCACATTCCTGAATCCTCTTCCTAGTACATAATCTTTCTCTTTTGTTCACTTTGGCAAGGCTGACTCTTGGCGCTAGCTTTCCCCTTTTCCTACAGTAATTTTGACTTCTAGGAGGTTTGAAACTAGATTAAGGGTTAAGAAATCCTTTGCCAGGTGACATCCCATTTCAAAAATACCAAAAACAGCAATTGTATGACTTACATGGTGTTCCAAAGGAATACAAGCTCGGGTATGCACCTGAGTATTAATTGACTTTGTTGTTAATATTAATGAGCATATGATTTGGCCTAGTTGACCTTCAAATTTAAATTAGGTACTGATTAAATAATATGGCAGGTGAATTAAGATGAGTTTAAACAGCACTTTATTTTCCCCCAGAAAGCTGCCTTGACCTTGGCTCTGGGTGAAAATAAGCTATTAGAAGTGTTGAAAAAACTAGAACAGAGCATATTGTTTATCTTAAGGAGGTTGACTATATCTTAAATAGTAATAATAATAACTTCATAAAAGTTTCATCTGGAGTACTTGACATTCCTATGAATTTTACCTCTGTGTTTATATGCCCCTTTAATATGATTGCTTGTATATTTGTTAACTTAAATAGCCTTAATACTTGTACTCCTAAATTTGTTTTTAAGGATTTAAAGTGCAAACTACCATTAAATCAACAGAGTATTTTTAACCAGTAGAGAAAGAAGTCCTCAATAGATAAGTACACATCCTATTTCAGAAATAACCTCAGAACACCTACCGACCCACAAATCTTTTCCCAGGCCAGCTTTACCTTGGAGTTAATTTCAATTCAATCCTGGTTGCCAAATCCTTGGCATGCATTCCGGATGAATTATTCATCAGCATTCTTCCTGCTAATATCTCATGCTCCCAGCTCAACTCCTGCCCACCCTATGGCTGTAATGACTCATTGGGAACAGGTGTCATCAGTGTGTAGCTCACAATCTAGCTCTTGATCCATGAGCCAGTCGGTTGCATCTCCTTCTGTTGGCAGCTGGCACAGTTAGCAAGTACATGGGGGTAAGCAGGCAGCAAGCATGGGTTCCTGGTTCCCAGTGGAAAATATGTCTAGAACATTAAAACAAAACTGCTGGCATAGAGGATACCTGGTTTACAATACTTCCTTTTGAAATTCTTCAACCTTCACATGACTGTTCGAATTTTTTAAATATCTGGTCTCCAAAGTGACATTAGCCATCTTATTTTTTATTTATTTGTTTTCAATCTTTGCACCCTAGAAGATGCTAATTTCCTATGGAAACTAAGGTTATAACAAATGTAAAGCCAGCCCACTGACAAGCAAAGCTGGAAATAACCAAATGAGTCTCAAAATTCTTGGGAGTTTTATTAGAAAGAGAAAAAAAGACCTGTCCATAATATCAGTGATTCTAAAGCCCAAGAAGATGCTTGGTCAGGATCAAAGTCTGAAAACAAACTCAAGAGAGCAAGGGCTTCTTCAGGACATTTGATCAGCAAAAATGTTCTGCCACTTAAACTGGAGAGTGTAATGAGCATTTCTATAAGCAATCTTATAACTGCAGAGCTCTAAAATAGCCCAGATGTCACAGAGAAGAGATATTTCTGCATGAAAGCTAATAATGGAGAATGTTTGAAATGAATCCTCAACACATATGACTGCCTTTTAACCTTATCTTGACCTCGATCTTGAAGGATTTCCATTGATTTTTTTTTTTATTCTAAGCTAGGTATCTATCAGTCAAGACAATAGTTCCAACAGCATTAGACACTTGTTCTAAGCTGGTCTAAGCTTTGAACTGATAATCAATTAAAAGCAGTGGTTTTCTGTACATGCTATTTCAGAAGAAAAAGGCAAAAATCATACCCTAGGCATTCTGTTTTTAATTGAAAGAAGACTGCATACTAGTGTGGATTTTAAAACATTTCTATTTTCCCTAAGTAAATAGGTTAATGGATATTAATGGCTTATTTCAGTAATACTCATAAAACTTCACATTTAGTCTTACATAGGAACTGCATTTGTGATACATAACAGAACTTCTTCATGGAGTTACCATCATTAAAAGTTTTATGTTAAAAAAATCCTAAAAGTATTCCAAAAAATGAATCCTGGCATAAGCAATTAATGGTGTGAGTTCCTAAAAGCATCAAGAAACATCACAAACAGTGTGCTTCTGTGAAGGTGCGATATCTCCAAACTAAACAACTCAACAGGAAAAATCCCAGTCTGAAACATGGTCACATTCAAATTAATTTCTCTCTCTTTCATGTTTCTTCAACTCTGCCACTCAACTGCATGACACTTTAAAATTTTTAGCACAAACTAAATGATTGGTATGACCAAAATGTTTGCTTAAGATGAACACCACTTTCTGTCTTTTCACTCTCATCGCATTTGATCAGATTTATCTCTCTGAGATGACCTAGAGTTTCCCATCAGAGCCTATGTGGGTATTTGACATCAGTTATATTTTTAGATACACTATGTCTTAAAAAACAGTTAATGTACTCTAACTGAAAAATACTTTATCACTAAAATATGCCAATCATCATCTGAGCCTTCAGCAACTTGTAATCTTTTTCCTGGTGGAGGGTCTTGCCTCAATGTTGATGGTCACTACTGGCCACTCAATGTTGATGGCCACCACTTGGTTGCTCAAGGTTGAGGTACTTATGGTAATTTCTTTCTTTTTTTTTGAGATGAAGTCTCACTGTGTCGCCCAGGCTGAAGTGCAGTGGCATGATATTGGCTCACTGCAAGCCCTGCCTCTTGGGTTCACACCATTCTCCTGCCTTAGCCTCCCGAGTAGCTGGGACTACAGGTGCCCGCCACCATGCCTGGCTAATTTTTTTGTATTTTTAGTAGAGACTGGGTTTCACCATGTTAGCCAGGATGATCTCAATCTCCTGACCTCATGATCCGCCCGCTTCGGCCTCCCAAAGTGCTGGGATTACAGGTGTGAGCCACCACGCCTGGCTAGCTATGGTAATTTCTTAAAATAAGACAATGATGAAGCTTACCACAATGATTGTCTCTTCCTTTCACACAAGATTTCTCTGTGGCATGCAATGCTGTTTGATGGCATTTTATGCACAGTACGAATTATCTTAAAATTGAACTGAGTAAGGCCAGGCACAGTGGTGCTTGCCTGTAATCCCAGCATTTTGGGAGGCCGAGGCGGGTGGATCACCTGAGGTCAGGAGTTAGTGACCAGCCTGAATAACAAGGTGAAAGCCCATCTCTACTTTAAAAAAACAAAAAACAAAAAACAACAAAAAAAGCTGGATGTGGTGGTGCATGCCTGTAATCTGAGCTATTTGTGAGGCTGAGACAGGAGAATTGCTTGTACCTGGGAGGAAGAGGTTGCAGTGAGCCAAGATTGCGCCATTGCACTCCAGCTTGGGCAACAAGAGCGAAACTCCATCTCAAAAACAAACAAAAAATTGAACTCAATACTCTCAAACCTGCTTCCATCTCAAGAAGCCACTTTCTTTTTTTAATAAATAAGATGCAACTTCTCATTTGTTCAAGTTTCTCATGAGATTGTAGTTCAGTCACATCTTCAGTCTCCACTTCTAGTTCTCTTGACATTTCTACCACATCTTTAGTTACTTCCTCCACTGAAGTCTTGAACCCCTCAAAGTCATCCATGAGGGTTGGAATTAACTTATTTCAAACCCTTGCTAATGTTGATATTTTGACCTTCTTTCATGAATATTCTTAATGTCATCTAGAATAGTCAATCCTTTCCATATTTTCAGTTTATTTTGCCCAGATTCATCAGAGGATGACATCACTATCTATGGCAGTTACAGTGTTAGAAAACATATTTCTTAAATAGAAAGACTTGAAAGTCAAAATTACTCCCTGATCCATTGTCTGCAGAATAGATGTGTTAGCAGGCATGAAGACAACATTACATTCCTTTACATCTCCATCATAACTCTTGAAAGACCAGGTGCATTGTCAATAAGCAGTAATATTTTGAAAAGAATCATTTTTTTTCTGAGTAGGTCTCAACAGTGGGCTTAAAATATTCAGTAAACAATGCTATAAACAGACATGCTATAATACAGGCTTTGTTGTGCCATTTACAGAGCACAGGTAGGGTAGCCTTCGACTAATTCTTAAGAGCACTACGATTCTTGGAATAGTAAACGAGCATTGTCTTCAACTTAAAGTCACCAGCTGCATTAGCCCCTAACAAGAGAGCCAGCTTGTCCTTTGAAGTCAGGCATTGACTTCTCCCCTCTAGCTATGAAAATGCTAAATGGCCTCATCTTCTAACAGAAGGCTGTTTTGTCTACATCGAAAATCTGTTCCTTAGTGTAGCCACCTTCATCAGTGATCTTAGCTAGATCTTCTGGGTAACTTGCTGCAGCTTTTACATCAGTACTTGCTGCTTCACCTTGCACATTAATGTAATGGAAACAGCTTGTTTCCTTAAACCTCATGAATTAGCCTCTGCTAAGGTCCAACTTTCCTTTTGCAGCTTTCTCACTTCTCTCAGCATCAGTAGAATTGAAGAAATCTAGTGCCTCGCTCTGGACTAGGCTCTGGCTTAAGAGAATGTTATGGCTGGTTTGATCTTCCATCCAGACCATTAAAACTTTCTCCTTATCAGCAATAAGGCTGTTTCAGTTTCTTATCATTCATGTGTCCACTGGAGTAGCGATTTTAATTTCCTTCAAGAACTTCTCCTTTGAATTCACAACTAGGCACAAGACGCCTAGATTTCAGCCTATCTCAGATTTCAACATACCTTCCTCACTAAACTTAAACATAGCTAGCTTTTGATTTAAAGTATGATTTAGTATGCAACTCTTCCTATCACGTGAACACATAGAAGCTATTGTAGGTCTATTAATTGGCCTAATTCCAATATTGTTGTGTTTTAGGGGATAGGGACGCCTGAGAAAAGGGAGACAGACAGGGGAATAGTGGGTCAGTGGAAGAGTCAGAACCACATTTACTAAGTCAGTCCACTATCTTTTATGGGCATAGTACATAGCACCCCAAAACAATTATAGTAGTAATCACTGATCACAGATCACCATTACAAATAGAATAATAGTAAAAAGGTTTGAAATATTGTGAGAATTATCAAAGCGTGACACAGAGACATGAAATGAGGACATGCTGTTGGGAAAATGGTGTCAACAGACTTGCTTGATGCAGGGTTCCCACTAAACTTCAATTTGTAAAAAATGCAGTATTTTCAAAGCACAGTAAAATGAAGTGCAAGAAAGTAAGGTATGCCTATATTACCTTTTCATCTGGGGACTTGCCAATGAACCAGGAGAGAGAGAGAAAAAAGGACTATTTTGTTTTCCTTTAGATATATATTTTTTAATTCTAGCATCCCCACATCAATGTCTCCACTACTTCTTCCTTCCTCAAATTGTCTTCTAAAGAGTAATTTTTTTTTTTTACTTTTTCTGGAAATACTTGGGTCAGCAACATTTTCTCAGAGTAACCGTCGACAGAATGGAGAATGATGCTCTTGCCAAAGATTTGTTTCTAAGGATGCCTTTCAAACATTTCTTTCTTTTTTGAAAAATGGTGCTCCCTGGTTGGTGGTTCTCAAATGCCACTCTTTCAACCCTTTTCCTGATGAGTGGCTGTAAAGAGCAGAACTGACTAATTCTGGTGTTTTAAATAAACATCTCTAAACATAGTTTCTCTGGTCATTCTCTCATTTCATAAATAGTTATTTTCCAAAGGAACAAGTGTAAATGTTATATATATATGTGTGTGTGTGTGTGTGTGTGTGTCTGTGTGTGTGTGTTTTCTATAAAGGCTAGATATGCAATAAAAGAGAGTAGGTGGGATAGTCGATTGTATTGGAAACAGAGACACTTAAGAAAACCTAGTTATATTTGACTTGCTGCCTCGTTTTTCCATATACACAAGCCCAAATAGTCTAAGAGTCTGCAATCACTAGATGTAGTTAGTGGCCTCATACCTTCATCTTTACAGTCTTGCACTGCCTCTTCGGAAGCGGGGCCAGGCACCGTGACAGTGTTGACACCATCTATAAAGCAGAAAAAGAAACACTGCCTCAGAGCTCATCCTTCCAGAAGTCAGGCTGTGGCTTTCCTGCCCTGCACCTCCCTCCACTCTCCACCAGAGAAAGCATGAGCCTGCAGCACGCTTGAATACACTGAATGCTCTTTGAAGGGGCTAGTGGTTTGGGAATCTCTTTTATAGTTAGTGAAACAGGAACCTTCAGTTAAGTCAGAGACGGGCTACAATCTATTTTTTGGTGAAAAATGCTACTTGTTGCTAGTAGTATCCTTTGGCATTTTGTTTCTTCCTCATTCCTCAAAGGATGGTATATTATTTTTCTTGGTAACAGATTGTGAAAGAAAGTATATCCTTGCAAGTTCTTACAAAGTGCTTTTGTGTGTGTGTTTGTAAAGTTTGTTTTTTTCTTAGCACAGCACTACTGCTCCGTTATGCCAGGCTGTCAAACTGCAGGGAGAGCTCTGATGGCTGTCAGCACAGAGGCCGGGAAGAAGGGGAGCATTTGGCACAGGGCACCAGCAGCCACCAGGAACTTTCATGTCACCCGAGAACAGAAGGGGAAAATGGGGACTAAGGACGTGGAACTTTCTGTTCCTCTCACAGCACCAATTAACTGCATTAGAGTAGACCTCTCTTCTCAGTGTCATCAGCCCCTAGTGACTCTAGTCATGTTTGGCCTCCAAGATAAGAGCTAACTAGTCTACTCTCTCCCATTCAAACAGTAAATCTAGACAAGCAGGATTGCTAAAATCATTTGCAATGTTTAATACCTGATAACTGGAAAAGGAATATACATATATATATACACACACACACACACACACACACACACGTTTTGGACAAAAGATGGGCTAGAAAAGATGTGATCTGTGATTTGATTCCAAATGTGTGTTAGTTTTTATGCATACATGAGTTATCTTTAGTTCCATAACCCTGTTACTATAGAAAAAAGTATTTATAGAGTGTGCATGTGTATATATATATACACACACACTATATATATAGTTTATATGTACAAATATATATAAACTATAGAGTATATGTAGTATACATATACATATAGAGTGTATATATAGTTTTTCATGTAGTAGCAGGGAATATGTACAGTTATACAGTTATATATAATAGTTATATATAGTTATATACATATAGTATATATAGTTTACATGTATAAATATACTATATATAAACTATAGGGTATATGTAGTATACATATACATATATAGTGTGTATATAGTTTTTCATGTAGTAGCAGAAAATATATATAATTATATACTTATATATAATAGTGATATATACTTATATACATAGTTATGTATATATATTCCCTGATAGTACATGAAAAACTATATATATATATACACACACACACACATTACATATGTGTATATATACTACATGGACTCTATAGTTTTATATAGTATATTTATACATATATGGTATATTTATACATATAAACTCTATATATAGTACATATGCACACACACATATATTCACAGTTTTTTATGTAGTAGCAGAGTCAGGGAACTAAAGATAACTCATATATGCATGAAAACTAACACACATTTGGAAGCAAATCACAAATCACTTATTTTCTAGCCTATCTTTTGTCCATGGTGCATGTACTATTACTTTCAGGTCAGGTGTCCTTTGGAACATAATTCTCTGTCACTATCTCATCATTTAGATCTCATTTTAACTATCACTTCCTCAGAGAGTCCATCCCAAACCCAGGCACTGGAAAGTTGCCTTCTGGGCATTCCTTCTATGTTTCCTTATTTCTCAGCAAGGCATTTATCACTATTGATGTTTTTATCATTTTTATTTGTTTATTGTTTGGAACCCCCACCAGAATATAAATTTCAAAGAAACAGGGATGTTGTTTTTACTGATTGTTTGTTTATTCAGTGCCTGGAATGGTGCCTATGACACAATGAACCCTTGATATGTATTTGTTAAATTTTTTGGAAGAATATTATCTACAACTTTGATCTGATTTGATCATGACAACAGTCAAAACTGCTGGATTGCACTGTTTTAAGATTGTGTTTTTTCATGACGTGTAAGAGGCCTGCAGAGCTATATAATCAAAACTGAAGCTGGAAATTATATTGAATGAAAATAAGATACTTTTATTTTGGAAAAATACTAGCAGGTCAAAAGAGCTTTAATGACCTATAACCACATCTTCGATTTATCTGAGCTCTGATTAGGGAGGATATGAAAAGAGCAGTGTGAACGTAACAATGTATGTTGACGCTGGCCAGGATTATAGGTGGACTCTGCCATTGGCCTCTGTGCCAGCCGGCAAGCTCACTTGGAAGAGCAAGGTGAGTCACTCGGTGATGCATTTAGGACTCCTCTTCACATTGAGAAGTGCCCCTATTGTGGTGACAACGCTATCAGATTCAAGGGCTGGAGAAAAAGGCTGACATTCTGCCACTCCCTTCTCACAGGCAAAAGGATCTCAAATCTACAAACTGCTTATTCTCAACTGGTTAAAGGGAAAAGGATGAATAAATCAAACACAGGCAAATGTGAGTGCATGCATACACGTGTGTGTGTGCATGTGCATGTGTGTGTGTGCATGTATGTACAGGGATGGAAAACAATCTTTGTCAATAAGGACAGTTCGGGGCTGGGTGTGGTGACTCACGCCTATAATCCCAGCACTTTGGGAGGCTTAGGCGGGCAGATCACTTGAGGTCAGAAATTTGAGACCAGCCTGGCCAACATGGTGAAACCCTGTCTCTACTAAAAATAAAAAAATTATCCGGGCATGGTGGTGGGTGCCTGTAGTCCCAGTTACTTGGGAGGCTGAGGCACAAAAATCGCTTGAACACAGGAGGTGGAGGTTGTAGTTAGCCGAGATTGCACCACTGCATTCCAGCCTGGGTGACACAGCAAGACTCCGTCTCAAAAAAAAAACTGTGTGGGACAGAGTAGTGAGTGAATAAAACCTGTGTAAGCTCCACAGTCACAGAATGGCCTCAGCTGTTGGCAGTTAGTCGACTAATACTTGTCAGCCCCAAACAATAAAAACAGTGACAGCTTTTCACTCATCTGCTATGGAGCGCAATGTGTGGGTTGGGGGTGGGGGAGGGTTGGATAACAACAGTTTTCTGCATCAGAAATTCATTTTATTGCAAGGACTATGTTGCAGCAAAGGATGCCGGCCAACCCAGGTGCAGGTACACAAAGTCCTTGCTGCTTTGCTTCAGTGCTTTCTCTGATTGGCCTTCTTCAATTCGTCTTCCAGGTTAATAATAAAAGCTTCCAGACCCCTAGCAATATCTCCAAGGTTAATGCAAGAATTTTACAGTGAAAAACTTATCACACTACCTGGTTTAATTCCAAGAGTTCAGCATATGGCCTAGGATGTGCTTGGCAAACGGTAGGGCTCACTGTTTCAAAAGTGGCCCTTCATGGGCCTCATTACAATTGGGAGAATAACTGGGAAACTAAAGGGCACGGGGATTTTTATTTTTATTTTTTTGTTGGTTATGTTGGTAAGTGAATGATTGTGCCTATCATTCTTTTAAAGGAGAGCATGGCTGAGTATAAAAATGGATAGGAAGAGATAATAAATCACAGGTGACTTCAATCCCTTTTGAGTCTTAAGTGCTATTTTATTTAAAAATGTTCAATTTATAATCTACAGTGTGGAATCTATAAACTTTCAATGGACACATCTGTCCTTTAGTGAACAGAGGGGATGTCAGGAAGGGTTTAGATCTTACTTAGAGCTCTGTGTGTGCGGTAGTCAGGCCCATCGCACCATCTCCTACAATATGCAGAGAAATAACCTGAAGCATAGCTCTTCAAAATTTAATGCAATACACTAAAGAACATTCTACTCGCTGTACAGGGCAAGCCTCTTCTTCATTTCCTTTAATCAGTTTTTATTTCATTTTTTCCCTCAAGCTAAATGTACAAATTTGAGCTTACCCTGACTCAGCCAAGCTCTGGCTTGGCACTTCCAACTTCCGCCCGGCCCTCTTAGAATTTTACCAGGCAAACTGTTATAGGGCAGAAAATGGAATTGGTGAAGGATGTGTGAAAATGTACCACTCTGTTTGAAAGCACAGTCAACTTATAGTTATCGGAGATGGTGGCTTCCTGAGGGAGACCTGAATGAACACTGGAATTCATCTGGTGAAAGCTATAAGCATTTTCAGATAATAATATTGAGTGAAGTTATTGTTCACCTCTGCGGATAAGGCCTAGGCAGCCTCTCAAAAGAAATCCGAGCCTACCTGCATCTTGGCTCTGTCCTTCCATTTCTTCCACACTTTGCTTTTCCTCTGGACCATTCTCATCTTTCAAGAAAACCACAGAGGAAAAAAAAAAAATGCATCAGGCCAACTTGTGAAATATCTCTTTATGGCTAATATGCAGCACTGAAATTAATTGTAAGCAATGTAGCATGACTGCCCATAAAGCCAGGCAGAGAGATGAATCAGAGGCATGAAACAGAAAAATTACCTACATAAATAGGTGCATTTATACTCATCCCTTCTCACATGATTTGCTAGATGAAATGTTTAACTGCGGTAAACAAAATTCACTCAGTGGTCCTGGTAACAAGTCTCTCCTTGCTTGGCATTTCCCAAAATATAATACAAACTTCAACTCCAGTCCACCTTTCTCCCTTGACTTAAGTAACACGCACTGTGTAAGGAAGGTTGGCTAAGTTTCTTGCCCTTTACTTCTCTGTGTGATATATGCTGCAAAAAAGGGTCAATTTTCACTTAACTTGCATATGGCAGTCTAACATACCTATGCTATAAAATATTTTGTCTTGAACAGATTATGTTGGTTGAATTTGTGCTATCATATATAATTATATGAAAGATAACTGGTCAGGTGCAATGAAGGCTGTATATTAGCAACTTTCTAAAACTTATCTGTGGAAATAATAAACTTTTTGAAGGTTAAGTAGTTAAGTAGAGGCATGATTTTATAAGTCATTGCCGGGAGGGTCTTTTGGTTTGGAAAATGAAGCAAATAAAAATGATGAATTTATACAAAGACGTAAGAACAAAGTATAAAACATATAGTGAAGTACAGAAAAGAGAAGCAGAAGTTACCAACCTATATTCACGTGGGTTAAAAATGGCTACAAATGCTTTGTCTCTGAAGGAGTGGAGCCCATTCCTTCTCTTTAAGTCCTGACTGGCTGTGAAACTTCTTTAGACAAATATGATGGAACATGATGGAAGTGATATTCTGGGACCTCCAAGCTACCCTTCAAGAACTGGCAATCTCTACTTTCTACCCCTGGGAAGCCAGCCTCCATGCTGTAAAGAAGCTGAGGCTAGCCTGCCAAATAGAGGGCGACACACGGAGAGAGAGAGAAAAGATGTGTGGGGAGCATGAAGGGCCAGACCTGTGAGCCAAGCCTTCTTGAACCTTTCCACCCAGCCAGCTGCCAACCAAATGCAGCTGAGCAGTGACCTCAGCCAGTGTCACAAGGAGCAGAAGAGACATCCAGCTGAGTCCTTTAAAAATTCCTGACCCACGAGCAGGCCTGAATCACTTAACGTTGTTTTGCTTGACTGCTTTGACCCGCCATCTTCTCCTCCTATCAACTCTTAATTCCGAGGCAAGAGAATCCTCCCAAGAGGAGGCCACTAGTAGCAGAGCTGAAGCAAGAGCCTCAGAAGCAGTGGGGAAGCATTTCACCTGCAGCTCTGGAAAACGACCTATTGAAGAAAGTTTCAGATGGGGAAACATGTAGATTTGACCTAAATGGGGGAAAAAAAAAGTTTATAATAGAAGGATAAAAAAAGAAAAAAGAGTTATACTCTGTGTTTGGCGAAGAATGCAGTCAATAAATATATGTACAGGATCCCCTGTGTTGGCTTAGCCCTGTGTCGTTTGTGATGGTGAACATAATATAACTACTTTTTGTTTTCTTTTGTTTTTTTATAGACACAGAGTCCTGCTGTGTTGTCCAGCCTGGAGTGCAGTGGCATGTTCACAGCTCACTGCAACCTTTAACTCTTGGACTCAAGCGATCCTCCCACCTCAGCCTCCTGAGCAGCTGGGTCTACAAGGCACATGCCACCAAGCCTGACTAATTTTTTATTTTTTTGGAGAGACGGGGTTTTGCTTTGTTGCCTAGGCTGGTCTTGAACTCCTGCCCTAAAGCAATCCTCCCACATCAGCCTCCCAAAGTGCTGGGATTACAGGCATAAGACACCACACCTGGCCTGAATATAATACGAGAACCTGGGGTAGCTCTGTATGCCACTTAAATTCAGTGTCCTAAATGGCATATTTACAAGTACCACATGATTATCTGACATTTTCCCTGTTCTGGTTCTCCATGAAGGAAACAGCATTGGCCTTTGCTCTAGGGAGGAAATAGTCACTTCTGCTGTTCTGCTGTCTTAACAAGGCCAAGTTGGTGCAGGAGCATGTGCCAAAAACTTAGCCAATATCTGTCCCTTTCCTCCCACCAAATGGTTTCAGAGTCAAGCAGGAAAGATCTGCCAGCTTCTCTGTCTCCCTCAACAGACAGGCCTTTTAACACACTTCACAATAGCCCTGACGTTTGCAGGTCACAGGTTTCCTTTAAAATTAGTCTGGTTACCACATCTTCTACAGAGTAGAGGTAGGGAGATTTCTTATGAAGAGAAGAAGATAAGAAGGGAAAGAAAAACAGAAATTAAATTACAGAAATGTGAGGAATTGGTTCCAATAGTTGTAAATGCATAAAAAGGAAATTCATGGTCAGACCCCGAAATCCAGCTTTCTGATAGTAACAACCAGTCTGGCAGTTTACCTAGTCTACTGCTTCTGGGTTTTTATCCTTAGTTCCCTTGTGTGCCACCCCCCTCGCTAGAACAGACATCTGAGTGGCATGCTTTTGTTTTCTACTTTGAGTCTCAGAGGCACAGTTTTCTATTTGCAGTATTTCTGCCCTTGGGAAGCAAACTCAAGAAACACTTGGCACGTTTATCACAGAGCGAATGCTTTCTAGAAGAATGCTGGATTTGCCATTCCAGTAGCATGCCCTTAGATAAAAAGGTCCAGTTATATTGCTTTCATCAATTTCCAAGACAGTGCATCCTCAAATCCAGCAGGGGGAACCAATGTAGAAGGCTTATTTTCCAAGCCCAGCGTACGCGTTCTTGGGCAATTAGATTAACATTCATTTCATTCTTTTAGAAGGACATTTTGGCTGGCTTAGAACTTTCCATCCATTTTAAATGCTGCAAATGGGTGAGTTCTTAGTGAAATAGGGGGCTTCCACTGGTAGAAAAAGCAAGGCACATTAACACAGTTACCCGTAAGTCTTTGATAAGGACAGGCTTTCTTTTTATCAGCCTTGTTTGTCTAGCTATCATCACAGGAAGCACATAAACAATAAAAAGTTAAGCAGAGGGATGTGTAAACTTGAGGTTTTTAGAAGGGATTTTAGAAGGGATTTTAAAAGGTTTACGATAAAGGTGAAGAAATACAGGGAAGTGCGAGGCTATTTTGTTAGCTTAAATAATGTCACATAGAAGCTAAATGTTCTTAGTTAATATTCCTTTAAGATCACATATTTACTTCAGATGATAAATTTCCATAGCATTCATGTTGAGTGTAATATAACACTTTACTTTCCCATGCTGAAAAAGCACAGAAACCTGTGAGAATTCTACTGGTTGTGTCCTTCTGATTTCTCCTGTATTAGTACTCTGCCTCCTACTCTTTCAACTAATAATTATCGAGTGTGTACTGTTTGCAAGAATGTTTCAGAAATTTTATAGAAATAAGAGGCTCCTGCTGCAACATGACTATGATAAGCAAGCTGTCCATGTTTAATTCTACATGGGAGAGTTTTGCAAGGGCAAAATCTCAACCACATGATCACGGATTGCTATCCTGATATTTGTAGTTCCTTTTGTGAACTCTACATGGTGATAGGAAGATAAAGGAGACATAAGTCTGAACAAATCCGTCCCTATATGGGGGAAACAATCAGATGTGTACTTCCTGCTGGTATACTGTTGTCTTTTCTTCTAAAGGTCTATAGTTTTCTGGGCACAGACAGAGACATATATCAGTGTCCTTCCATTGTGAGCAAAAAATATTTCCATGCCATTGATGTTAGACTTGACCATGGGACTTAATTTAGCTAATGAAATGCTAGTGGAGAGAATGTGAGCAAAGGATTTACATGCGCTGCATAAAAGGATTTGTTTCTTGTGTTCCTGACATTTGCCATGACAAGAAGATGCCCCTGTAGCTCCTGGCTTAAGGAGGATGAGAGATACATGGAGCAAGTTTGAACCCAAGTCACTGTCTGGAACTGAACCCAAGCAACTCACAGCTTGCAGTAGAACCACCCCACTGAGCCCAGCCTACATCAGCTGGACCACAGTTATATTATAGACCTGTGAGCATGAGAATAAAAATTTTTGTGGTAGGGGATGCATTTTGGGGTGACTTATTGCACAGCATTATTATGGCAATAACTGATTAATACAGATGATATATTTATTTTTCTCAGCTCAGGAAGGCTTTAAGTTAACTTTAAAAAAAATTAGCTGTCTCTTATAAAAAAAATCCAGTCTTTAATTTTGTATTTCCCCATCTATATTTTCAACTCATACATTTCAAAATTCTCTAGAAGGTACATATTTGAAAAGTAAAATTAGCTGACATAACAGAGGAATGCTCTTAAAGGGTCTGCACTGCCATCAATATAATGATGTTTATGTTTTATTTAACTATAGAGCTATGTGAGCAACAGAATAATATTAGTTAATACCAGCTAACAGTTACTGAATATTGCATATGGTCCACTCAGTGTCTAAATGCTTTGCAAAAGTTATCAAGCTTCATTCTCATAACAACTGCATGAGGCAGGTATTATTATCTGCATTTCATGGATGAGACAACTGAGACACAGGGGTGTTAAGATTCCACAGCTAGCAATTGATGGCAGCAGGGGACAGTTTCAACCCAGTCTTAGCTGATGGCGGGGCCTACTACTGCCTACTTAGAAATGTAAGTATTTGTTGTCTGGGTAAGATACATAAATTGTGAATCAGCAAAAATGTGGGAAATGATAATCTCATCTGGATTAATTCAATTACCATTGAACACAACAGACATTGAGAATCAACCCCTCTGGCTCTCATATCAGGTGAGTGCAGTGCTACAACTCTAAACTTTTGTGTTTAATGCTAAAGGCATTTTTATTCTGAAATAATTTTAAGCAACAGAAAGTTGCAAGAACGGGACAAGAACTCTTTTTTTCCTGGACCATTTGAGAGTAAGTTGCAGACATAATCACCTCCTAATCATGCCCATCAGCCTTGAATACTTTAGTATATATTTTCTACAAACAAGGACATTCTTTTTCATAACCACAATACAACCATCAAGATCAGAAGATTAACATAGATGACATTCCTGCTATCTCAGCTACAGATCACATTTGAGTTTTTCCAATTTTCAAGAATATCCTAATAGCAATCTAGGATCATACAGCATTCAGTTGTTGTGTCTCTTTAGTTCACAGTGGTCTGGGACAGAGAAGCCCTTCTGATCCTGTCCAAACTCTGTGCCCCCTCACCACCATCTTCCCTCCAATGCAAACCTACTTTAAACCTACTTTTCTCAGTCCTGCTTAATGACTTTAAGAAGAAATGAAAGAAGGAAGGAAAGGAGAGAGGGAAGGTTAGTTCCAAACCTTTACAAATTTTGTTCAGGAGATGTCATTAGCTGATTGATCTATTTTAATAGCTTACTCTTAGAAAAGTTTCTGCATTGGCTGCCTCATTATTTTAATGAAAAGCCTCATGTGCATCTTTTAGTGCAGATAAAAAGGTGTGCAGCGAACAGTCTCCACCTAGCAGGAGTCATAGCTGCTGCTTCCTATAGGTGTCTCCTTTGCACCTTTACATGCTCACACATCTCACACACATAACCATGAACGTCGCAACCATCCTATTCGACTTTATCTCCATTTTTGAAGATGAAGAAATCAAGCTTGTGGGAGATCAAAGTCACTTCCTTGAAGTCACACAGTTTGTGGCAGAGCTGAGACTTAAACACGGGTCCAGATCATGCCAAATCCTGGAGTCTTTCTTGCCCTGCAGAATCCTAAGACCTCTGCTCACCTGCAAGAGCTAAGCTGTAAGCCCTCTGCAGAGAGATGTCCCTTTTTTGTGGTGTCCTGGCACTCAGCACAGTGCCTTATCTGTTAAGGGCTCCATAAACACATGTCAAGGGATTAAGAGAGAAATTTCATTTTCCCCCAAAGCGTGATTATTTTTTTCCTTGAATCATATTTCAGTTCTCTATGTAGATGAGGTGTGGTATCTATCTCAGCTTCTGCTTGAATTTCATTAAATTATGGATTCGTTTAAACATTTCATGTGTCTTTGATCTTAACTAATGGTTCCCCAAAATCAAATTGTGAAGTGTGGGGAGCACAAGTATTAATAGTTAGGATCCCTCTGTTTTCGCCAGTGCCAGCTGGGGCCATCCTCCATCCCCTTTCTCCGGGGTAGTGGCAATGACTTCCTGATATGTTTTGCTGCTGCAGTTCTTTTCTTAACACCTCTTCTCAGCCTAGAAGCTGGTTTGTTTTAAAGTGTGAGGCAGCTGATACCACTCCCCTGCTTGAATGCTCTCATGGCAGCAATATCCTGCATGGTGGAGACCCTCGTTGTTTCTCTGCATATATTCATTCTCTCCTAGTATCCTGCTGGTTCAGTTGCTGCAGCCATGCTGGCCTCTGTGCTGTTCCTCCAGCATACTGGGGTCTCTTCTCCCCAGGCCTTTGCATTGCCTGACCCCTCCACCTGGAGTGCTTTCTTTCTAGCCCCTTCAAGTTACTGCTTAACTGTCCCCTTTCAATGAGATCTGTGCTGAACTTTCCATTTAAAATTGCATCACCTCCCCACCCTCACACACTCCATCCTTCTCATCCCGATCAACTTTTTCTCTTTGGTTCTTCAGTTGTCCATCATCTTCTAATATATCGTATCCTCTAATTTAGGTAGGTATCATGTTCACTGTTTATGTGTTCCCGCCCCTCCTTGAATGTAAGCTCCACCGAGGCAAGGATCTTTGTCTGCTTTGTTAAACGATGTTTCCTAAGTACCTGGTAGGGGTTCAATAACTATTCTCCAGTTAATGAAATACGCTTTTGCCACCTGGACTTGCCTGGATAGTTCACAAATGAATCAGGAAAAAAAGAGGTAAATTATCTTCTATTCCAGGATCTTTCAGTTACTTATGAAGCATGAGGTTCCACATGTCATTTAGAACAGAATTTTTCAAGGATGGTGGCCCCGACATAAGATCTCAGGACCTTGTGATAATACACCCATTGCCCCTTGTCTCCTTACTAGAGCAATTAGCTAAGAGAGGGAATCGCCTCCCCAGGCAGGGGCAGATTTTGTATGGAACTCGTTTCAATATAGTTCTCTAGACTAATGACTTACAGTCTTCCGGGAAGGTGGTGCAGCATGTGTAGGCAGTTTGGAGAAATGCTGGGTGGTAGTGCTCTCCTGGCTGCCAGTTCTACCCAAAATAAACTCAAATAGTGCTGCATCCATGCCCCATTAACAGATGGGGTGCAAGACTCACGGGTCCCTCTTCGAACATTAGGACAGACAAGACAATCGTGTCAGCCCTATCTCTATCAGTGTGTCTCAAAACAGTATTGTCCATGTAGAAGGAAGAGGAAAAATGGAACCTGTAATTTTTTAAGCCTGTGTGCCTGTTAATGGGGACTTCAGTTTAACAAGACGTGTTCAAAGAGAGGAAATGCATGAGACTGTAGGTGCCACTGGGCCTTCCATATGTTTTATGTAATGGTAAGCAGAGAGACAAGTGCACAATAAGGAGCTCAACAAATACCTGTGGAAGGATTGAATTTTGTAGCATTTCAACGTTGAAGGTATGACCCAGGCGTACCAAAACTTGCCATGGCATATCTTGGTATAAAAATAGCACAAAGCAATGCACCAGAGAGCTATTTTCAATGCCACACATAGCCTCTTAATAGATAATATATGGTTCTCCCATATGGCATGTTAATACAAATACTTCTAACTCTGATACCGTTAGTTTTTAATCCAAGGCTTTCCAAGTACTTTGTAAACACTATTCATGAATGCGGGCTTCCCTGGGGAAGTTGCAGCACCTTGCAGAGATACAAAGCATCCTGTACACAATCAATGACTATTAAGGAATGACAATAATAAGAAATATATACATGTGGCTGTTTTTTAAAAGTAACTTACAAATGAGAATTAAGTAACTTTCCCAAAGTCTTCCAATGACTTCATGGTACAACTGAAGTTAGAAATCAACTTATACTGACACAGTTATTCTACTGGTTGATTTATGCTCGCAAATTGATGATAAATTATACCAGTTCTCAGATATGCACATAACCTGGTGTCCACTCTATAACTGGGAAAATCATGGCCAAAATGAGGTTAGCATAACAGTATTACAATGGGATTTCCTTGTTCTCTCCCTTTCTCACTCTCTCTGATAAAACAGCAACTACATTTTTTTTTCATTAAGCCTTAAGGTTAAATTTTCTTCTAAAAATTACATTTCTCTGTATTGTCATTTACATTCCTGAATCTACATAACCAGTGTGCCTACACATTTGTTTAAAACAGGCACACACTGTGCTCTGTGCAGATGTTAAATACAGAACTGGCAAGATGAAACATTTTTTTTTTCTTTGCTTTTTTTTTTGCTGAAGAATGGAAAGTATATAAAGATGTTCTTTAAATAGAAGAATCATCCCATGAATAAATTCAAAAGCTGTTATATAGCTTTGTCATCAATTAATGTTTGTTGAGTACCTACAATGTTCAAGATGCTAGAGAGAGAATAAATTAGGCTATTCAGAAGACAAAAGCCGTTCCCTTTAGGAGTTGACAGAAGGGAGAGGAATGGAAAGGTTTCATGCGATGTATCTGCCTGCACAAAGTGAAACTGAGGCTAGAGATGATTACCCAGAGAAAAATAAAAAAATGTTGTTTCATATATGTAGGTATGAATGAATGTTGGGTATTTTTGCTGGATGAAAGGGGTAAGTGCTTCAATTCTCCACTTGGCATTGCCCAAATGGCTCTTTGGGAAGTCACTGACTGAAGATGTACATGTGTGAGTTCCAGGGTCTGTCTAGGGCAACTCCCAAAGGGAAAGTCTCCTGCTCTCTGGACCTAATTTATTTTCTCTCCAAGGTCTAATTCAATACACATATATCTGAGGTTGTGCGCAGCCCCATATTATCATGGGAAGCAAAAACCAATTCTGTGTTTCTACCACTTTCTTCCTTTAAAATACTTGTTCCTTCCATATTGAGACATGCTCTTTTAAGTAGTAGGAATCAAACTTTCAAGATGCTGATTTGGAATTTTGAAGTTCAGGACGAAAGAAATATATGGGTCTCCCAAGATTTTGTATAAACTTTTTCCAAAAATGTGCTCTTGCCCTCAATATGATCCCATAGATGATAAAACTCAACAACCACCCCACAGCTGACTGACAAGTATAAAAACAAGAGGGCTGTCTATGTGTATTTTACCTCTCTTTAAACATTACAGATTTCCAGTAATAGCTTTGTTTAGCCAAATGTTTTGCTAATAGCTATTTGACATTGTACCAACCAGAATAAATTTCAACATATTCTCTTTACTTCATATGAAATTAACTTGCAAGTAGAGAAACCACACACCTTCAGGCAGATAGACCAAATGTTTTGTTTGTGTGGAATTTTAGGCACAGGAAGCTGTTGTCTAAGATCTCCTGCTTTCCTTCTAAAGGAGTAACTTTGAAATTACTTTATCTGGAGTACTGGTCCTCAAACTTCACTGTGCAGTAGAGGCCCTTGGAGGGCTTGTTAAAACACAAATAGCTGGGTCTGGTTCAGTGGAGAGGGACAGGGCCTGAGCACTGCAATTCCAATCAATTCCCGGGTGATCCTGCTGCTATGAGTGCGGCCCCACTCTTTGAGAATGATTGTTGATACGGTTTGGCTGTGCCTCCACCTAAATCTCAACTTGAATTGTATCTCCCAGAATTCCCATGTGTTGTGGAAGGGACCCAGGGAGGTAATTGAATCATGGGGGCTGGTCTTTCTTGTGCTATTTTCATGATAGTGAGTAAGTCTCATGAGATCTGATGGGTTTATCAGGGGTTTCTGCTTTTGCTTCTTCCTCGTTTTCTCCTGCCACCACCATGTAGGAAGTCCTTCACCTCCCGCCATGAATCTGAGGCCTCCCCAGCCATGTGAAACTGTAAGTCCAATTAAACCTTTTTTTTGTTCCCAGTTTCGGGTATGTCTTTATTAGCAGCATGAAAACAGACTAACACAATTGGTCTAGGCTCCAGAATATTAACAGGTAAAAGTAGAAAGTATGCTGCGATTTATTTTTGTTAATTACATGTGGCTATGAACAGCCCACTTTATTATTATATTGTTCATTGTCCAAATTCTGAATCTCTGTAGCCATGAGATGAATAATCCCTTACGGCTATACTAATATTTGTAAGACAAAAATAGACCTTTCATAAAATCAATGTATAGAATTTACATTTTCACTAGCATTTCACTAAAGATGATAATTTAATCACCTTATCTTAAAAGAGATTCATCATTGAGCAAAACTTGGGGGAAGCTTCCTCTGTTCTGGACATTGTATCAGGTGCTGCGGACACAGGAATGAACAAGTTGGGGGCCCCACCGGCTCCAGGAGGATGCTGGGGAGACAGATGAGTGAACACAAGCCCCAGCTAGGTACAGCTAACATTGTGCTGGAAGTAGCAGGGAAGGCAGCAGGTGCTCTGAAGTTAAGCACCTAATTCCAGTCCTGGGGGCGGTCAGTGAAATTTGCTCAGGGTAGGCACTGCCCCAGCTGAGACTTTTGTCACTGAGCATTTTTTGAGCTCTCAGTCTCTCCCAGACTCTGTCCTTTAAAGCTGAACTGCCCACTGTGATAGCCACTAGCCACACATGGCTATGGGCACTCCATGGACCATGAGGCAAGTCCAAATTGAGATGTGCTTAAAATGTTACATATATGTCAGATTTTGAATATAGTGTGAAAAAATGTAAAATATCTAAGGAACAATTTTCATATTGGTTGTATGTTGAAATGATACTACTTTTGATCTATTGGGTTAAGTAAAATGTAGCGTTAAAATTAATATCACTTTTTAAACGTGGCTTCTGAAAAATGTAAAACAACACAAGCATTTGTAACTCATGGTATATTTCTGTTGAACAGTGCTGCTCTAGCGATAACTAGTGGGGAAAAGGGCTGTGGGGCTGAGTCCAGTGGGACAGATGGATACTGTAGCCGCAGCTGTCAAAGCCCTGGCCATTGTTCCTGGCACTTACCTCTGATTTCTGTGTGCACCAGAGGCTTCTTCTCCTGAACATGCGGCCTGAGGGTTTTTTCTGGTCTTAACAGGATGCTTGTCCTGCCAATACTGAGGTGCTGGGGAGTTAATATCCCAGAAGCAGCCCTCAACCAATGATGGACAGGAGGGGCTGAACTAATACCCCTACCCTGGCATTCATGCCCCTGGAGTGGGATTCCTCAGAGCACATCCACACTGTTTCCTGGAGTCCTCCTGCAGGACTGCGTCTCAGCTGCCCGCAGGACAATCTACTTGTTCATGCACCTGTTTTTATTTCCTCCCCTTCTCTATCTCACCTCACCACTTCCTTACTGGCCCTTCCTGGGAATCACTCCCCAGATCAACTGCTGGCCCTTGAATCTTTGTCTTAGCATGTGCTTGGAGGGATCTGCTCTCAGAGATTTTTAAACCAAATAATTACACAAATATAGTATCCCCAATCATGATAAGTGCGAATGAAGGGAAATGTAGGTTGCTAAGACGGCTTCTAACAAACGAGGGTATTGGAAAGGACTTCCCTGTGGAAGTGGCATTTGAGCTGATATGCCTAAGGTACTTGTGAAGCAAGATTAATCAGTAGGAATGAATGAGGTGAAAGGGGAGAGAAGGATGAGCGCTACAGGTGGAGTGAAAAGCATGTCCAGGAACTCTTATGTGAGAAAGGCCTTGGCATCTTCGAAGACTTAGGAGGGGCCTGTGGGGCAGGAGTGCTGGTGGCGGGTGCTTCACAATGGATCTAAGTGGCAACTATTCACGCAAATGGAGTAGGACGAGTTGAGGAGAGAGGGAATGTTCCACTGGGTGGGGAGGAAGCCCCAGAGGTGACAGGGAGCATGTACATTTGGGGAGTCACAGTAATTTAGTATGGCTGGAGCAGACAACAAACGGAGTGGGGAAGGACTGAAGCCAGGTGAAGAATGTGGTCACATTAGAAAGGGCTTTGTGCTCTTTGCTGGGAGTGAGGCATGTCTACGGGGGCAGTCGGAAGCCATGGGTGGGTTCTCACCTGGCTGTTTTGTGGGATAGGAATATGTAACAGTATGAAAGACCCACTTGAAATTGATTGAAATACTCCAGACAAGAGATAGCAGAAGCCTGAGATAAAGGGGCAGCAGGTGAGGAGATAGAGAACAGGATGGACTGAAAAGAGATTCAAGAGATCGGATCAACTGGCTTTGGTGAGTGGTTGGACGGAGGTGTGAAGAATGAGGAATGGTGTCGGCCTCTACTGTAAAACCTCTGAATTATCCTGAAGAACATTCTTAACAACTTAATAATACAGATATCATGAATATTCTGTTTTATAGGTGGAGAAATGTTGTTCTAGTCTCAGCAATTCTCCAAAGCTCCCATAGCTAGCGGGGAGCAGAAGTACGATTTGAGCCTCCATCATTTGCCTGCTAAAGGCAAGCTGTCAGTCACCATGCTTTGATGCCACCCTGCATTCCACTCCAGCTGACAGCCTGGGAAAACTGCATGTTGTGGAGTCTGGGAACAAGGGGGACATTCTGGTTTAAGGTGACCATGAGAAATGCAACAGAGATCTTTTAATAAAAAGTGAGGTCAAATAGATGAAGAGAAAAAAAAACAGCCCAGGAGAAATCCCTCTAGAATAACTTCTAGAAAATTTGTATAAGATTTTCTTAAGTAAAATGTGCATATAACAGTCAATTTTAATATAGTTATGCTACTTCCTGATACTCCTGTTAGCTTTTTATTTTTTCCTTTTGTGATCTTGTCTGGGTTGTACATTTTGACGGATGGTCTGAGACAGTTGCTTCCAATATCTGTTCTCTTTATATCATAAATAAGAATATAGCCTATTATGGGCCCTCGGGACCAGCCTAAGCAAAAGGAGAACTCTAAGCCCCCTCATCTCCTTTCTGCATATATTTTGTGATTTCAGATCTATTGCCATTCCTTCTTCTCCTGCATATATCCAATATCCTCATGATTTCTTTCTCATCAAGCTGTGCTTTTAGAAGGCATCAGCTGTCATTTTCAATTTAGGGTAAATTACTTTTATTTAGTAATGAACCTGTCACTTCTCCCATGACTACTGATAACACTCTAATTATCTAGTCTTCCTACCTATAACCACAGTTCTATAATTACTGTATGGAGCAGGGAGCGCTAAGACCTCCTGGTGTTGAATTTAAATTTACCCTCGATTTTTCATTAGATCTATTCCAAAAAGTCTTACTGGGGTCTTACTTCACTTTGAATAAATAAAATACTATGTGATTTTTTTTTCCTGTCTGTTCACTTCCCAATGGTCTCTGTCTTTTCCCTGTAACAGGGCAATACCCACTGACAGTGAATCATCTTGAGATGATAATCATGCTCTTTTTTTTTTTTTTTTTGAAATGGAGTCTCGCACTGTCGTCTGGGCTAGAGTGCAGTGGCGTGATCTCGGCTCACCGCAACCTCTGCCTCCCAGGTTCATGCAATTCTCCTGCCTCAGTCTCCCGAGCAGCTGAGATTATAGGCACACATCACCACACTCGGCTAATTTTTTGTATTTTTAGTAGAGATAGGGCTTCACTATGTTGGCCAGACTGTTCTTGAACACTTGACCTCATGATCTGCCCACCTTGGCCTCCCAAAGGACTGGGATTACAGGCCTGAGCCACCGTGCCTGGCCCACATTCTTAATAGTCACCTGAAACAATTAGCCAATCAAGGACTAGGAAAAAAATTTTCTAGGGTAGCTGATGCTATTTTAGACAAATCAATGTAAGTATCAGAAGCCACATCAAAAGACAGATAGGAACATCTGTTTCCTCTCTCCTGGTGGCAGAGTAGGCCACAGACTATTATGCATTGCCAGTATGTACAATGCTATAGGCAGAGAACGACACATGAATCCCTCACCAAGGAGTACTGTAGCATGTTCTTTGCTCTTTCTGCCAAATCCGTCAATTTGTAGAAGTTTGCCCTCATCAAATGTCCTTTTTTGGATAAATTTAAAGGAATTCCAGCTGCCTTTTCTCCACAGAAATATGTTTGGTAAAAAATATATCAGGCAGCCTTGTGATCTATGAAAAGAGAGATCTCCGCAAGTGACTGCACTCATTGAAAATGAGAATCGGTCTGTCTAATGGACATTAGCCTCATCCATCTCATTGGTTCTAGGGTTAGTCATTTAATATGCAGAGCCCCTCATTGGTTCTGGGATCAGTTATTTAATATGCAGAGCTCCTCATTGGTTCTAGGGTCAGTTATTTAATATGCAGATTCCCTTCCTCTCTAAACAGGTAGAGCCCCATGAGGAGGCAGTGGAGGTAGCAGGCAGCAGTAGACAGAAACAGTCCGATGGTGGAGGGATGATATAGCACTATCCATAAGGTAGACCGCAGGAGAACAATGTTACAGCAACAGCTTGAGAAAGGTTTTCAGGTCTTTCTATCTTCTCAGCAGTTTGCTTATAAGAATAAATTATTCTAGTTCTCCCAGTTCTCATTACTAATGTCAGATGATCTTGGACTTGATAAACCCAATTTCCCTGTTTTATGCAACCCAGAAGATCTTTTGCTTCTAGAAGTGTCTAAATGACCTTAGTTTATAACATTTAGGCTACAATAAGGTTTTCTTATGAAAACCTCCAAATAATGGTATTGTAACAAATGCTGTCTTGTGACATCAAACGTCAATCAAAAACATGTCGAGTTGGAGCAAAAGTTTCCCCGATCACATGAAAATGTTAGGATAAATACTTAAATATATGCATATGCTACTTGAACCATTCAAATAAATGGCAAGTAAATAATTTCTTGAACAACTGGCCAATAAATTTTAAATCAGAATAATTTACAAGAATAAATAATTGCAGGAAGAAACATTTTGTATCCAAAATAAAATATGACCCTTCAAAGTCTGTCCTATTAAAGCTAATTAAATTATGACTTTTTGGTCAGTTTTAATTACAACTAATAATGAGTCCTATGAGGTAAATCTTAAGAGGGTTAAACAGACTTGAGTCTGTTTTTATGATTACAAAACGAGGTATATACCTGATTCACTGACCCTTTAAACAATTTATTTATTCATAGAACTCCCCACTCTTGCAAGAGTTTTCAAGTCTCTGCACGGTTTTCATGTAGGACCTCGAGTCAGCAATTTTGTAGTACTACATGTTCGGGCATGGGAGTAAAAGAAGAAAGCAGCACTACTTATCTGGGGCTACAAAACATTAGTAAGATGAACAGCTTTTAGTTTCTTCCTCCAGTTTTTTCCCCCCCGTTTTTCCCTCTTCTAGTATGAATTCATTAATCACACATACATGTTAACACGTTTTCTTTTGTCAACTCATGGGCTAAGTAATACATCTCTTGCTAATGCCCTGGTAAAAATAAAACGTAGATTTTTTTGATTTTGAGAATTCTCATCCAAGAATTTTGATTTCATTTGCTGATAAAGACGCACAAAAAAGGCTTTTGTTTTGGTTTGTGGAGAATTGAATGTCATTCACGAGGCACGCTGATGTTCTAGAAAACAGCAAAGCCATAAAAGCCAAAGTATGAGACTGGATTATTTTCCACATTAAAAGCCAACTCTGACACAAATTCCCATTGCCATGGAAAGCCTGTGTGGTGCCAGCATTTAGCCAGCAGTAAGGAATACTTACTGGCAGTCCGTACATTTTTCACTCTGCTTGTTGGAGAAGGTTATTGTTATTCACGTGATGGATAGAAACGCAATATGAGTTTTCTGAGAGATCGTAACCCTGCAGGTTCATAATTCTTCTCTGACAGTATCACATTAGTCATTTTAGTGACTTAATTTTTGAACCTGTTTCTGTCTCCCTGAAGGAATGAGAGTAATCCTATGTAAAATGTATCCAACCTGAAAAAAGGACTCCCAGCTCTTTGTCTGAAGTAAGACAAATTGGATCTTTTAGGAAATGTGAGAGATATGGAAAGGAGGCTCTTATCATGGCTGGGTGGTATGGAGAAGCATATCTGAAATGTTTCCAAGGACATGACGAGCACCTCTCTATGATTATTTTGCAGCAGTGGTCTGCAAACTACATCCTGCAGTCTTGACTCGGTACAGCCTGCTGGCTAAGAATGGTTTTTATATGTTCAAAGGGTTGTGATAAAAATGTACAAAATATGTAGCAGAGACCACATGTGGCCCGCAGAGCCAAAAACATTTCCCAACTGGTCCTTTACAGAAGTGTACCGACCCCTATTTTTTTTTTTTTTTTTGAGACGGAGTCTCGCTCTGTCGCCCAGGCTGGAGTGCAGTGGCCGGATCTCAGCTCACTGCAAGCTCCGCCTCCCGGGTTTACGCCATTCTCCTTTCTCAGCCTCCCGAGTAGCTGGGACTACAGGCGCTCGCAAGCTTGCCCGGCTAGTTTTTTGTATTTTTCAGTAGAGGCGGGGTTTCACCGTGTTAGCCAGGATGGTCTCGATCTCCTGACCTTGTGATCCGCCCGTCTCGGCCTCCCAAAGTGCTGGGATTACAGGCTTGAGCCACCGCGCCCGGCCCGACCCCTGTTTTAGGGAGACCTGATGAACTAGCAGATGACTCAGCCTAGGAAACCGCACACCTGAACTCATTGCGGGGTGATTACCCTTGTAGTGTAGGAATTCGCTTGATCCTCTGTTGGGATAACCTCCAACTGCCTCCTGTCCACCAGCCATTACTTTCTGCAAGACAGCAAAGTGCCTTCGTCTGACATGTTTTCACTGATTCCAAGACTTCAGATGGTATTGGAAAGGACTTTTGAACTTAAGTCAATAAGTGGGATTTAATATTTAAAGAGATCTCAAAGAATCCAAAAGCAGAGACAGAGACATAGTCGGGATGTAGGAGTCTTGGAACAAGAAACTAAAGAGAATGCTGTTTGGGATGATGGTGGTTTTAAAAATATGCCCACAAATTCTCAGAGATTCCTCCCTTCGAGAGATGGATTTTAAGTCCCCTCCTCTTGCATGTATGCTGGGTTTAGGGACTCGGTTCTAATTAACGGAATACAACCAAAGTGATGCTATGTCCTTTTTGAGATTAGGCCATAAGAGGACTGCCACTTCCAGCCGGGACATGCTGTCACTCTCCCCCGTGCCTTGCTCTCAGGGAAGCCAGCTGCCATCTCATGAGGACATGCATCTTCTGTAGAGAGGCCCCCATAGCAAAGGAGTGCTGTCTCTGGCCAACAATCAGTGAGAAAAAGCCCAGAGCCAGCCTCCCCAAAAGTAGGGTGTGTGTGGGAAGGTGGGTGGTGGGGTGGGGAGGTATATGAGGACTTCGAGCTGAGCAGGCTCCACAAATATGTTACACAGATTTCTCCCACCTTCTAATCAGCTGTGAGTGTGAAGAACCCAGCAGGAGTTGAACTAATTTTTAATATATTTTTGTCCTTTTCTTTTTGCATCCTCTTTTTAATTTTCATACATTTTATCTCTTCATGATCCAGCTTAGTGCATCTAATACTCCTTCTTTTATGGAAACTGATTTTTATCTTCTAAATCCATAATAGGGGAGATTTCCTTCCAAGAAACCCCAATATTGCCTAAAGAGAATTAACTCTGGCAAGTCAAGCTCTTCACCATGCCACTCTCCCTTCTCCCTTTCTCCCTGCCTCTCCTCTGTACTTACTTTTCTTCTACCCTAGCTGCCCTCTTCCAACCATCCCCTATTTTCCCTGCCTTGTGCTCTTCAAGACACCACTGCCAGCAGAAAGCATCCCAACCTGCCTCCCTACACCCCCACACCCCTGTGCCTTTGGCTCAAAAAACCATTGGTGTGAAATGTGATTTCTTCTGACCTGATCAGGCCCTCTTATGTGTACAAAGGAGGAAATGGAAACTTATGTGAGAACAGTTTCATAAATAATCCTTCTTGACACTTGGCATCAAAATATGTAAAGGTAGGGTTGACCATTATTTATTTTCATTTTATCGAGAACTTCCTATGCTTTAGTGTGATACTGTGATATAAATAAGAAATATATGTTTAGTCTTCATCCTGGTACCTGGCACAGAGTTCTAAAACTCTTGTAATTTCCTGACTGGTAGGAACATCATTTGTTTCATAAGTCACTTTTAATCATACCTGAGTTTAAGCTTAATAATCTAAGGTGGCCGGGCGCGGTGGCTCAAGCCTGTAATCCCAGCACTTTGGGAGGCCGAGGCGGGT